>NC_072470.1:9782191-10118015 GCF_027596085.1 Anoplopoma fimbria | reverse complement strand
ATCAGAAAGATTCCTTTCCCATGATTATTCATTAAATGTACAACCACGGTATTTTTCTCTCTCCTAACTATTGTTACTTACTCAATGACTTATCTAATACTGCTTTGTTGCTCTATGAATCATCATTGGTAGGTGTATGTAGTACTCTATAGGGTTTGTTTCTGAATGCAAGTGAGCTTTCCATTTTAATACAGTGTATCATTTACTATTCACCCTCTTTGAGTGGGTCATTAAGTATTCTGATACCTTTCCTTGTCCACTTAGCCCAATACATTGTCTTTTTACCTATTTTTACTTTTGGGATGCACCATATGGATGCATATCTTTGGTTATTATTTTTTTGTATGTACTTCTTGCCAACTACCTTTGATCTGTTTATCTTTATAATTCCCGTCCTCAACCACTCCAGGAAATAAACAGCTTTGAATACAGGCCTTTACATTGTGCTCTTAAACATACAGTATCCAATTTGCTAAGCTTAATATGGACATGTATGCTCACTGAGGAGCACAATGAGCACTATCTATCTTGGATCTATAATGCATCTCTACGGACAGTAGTACTGCAGCCCAACATCAAATGGGCTTACGTTTAATTCCGACTATAATGAGAGGCATACAAGCACCCGTACATGTCTGAAAGGGATAAATACTGAGGCTGGGAAAATGGAGGGAAGAAAAACATTTTTGTTTAGAGCCAGCGTACATGCACATGAACAACCACTCTGCACACCCAGCCAGTCAGTGAGCCAGCCTGCCAGCCAGCAAGCTAGCAAGCTAACAAAGCAGAGGAGTGCGTGGGTTGTCATCCCTATGTTTCTGTAGCTCCACAACCATAAATTAAACCCCTGGGAGAGACCGAGAACCGAATAGGGGAGGTATAAAGAGTGGGTGAGAGAGGAAGAGGGAAAAAAGGTAGAGAGAAAGAGGGAGAGCAACAGAGCGAGTAAGAGAGTCAGAAATGACGACAGGAAGGGAAGGAGAAAAAGAGCGAAGGCTATAGACCCAGCGGAGGCCTCATAGACTGAACAAGAGAAGGAGTGGGAGGCAGCAGCCCTCCCTTCCCCTCCCCTCCATCCACCCTGCCAACTGTGCAGCGCTGAAGGCTTTCATCATCTCTGATTTTTGGTGGGGTGATTTTCCGATTCGAGATGCATAGCATCAGCGAGTGTGGATATTGTGGAGATCACACAGACTGAGACGGATCATTTGTAAGGCTTGTGAGTTCCACAATAGTTTGGGGTGTAGAGAGCAGCTAAAACAATTCTGGGTGAAATGAGGGAAAACTGTCAAAAAATCACTGCAAGAACACTAGTTCCCTTGGACTTATGTTCCTCCTTCTGATGCATTTTTAAATAGAAAGGGTCACATCATACATGTAAGGGCACGACGTCAGCTGTCAGTTGAAGTGTTATAGATTGAGACGGTAATTGCTCACACACATGCACGGACACACACAAAGTTCTTACCTTGCCCCTGTGCAGAAGGCCTCCCACACAGGGAGTGTTTTGGTATTGTTAGAGAAGATGCAGTCATCCATCATCCAGCCATCAAGGGAGAGACAGTGACAGGTTATAGATTGGCTTGCTTCTCTCTCTCTCTCTCTCTCTCTCTCTCTCTCTCCCTTTTTTATTTATTTATTTTCTCTTGGGAGAGGACATGGGACAGAAGATATGCTCCACGGTAATCAGCACCCAACCTGCTGTCCATCTCGGGGAATATTGCAGCGAGCATCCACATTGAGTCAGCCCTGAAGTGCTGCCCCTCACAGATTTTTTTCTTTCATTTTCAAGATTGTAGCATCTGGGACTTTAAAACAATTGGCTCATTGTGTACTGTATGCTGCAATAACATCATTTCTGGTCTTGAAATCACAAGATAAGTCTTCTTTGCCGATACATTTTAGAGTTAAGAGTTTCAACAAGTGTCATTTATTTGAACTAAATTAAGTTGGCGATGGACAATTCTCATTAAGGTCAACCTGAAATTTAGTTTATATGACCATATTGTACCAGAAAACCTCCCAGCATGCACCAGGGTAACAGACTTATGGACATAAATCAGATTTTATGTGAATTATTGCATTATGACATTGTCTCCTACATTTGTTTCCACAATTCAATTTTTGTCATGAAATCAGTTATTAAAAATAAGTTGTTAGACCTGATAGTGGTTGTGTGTCCAAAACCCTCGACTATTATAACTTCAAATTACAGTACTATTAATTTTCAGGCCAGAGCTTGCGTAGCATAGTACAGTAAGTAAGTAGTATAAGATTTAGTCAAGCTAAACTACAAAAATGTCAGTTTCTTGATTCATATCCTTTTTCCCTGTTAGGTGTTCTAACACTGCAAAATCAATACATTTCATGATTTAGATTTTAAAAAAAAGAACTTTAAAACATTAATTTTGATGAAGACCACAAGATGCTGTTGAAAGCTTTTTTAGTGTGTATTAACCTCAGTTTTTCCTTATGTAGATAACCCATCCAGGTAAAGATCACTTTTTAAAGTAAATGGGGAGGAAAGGAATTTACATCGCAAGGTCTGGGACATTACATTACATTACATTACAGTCATTTAGCAGACGCTTTTATCCAAAGCGACTTACAATCAGTAGTATATTACATATCATTCACCCATTCACACACTGATGACAGGCTACCATGCAAGGTGCCACCATCAGACTCTAACTAACATTCATACAACATCCAGTCCACACCGATGGCAAGCCTTCAGGAGCAACTTGGGGTTAAGTGTCTTGCCCAAGGACACATCGACTGCCGAAGCCGGGTATCGAACCACCGACCCTCTGATTGGAGAACTACCCTGCTCTCCACTACGCCACAGTCGCCAAAATAGTCTCAACCAGAAACAAAAACACCTTTTTTTTAAATATCAAATCTGTTTGATTCCATACGTTTCTCACAGAGGAATTCACTTAACTCAGTCTTAGATGTATTCCAACCTAGCAGATGCTCCCTGTGCCTCCTAGATGATATTGCTTCCCACTTCCTG
This sequence comes from Anoplopoma fimbria, assembly GCF_027596085.1. Classification (NCBI taxonomy): domain Eukaryota; kingdom Metazoa; phylum Chordata; class Actinopteri; order Perciformes; family Anoplopomatidae; genus Anoplopoma; species Anoplopoma fimbria. The sequence continues at coordinate 10,114,999 of NC_072470.1, read as the reverse complement.
CCACCGCAGTGTTGGAATAAAAATATAGGGGCAACGCCGGAATGATATACAGTATGAAGTGCTTTGAAAATCAACTGTAGATTGGTTTATTTTAACCTTGCTCTCTCTCCCTATCATTCTCCCCATTCCCCGTCCTCCATCAATGCATGCAATCAGCTCCCTCCCCCACCAACCTCACCACCCCCACCGCCCTCACCCCCCACCGCCTACCCTCCAGCCCTATTCTGTGTCTCACTCAGAACTGGCAACAGCTATTCCCACGGGCCTTCTCCTATTGCTCGTATTTGTTAAACACAATCACTGGCTGGCTCAGCTCACCAGACCGCTAACCACAGCTCCTGTAAGACATGACAGAACTTCATCAACACTGTAAATGGAGAACAGACAAACGTGAGAATAAGATATTGTAGTTTGTTATTCGAATTATATGAATAAAGGGAAAATCCGCTCTTTTTTTTAATGTAATAAGCCAAGAAAAAACATGTTTTATAGGCGAAAATATCATCATGCCTTGTTTTTTCTCAATACCGTGCCCTTTTTGATTGCAGTTTCATGCTAAATATAGCCATGCCATACATCAAAAGTGCCTCCCACTCTCCCTCCACACTGAGCATTTTCAGCACCACATTTGGCACTAACCATACCACCTTGCAAATACCTACAAAAAAAATAAAGAAGAAGAAAAAGAAAAAGAAGAAGCTGACCAGGGGGCGGAATGCAACATCAAACATTAAAAATTGGCTCTCTCAAAGTCACCAGCCTTTAAATGCGGTTTCCTTCCCACTGCTGGCGTCTGATGATATGAGTCACAAGTGGCGTCTCATCCCTTAGCGGAGTTGTTTTAACACTACTGCCTTGTAGCTATTGCCTTCCCGAACTAAGAATGACTCAAAACAAGGGAGAGGTTGATAGGGAGAAGAGGGACAAAGTGTTTTTGTCAGTTTTGTCATACAGATAGAAAAACAATCTCCATCTGCACAACAAATATAAAAAGTATTTGAAAAGATGATGTTTTGATGTTAGAAGTATGCACAGCCTCAACTGAGCTCCCTGGCCTTGTGTCTTTCAAACCCGTAAAAACCTCACTTTTATAATTTCATAAATAGTGCATGTGTCTGTCTAAAAAAAGGATGTATTATTATCTTTGATTCTGTAAAGTGTACCTTTTGATAGCTTAGTGCCTGTTGCCTGTAAACAGTAATATCCTTCCACTGTGCTCATGTTAACTACATTTTGAAATTACAGCATTGGTTTGATACAGTATAATTTTTTCCCTTTTTTTTTTTTTTTGCTCTCTTTTAAATCAAGTGGATTTATCCGCAGCAGAGCCACGTCCCAAAACCCACTAATTTTGACCTGCCACCTCTTTGCTGGCTGAAATTCCAGTGCATCAAACACAAAGCAGGATAAAACCTCATAATCTGCTTGTAGACCGCTGCACTACTGCGCTCACCAACGTTCACGCATGTGGTCATGCATGTGTGCCCGTGTGCATGTTTGTTGTGCTCATAGACGAGGCAGCGGCTCCAGTGTTTTTTGTACGAGAGCGGGCTGGAATGCCAAGGGCATCTGTTGACCCAGCTGGCATTTGCTGAGCGGTAGTACGCCAGGTTAAGGACAACATTTATCCAGCATGCAATGGTATTTGTGTATTGTGTATTGTGTGTTGTGTGTGTGTGTGTGTGTGTGTGTGTGTGTGTGTGTGTGTGTGTGTGTGTGTGTGTGTGTGTGTGTGTGTGTGTGTGTGTGTGTGTGTGTGTGTGTGTGTGTGTGTGTGTGTGTGTGTGTGTGTGTGTGTGTGTGTGTGTGTGTGTGTGTGTGATTTCATGTCAAGGGTAACATTTCTAGCATGTCTGTTGATTCTGGTAGGGAACATTTAAAAATAATAATTGTCTGTCAAATGTTATTGAACAGCCAAAAAGGTCAAAAAAGCAGCCAGAAATAGCCATGAAATGAATTCCACAACACCAAACATTGGATTAATTGGCAGTAACATTTTCCGAAACAATAGCTCAGTTTCTCATCACCTGGTTTGCTGCAACAAACCTTTATTCCCTTATCTCCTATACATGAGCACAATACGGGTGCTTCATAGCCTAAGGTGCCAAGCAGCAACTCAACATTCTCTCTAAAACTAAATATAAGAACGACAGCGAGAGAGAAAGAAGGTGCTCTTGTTTTGAAAAAAGAAAAGAAAATCCTTCAGGCAATAAGAAGATGGGAAAGCAGAACTTTTCTTGGAAAGCAGTGGAAGCAACCAGAGGAAGCAAAGTCTTGTCACACATTTCTCTCATACATACACACACAAAAAAAAAATAGTTACCTATAACAAAGAGAAATGAAGACACATATGGAGAGCTTAGCAATGTCAGTGGTTGTTTTTTTCTCTCTCTCTCTCTCTCTCTCTTTTTTTTGTGGACTTATGATGATGATGATGATGATGATGACGATGATGATGGGGCTGATGATGTGTTTGTTGCGAGCTGCCACAACCTGTCAGGCTAAATAGAGTAGGTGTAAAGGAAGTCAATTCCTCCCCCAACCCTGTCCTCAAGAGCCTATCGATTTGCCAGTCGCCAAAGAGTGACAAAGGAGTGAAAAATCAAAACATTCCCGTCCAAATGGCGCGCTGTGATTCCGAGGGAGGGCAAACAATGTAGTAGGAGGAAAAAATTAAATAAAAGAAGGATGACTTTTTTTCCGTGGCAACTTTGCACAAACAGTTTGTCTTTTCCTGCAGAAAAATCCACTTTCAATAGAAGTTTTCATTCACTATTCTGTTTCTAAAGTACCGTTTAAACGCAATTGCAGCGTCAGCAGCACTATCTCTATGATTGCTCATAAACATGTTCATATAGCTGTCATGTCATGGCTGAAAATATTTGCAATCAAGATCTAATTGGATCACCTGTTTTGTTGCACAGTTGGACATATAGTCGAGATGAAATTAAGCCTTTTAGATCGCATGCACACTCATGTTGTGCACCTATTTAACAATATGTATTCTTTGTATTTTTACATCAGGATCCAAGCATATTTTCTGCCTGTAGAACAAAAGAGGATGTGTGCTTACGTAAGCCAGTACCAACCAATTTCAACCAATAAGATGGTGACATCATCCGTCAATCTGCAACTTTTAACAACAAGGGAGTTCTGTGTGGAACCACAGTCCTCTGTAGCTCCGCATTGCGCCATTTTTTTATATAATAATTTTATATAAATCCCTCTTGTAGCTGTACACCAAACAGTGTTTCATTTTTAAAGGGGATATGTCACCGTATACAAGCTAAAGACGCTTACTTCTGTTTCCCTGAGACTTTAACAACTTGTGTGCGAGAGTCTCCTGTAGACCAGGCATTAAGCCCATAATGCTGTGCACATATGGACACTGGTCAACATATGTCACACATAGTTTACGCTTAGCATTAACATATCAAAGCCTGCCGTGTGCCTGCTCAACGGTAGTGAAGATCCCTCTACTCAGTATGTGGCAATGCAAATGCGCTTCATCTTTCATGTTTTCACTCTGCTTCGGGTTGATATTTCTTTAAAATGGAGTTCAAAGCTCCAAGGAGCTGAAGCCACCGAGCATGCAAATCTGAAGAGAAGGAAAAGTGAAGTGTGTGTGGTATCTTGTTTTGGAAATTATGCATTTAGGTGTCTAGTAAGATTAATCAGGCTCACTGTAATTACCATGTCTGAAAGGTTATTCCAAGATACTTCATTATACTCCTTTAGGAAAACAAATGACTCATTAAAACAAAGGCAAAGTGGTATCCTTGAAATGACATCGCTTTGGTATCCTCCATGTCTGTCAAGTGTAATTGCGCTACTTTGCAATTCATGAAACTTGGAATAAGTTCAGACAGGAAACAGCTATGTGCACGGACCCATTTAAAATAATGACTGTCATCCCTCCAATCAAATTGGCCGCAAACATTGCTGAGAATTCCAAGCCAACAAACTTCAACAACATTTAGTTAGATATCAGTTTATAAAAAGAGCTTGGTTTTCTTTTTTTAATGATGTTTTATCATCTTTCATATCTAGTTTGATCCCTCATTGGCAAAAGTTTCTAATCAATGCCGATATTTGCTGTACCATTAGCATGTATCCCTATCATCAGGGTGTATATTGTTTTCATTTTGATCAGAAGAAAATGTGGCACCAAATCAAATTCCTATCTGCTATGTTAAAATAGCAATAAAGTATTGAATCTTGACACCTCTGAGACACATATATGTACAACAGGACTGCCTTCATCATGTAACTTTCCTTATATCTGAACAAAGAAGGATCTCTGGTGACTTACAACCTTAATGCATTGCATCCTGGGAATATATATATATATATATATGGCGCACATTATTTCAATCGGAACAAACTGCCATGACATGAAACGGCGTCGATGGCGTCTTTTAACACTTGCTATATGTGCTAAGTTTTCTTCCACCAAGTGCTCTTATGTGAGGATTAGAAGAATCCTTAAGTGTCTTGGTTACCAGAGTTTGCATATCCTACTACGTGGAAATGATGTCCAAGAGAAACGACAGTGCCTGGAGGATGCTTCAGCACGGGCTCAAGCTTTCCAATCCACAAATTGACACTTGAGAGCATCATTGTATACCATCAAGCACCTTAATGCCACCTCTCCTTCAAGAGGAGAGCCCTAAATGTACAAATATACTCATGTATAAAGGGCAGCTCTATATATTGGTCCGGAGGAACTCTTACTGAGCGCCCGGTGCGCCAAACTCCCCTTGGCCCAGTTACAAGCTGTTCTCTGACCAGCCAGATAATTGTAAAAAAGCATTGAGGCCAGGTTTCCTTGGGTTCAGCCTTGGTGTCAAGCCGTAGAGTATGTGTGTGACCATACATCCAACCACTTACACGTGCAGTGTGTCTTTTGTAAAAGTTGGTCTGTTAGGCTGTTAGACAGTCCAGTGGAGCTTCCTTCCCCTGAGCAAATCTCCACATCCTCACTTTATGACTGCAAACAAACTCCATTTTGAATTGCGGCGGTTGTAGCTCCCATTTGAGCGGTGTAATCAGATCAGGTGGAGCCACACAAAGCCCGGAACGCCAGTGAAGGATAGGGAACCTGCGTGGCCACTAAATGAAATCAATGAGATAATCAATATGTGGGGGCTGGAAGAAGAGGATTACCAAGAGCTGGAGGAAACACTCTGTAGGCCATTCACTCATCTTGATTAAAGGCCCTGCTTGGTGGTTTGACGTGGGCCAGTGTGCAGTGGGTTGACACCAAATCGCGGTCAATTATGAGTTTAGATCATTTTAATTACTCTGGATGTTTGCTCTTTATAATGTCTAGCAGACGTGGGAAAATTAGTAATTTTTTAGATATTTGAACTCCTTGTGTTTTGATTGACTTATTCGCTGGAGCTGCTCTGTAAAGTACGATCATTTTACTTCAGACAACTTATATCATGTATTGCTGCTTTGCTGCAAGCCAGGCTGTGCTCTAAAGCTATATCCTACTCCAGCCTTTGTTAAGTTGTCATGAAGCCAAATAAACAACAATAAGACAGATTAGCCTCTCTAACAATGACTTACAGTGATTGTATTGAAAAAGTACAACAGGCAAAACTGCAGCCAGCACTAACACATTTTGAACCGCTAAAGATTTCCCTTTGTGGATGTAATTATACGACAGACGTGTTTTAAGATATGTATGCATATTGAAAGGTATATTAACAAGCACAATGATTACACAAGCTAATGCCTGCTGTGTTTCCTGTCATGTAAACACTCCAGCGCATTCAAGCTTCTGACGAACTCAGTCAGTGGGGCTGATTCCAAGCCCAGCATTAAAGACCAGATGGTTTTCCATACAGTAACTATTGTACCTCACAAAGACCAAATAAAACCCAACCACTGAGACTTATAGGCCAAGTGCTTTGCATAGGATGGTCTAATAATAACATCTAGGAGCAACACCAAGAATCCCCAGGGATAAGGCCAGATAATCACTACTGCACACAACCATGGGCTAGAACCAGCAGAAAGGGTTGCAGCGGCTGCAGAGTTTGGAAGTGCAGGACTACTGGCAACTCTTAAGTGTAACACATGGGACTTTCATCAAAGCTAACTTCAAAGGCTAATGCCCATGCTGAAAAGCTTTTAGGGATTTTTACAAAACCTAAACAAGAGCAGAAGCACTGAATCTGACCCTAGGGAGTCCGATGAAAGCTAGCCACTGACGCTTTAGCGCTAATTAAAGGGGAAGACTGGTGTTTTGGATTGATTTTCCCATCACCATGCACCATCTATTTGTAGCTCTGGACTGTAATGGATATGAGACTTCTCAAGCAAGATATGAATATGCTGAAGGACAGATTGTGCAATTTTCAATGTGACTTTTTTTTTTTTTTTTCCAATGCTACCTAGCTCAATTTAGGATATTGCGGCCCAACCTTGCTTGTATAAAATGTTCTAATAGAGGAAAATTGCACTCTCAACAACATTTAGAGTACTTCCTCCCAGACTACGGTCACAGTCTGAAACACATGGTCAACATTGTAATTTGAAAAAAAAAAAAAAAAAATATTTTGTTAAGTTCAGGCAACAAGACTGCTTGGTTAGGTTTGGTTAAAAAATACAAAAAAGCAATGGTTTTTCTTAAAATAACTGCAAAACTGAAACAAAACAAAAATGCAACAAGTACTTGGTTATGTTTAGGCAATAAAACCCATACATCACCCGAACTCATTTTCGAGTCATTGAAGCTTATTTGTGATCACTTCAAACATTATACATAAAAAATAATTTTCCCTTGAAATGTAGTTTAAAATGCAGTTTGGAAGGTAGTTTTAAGGGGACATAGTTATATGGCCAGTTCTTAAAGTGGCAAAAAACGAACAAATACAATAAAAATAAAAAAAACAATGCAGATGTGCCTGAGGTAGCACAAAAACAAGACATAAGGTTAGTAGTGGGTGTTCAAGTTGTAATGGGAATTCCAACTGATGACTAACCAGCCGGACCAGCCACAGCCACAACACTTTTTGTTTTGTTTTTGCAGATAAGTGACCCTGAAGCTAAGAAAGCCCAGCTTCCAAATACAGAACATAAACTATTTCCCATACCCTCTGGATTAAACCAAAGCAGGACCATTGAGACTTACACCAAAGCTGAGTGTACGAGGTGTGCAGATGATGTTATCCCTGCTAGAAGTGTTGCATCAACTGCCAGCTCCTCGGGGGCACTATCACACAAACTACGGCAGGCCTGCTGGGCCACAGCAGTGTTGGAATGCTGTGTGCCCAGCGTGCAAAAGAGGCTTCTCCTCTCCGCTGTGATTCTAACAGCTATTATCCATCGCATTAATGAATGGGCCCTACTGTTAGACACAGAGTCACGCGGAACTACAGCACAGGAACACCTGATGGAAACCAATCTCTAATGGATTCAAACACAGGAAATGTAATGTTTTGAAGATCTATTATCTGATATAATTGAAAGTATAACTGCTGCACAACTTATGGCATTTGTTGTTTTTCCATTAAATGTAAAATATGTTATATAACAGCAGCAGTATTAAACCCATAGCAGTATGACAATGCATTCATGTTCAATACAATTTTGACTTCTTATACACCAGTTTGAATTATTGTGAAATATTTTGGATCCTCAGACGCCAGCCATCTTGAATTGTGGGTTAACATACCCCAAAAAGTAAATGATAAATTCACATTCCTGTTGTAGTGTCGGGCATTTTATGATAATACAGCCAGCACTGCAGTCTAAATGTGTCATTTTCTCTCCAGGGTACCAAGGAACTTGCATCCAAGAATCATGATACAAGAGTCCAAAAATAATAGGATATGAAGATATGATAATGAAATACAATGTAAAAAAAAAAAAAATGCCACTACAGTGCACAGTTACTAAATAACATAACATTTACCTTATTTTGAAAAAGTGTTTCACATTGAAGAAGAAAGACATAAGGCATACTAATTATAAGTCTAAACCCTTCAGAATGCAAAGCATGAACAGGTGATAAATCAAACCTGTCACATGTCTCAATACAGCAACTCAGTCAAATCCAATGAAAATTCCTAAAGGCAAGCATTGTTGTTTTACTCAAACTCAACCACACTTTATTTAACAAAATAGAAGCAGGTCAAATATCGCAAAGCATATAAATGTAACTTTGAAACACAGCGTTTGAAAATTATGACAAATCATCAGTGGCCTGTGGCACAGAAATACTCCATAGAAGAGACACGTAGTTACCCCAAAACCCCAGCCACCACCACCACCACCCATTGTGATTGGACAGAAAAGCAGGGGGTACGGGAGTTGAGGGGGGAAGCAAGGTGAGTGGACAGAAAATGCAGGGAGGTGATGATGATGATGATGAGTGTTTGTCACAGATCTGCTGAGATGTTAGTCCCCAAGGTCAAACTGCGCATGGTTACACGGTGGTAATGGGAAGAGGGAGCGGTGACAGCGGGGGGGAAGTAAGGGCGAATACACACACACACATGCAAATTGTCACGCAACTGCTCTCTCTCTCGCTCTCTCTCTCACTCTCTCACTTCCATTTGTCCTCACACAAACACGCACGTGTGGGGCAGGCAGACAAAGAAAGCAGGGGGAGTGATTCAGCACCATGGACAGCACTCATCTGTATACTGGGGGAGATACTGCAGGCCTACTAGCTGGGGGAGGAGGGGGGAGGGTCAGGGGGAGTTAGCGGGGTGTAAGCCCATCTCACATCAACTCTGTACACTCTCCTCATGGCCATGGCATTTTTAGGATTGTTGCCAAATTCTGCTGAAATCTTGTCTAAATTAGGCATCTTAGAGAAAATCAATTGGCAAAGTCAAACAATGTCACCAGCACTGGAATATTATATTATAATTACAAATAAATGAAAATAGAAAAAGAAAATTGCACATACTTACATCTGTTTTAGAAACTGCAGAGAAGTTAAATAATTGAGAATTTGCTGAATACTAGAACCCCAACAGTTTAATTAAATTATTTTTAGTTGTTTTGTTGTTTTTTTTCTCTTCCAAATCCACGCTCAGTTTAAGCAGTATAGGCTAAGCAGCAGACCCCACAGCTGAGCTGTGCAAAACAGCTATTCAGTCATGGCATCGTTTTCATGAGCCCACAAAAACCATGCAACCCCCGAGAAGACTATTTCAAGTTCAAAATGCTGAATTGAAAAAGGCATCTTGCATTATCAAATACCCTCTGCGTTTGTGTGCGTGTGTGTGCGCGCCTTTTTTTAAAATCCCATCTCAGTGAAGAAGACACACTCCTGTGTCACTATGGACCGGGCCACATGCTGAGTTCTCTCCATAGCATTGTTCCCAGTCTGTTAGAAAGCAAGGACCTCTCTCTCCCTCCCTCCCCCCTCCCCCTTGTCCCCAACCCCCCTGTCCCAAAACAGCCGGTTTTAAGCACATGTTGTAGTAAATACAGTGAGTTTCAGTTCTCTTATTTGGACAAGATTAGATGGCTTTACAAAAGCTCACAATAGGATGAAGGTGAATCATAGCCATAAGCTTTTCATGTGGAGGAATACTTCTTTTTCTCACATTAAAAAAGCATTCTATTCTATATCAGTCTACCTGCGCTGTTTACATAAATCGAATTATACCTACATAGCTCAATTGAAAACACTTCTTTGCTCAGTTGTTGAAAAAATATGATGGTAGAAACCCCCCATTTAAATGACTTTGTTGTTATTTTTTTTTTTGTTTTCCTCTCACCCAAAGCAGGCTATATTCATTGACACACAAAACCACAGAACTGTTATTTTAGCTACATTAACTTTGCAGCATAAGCATCTGAGTGACGTTAATTGGTCATGCTCATCTGCATGTCTGAATATCTGAAAGTCAACAATTGGCACACCATAAAATAACACAGTTTACATTCATAAAGGAGATGATGACTGCGCAGACATGGATTTAATCTGCACCATCTAGTACGGTATAAATAACCCCAATATTTATCGACAATCAAATGATAACAAACAGAAAATAACATGCACTGACAGCTTCACTTCCATCACTCCTTTCCGATAGTCATCATTATCCCTTTTTGATTTTTTTTTTTTCTGTTCTCTTTTCTCCAAACAAGTTTTAAAACAACAAATACAAATCCTAACTGCAGGTTCACAAAAAATAGAGAAATGGCACTTTGTAATAGTCATATATAATTCTTAATATCTATATATTGTCGTCATATTGATATAACATGAAAGGGTCGAGTTTGCTTCTTTGTTGGTTATGGTGGTTATGGTTCCTCGCCGTCGTGTGTGTGTTGAAACCATGCGAAATATCATCATGCAGATTATGATACATCGGTCCGAGTATTTACATTTACATTCATGCGTTCGTGCACCATTCCTTGGGTCCTCGGTCTCTCTCTCTCTCTCTCTCTTTCTCTCTTTCTCTCTTTCTTTCTCTCTCTCACACACACACGCCCTCTCCCCTCGCTCCTTCTTTCTCCCTCTTTTCTGTCTCATACAGATCCGTAGTCCGATTGCGGCAAATAGCAGAACTGGGAGGAGGAGGGAGGGAGGGAGGGGGTTTTATTCAGCCAGGGGGGCTTGGCATATACATATATTACAGAGTGGGGCCTGTGCAGCAGCAGACTGACTTACTTGGTTCAACTGGAGCAAAACAAGACATAAACAAGTCTGTGTTCGCCTCCGACGAACAAAAGCGGGTGATTTATGGCCGTTTCAGTCATTTATGTGCGTCAGTCTGTCTGTGTGACTGTTTTTTTGTAATCCAGTCTGGTGTAGGCTTATTGTACTTTGACCACAGCCGGGTCCCTTTACGCATCGTTTGTCGTGGAGAGGTGCGTGCTGCAGTCGAAGCCCCGGTGCGCGCCCCCGTCTGCGTGATAAGGCCCGCTGTGCCAGTAGGACGAGTCACACACTGTCTGCAAGGAATTGATCTCCGAGGCGGACGAGTTCCCCTCCCTCCTCTTTGACCGCTTCCGATTGCGCAAGATAAACACGAGCATCCCCACCACGGTGAAAGCGGACGTGACGAACACCAGCAGCAACCCGGGGACGAGCACCGAGATGGAGACCCTGTTCGGCTCCAAGAAGGAGTTCGAGCGCGTCCCCGAGTCCAGGGTGAAAGTGCTGTTTTTGGACAGCGGGGTGGGGGAGACCTTGTCGTAGAGTTTGGGGCACATGAGGTCGTTCCGGACGTGGCGGAAATCTCGTTTCCAAAACTCTTCGGGGGACTCGCACTTGAGATCGCTCACGATCACGTCGGCCCCGAGTTTCTCCGTCCACTGCTTGAAGGGCACGATGTTGCACGAGCAATCCCACGGGTTCCCGTGCAAATCGATCTGTATGATTGAACTGAGCTGGTCTAGCACTCCAACCACGGGCAGGTGGGGGAAATAATTATTATGCAGACTGATTTTGGATAGAGAAATCCCAAGGAAAGCATCCACGGGTAAAGATTTGAGCAGGTTGTTGTTGAGGAACAGGACCCTCAGGTTCGGCATGGGGCTGAACGCACCTGCCACTATCAGCTGGATGTCGTTGTATTCCAAACTGAGATATTCCAGATTCACAAGGCCCACGAACATCTCTGCTATCAGCGTATCCAGATAGTTCTTATCCATGTACAGCCATCTGAGCTCGCTCTGGTTCTGGAAAGTGCTGTTGTCAATCATCTTGATGTTGTTCCCGCCCAGATCGAGCAGGTTGAGGCTGGAGTAGCCGAGCAGATGGTTCTTTTTCACCGCGTGTATGTTGTTGTCTCTCATGTTCAACTCGTGAGCGGCCAGGGGCTTGGGTTTGAGGTTGGATAAGCTCTCGATCTTTTTACCCTCGCAGTTGACCCCCAGCCCCTGTCTGGAGCCGACCAGCTTGCAGTTGCACGGCTGCGGGCACGTCACGTTGTGCAGCTGCTGCTCCCTGTCCCCGTTCACACCTGTCAGCACAGGAGTGGGCCTGGTCTTCAGCTGCCAGTTCTCACGAGATTTGGAGCGGCTCTTGGGCCCGTGGCCGCCAGGCGTCGGGGGCCCGCTGGTGTCTCTGCTGGGCTTGTAAGGCGTGGGACGCGGGTCACGGGCCGCGGTCTCGGCGGCCTCCTCCTGGGTGGGAGGGGCCACCAGGCTGGTGTCCACGCCGCCGCTCTGTGAAGGACACATCTCCGCCTCTGACGTCTCGTTCAAGTCGCTCCCTTGCAGCCGGGTGGGAGCCTCGCATACCACCCTCCCGATCAGCGCGTTATGCGGTATGTTCTCCAGCCATTCCTTCAGAGAAACCAGCTCGCAGTTACAGTCCCACGGGTTGTCCTCCAGCAGAACCTCCGCAATGCCCGGTATCTGTTCAAGGATCCCCTCATAAGGCAACGTTTTGATTCGGTTCCCACGCAGGTCGAGATGCGTAATGGGCACATGTTGAAACACGTTTACATGTAGCGCACTGATGAGGTTGTCGTTAAGTATTAACACTTCAAGTTTATTAAGGTCCCTGAAAACGGCGGGGTCAATATCCCTCAGTAGATTGAAATCAGCTTGGAGATATTCCAAGTCGTCCAACCCCAGAAATGTACTCTTCCTGAATGATCGTATCTTATTGTTATTGATGTGCAGCCTCTTCACCAGCTGCAGTCCCAGGAAGGCGCCGGGCACAATGTCGTGCAAGCCATTGTTTTCCAAATGCAGGCTCACAGCATTGTAAAAGTTGGCGAACTCGTTGGGGAATAGCCTGGACAGAGAATTCCCGTGCAACAGCAAGTGGTAAAACTGCGAGCTCGGGCCAGTCAAATGCTGCAGAGTGGTGAAGCTCCTTTTTTCGCAGTCTATGTGCAGATCTCCCTCCACCTCGTTGCAGGAGCATATCTGCTCCTTACAGACGTCCCTTGTAACATTCCCACTAGCAACACAAAGAGCCGCATTCAGCAGAACAATCCAAAGCAGCATTTTTTCAACGTGGACAATTCATTCCCGGTTTCAAGACATACGAGCTGTGAATTCAGTCCACGTCAATCAGAAAGAAAAAAAAAAAACCCCGGGATATAGACATTTAGGGGGAAGATAAGGCAGTCTTTTTATAACGGATCCATGCTGCATCTAACCTGCACTTGTGTCCAGACTTCCAGCTTGAAAACGACCACATAAACGATCTCTTTCACATCGACTGAATCCTCGGAGCCTCCGCGTGTTTGTGATGAAAATCAAAAACAGCAAGCGACAGTAGAGTCCAACACATCTTTTTTTTTTTTTTTTTTTTGGGGGCAGCAGCTTTCAGTTGGTTTAAGACTGACCTTGGCTGGAAAGAAATGAACAAATCCGTGCCTTTTCCTCCTCCGGTCGTGCTGCGTGTTGCGGCGTCGGGAGCTGTCCCCTCTCCCCTGGTGCTGAATTCACACCCTGCGCTGGAGCTGTCGAGGCGATCCCACCGCTGCGAAACACCCGCATCCCCCCTCGCATCCTTCGGCGTCTTGCCTCGATCGTTTCCCCCACCTTTTTTTTTTTTTTTTTTTTTTTTTGTGTGGCGATCTGGGAATCACACAAAGAGGAACGCGGAGACGGTGTTCATCCTGGTGCGGTGCTCTAAGAATAATCTGACACCCTCTACTGAGCTGTAATGGCAAATCCGTCGACTGACTGAGGGAATGCTGAGAAGAGAGAGCAGCAAAAAAAAAAAAAAAAAAAAAAATCAATCCGCATATAAGGGCGAGATTTTTGTTTGTTTGTTGAAATCACACTTATATATAGCGTTCGATGTTTAGGTTATTTCCCTTCCAGAGGCGCAAAAAAAAGAGGTCTCAGCCAACAAACCAGGCTCCAACTGTGAAATCGTGTTTTTACTCTTAAAGCTCGCGGCTCCATGGTGAAAGTGTCCAAGTCGGCATCGTCGCAAACACTGGTGAGATTTCACATTAGGGTCGTGATATCTCAGTTCACTGGCTTGAATCTCCCCCACCGTTCTTAAAGGATAAACGGCATTACTTTAGCGGATCTCCCTCAATATGTGAGCCTCCACTGTTACAGCCTTGACTTTCGCCCCTTGCTTTGGAAACACTGTTGAATGCGGTAAAAAAAACAAAAAAAAAAACAATAATCCGCTACAGGCATGCCTCACTCCGGCAAAAAAACAGTTGACTATACAACAAACGATGCGTCAGTGTGGCACCCTATATGCGCATGTGTGCGTGACGTTTTTTTTTTTTTTTTTTTTTTTTTTTTTACCCAATATAAAAATTGCAAAAATAGATCTACAACTGTAAGAAAACAATGACAATGGAAGTGGTTTGAACACAATCTCATCTCTTATTGATTTGTATTATACTATTGTTTTAAGAGTATTACATCAGCTGAAGCATAGGAGAGTTGAGGTAGTTATACCCCCCTCCTCCTCCTCCTCCTCCTCCTCCTTCTGCAGTGCTCAGTTGGAATTAAGAGCAGGGCAGAAAATGGGATGCTAAGTTAAATATGCTCTCTCTCTCTCTCTCTCTCTCTCTCTCTCTGACATCATTTTATTTTTCGCAGAGAGGAAACAACACAAAAGTGCAATAAGAGACCAATGTAGGGGAGTCGGGAGATTCCAGCAAAGCATCAGCAGCGCTTGCAATAAGCAAAACATCATTAGGACCACCTACATATGGCTGTAAAGCATTCCCATTATGGTCCATTGACTGGCTATGATTTCTCCCTGCCCGCCTGCCTGCCTGTCTATCTGTCTGCTTGTCTGCAGTTTTTTGCTGTTGCTTGTCAACCAGTCTGCCTACCTGTTGGCCTTTTTGCTTGTTTTCTCTTACTGTCTTTTTTTTCTTATCTGCATCTGTCTTATTTGTCAGATCACTTTGTATATCGAGGAGTGTTATTAGATAGTTTTAAAGGAAGCACACACTGGATATTTACATGGTCTACATGACATGTGACATATCATACAAGTCAAGGGCTAAAGGCACAATAACAATATGTGGAGGAATGTAACCGAGTAGTTTTACTCAAGTGCTGTACTGAGGTACAGTTTTGAGGTACCTATACTTTACTTGCATATTTATAATTCATGCTACTATGAAATTATTTGGTGTAGTAGTTAAGAGGGACATGTTGTACATTTTACTCCACTTCATTTATCTTACAGCTTAGTCAAATCAGATTATTCATACACTATATATCAACAAAAAAAAAATCTGTTTTATTAGTAAAGATTAAGCTACCCAGCAGTATATAAAATAAGTAAAATGTATTCATTTAAATAAAAAATGGCTCTACTTTTACCAGCTTTAAAGTCAAACTGATGCTTACACATTAATGCATGAATAATTATAATCCAGCTATATAATATATGTTGCAATGGTTATGCTGCATAATGAGTACTTTTACTTTTGGTACTTTCAATACACTTTGCTGCTAAATGTGTTTCTATTCAAGTGTAAGTACACTATTATCAAGACTAGTTCTACATTGTAGTATTGTTACTTTTACTTAATTAAAGACGTGAGTGAATAGGTCTTCCACCACTTAGAATAATAGAGCTTAATGTATGGAATAATGGCATGTGGCTCACCAACATGATGCGACGCAGGTACTGTTATGTTGCACTAGTGTGATGCAGGACCAGGTCTGGTGTTTTTTTAAAGGTACAAAGTATATTAACATAAGACCAATTCTTAAGCTAGTTTGAGACACATCCCTAGATGGGTCTTTATGTGTTGTGCTGTTTTCTGTGCTGTGAAGTAGAAGAAGGTTCTGCTCGATTGATTTTCCTCTCTTTTAAAAAATAATAATTTCATTGTAATTCTGACGGTATTAAAGGAGTGCAATGCTTAATCAGTGGCAAACTCTTTTAACATATTTAGTTTTTATTGAAGCTGCTTGTGGCCAAGAAGTCAAACAATAAACTTACATGTGTGCAGGCAATGAGCTCCATGTAAAAACAAAATGTGAATGAGTGTGGATGTGAAACCTATGGTTAAATTGTTTAGATATGAGGTGTGTATTGAGTGTCACTCTTTTCTTCTTTCCAATGTGGTGTTGGTGTCCTGATGGTTCTGTCCATTGTCGGCTCAATGTCTCATATTGTTATTGACAGGCAGGAGTGACTGCTGTGCTCCGTCTTTGAGATAATTATATAGCCTCGTGGAATGCAACAACTGAGATAGTTTAATCGTGATTGCTTTTCGAACGCTTATTATAATTGTTTGCATGGTGCAATCGCCATAGAGGCATACCAACACTAAAGCCAATCAATGGCATTCAATCAGACGGCAATGTTGTTCTACAGGATTACTTGCAATTTCCCACACCCATTCTGACACTCTGATCAGGAGGATATTTGTGAACAGCCACTACTGGCGATCATTACTTCCTTGTTGCACCCAGTGACATGCTTGATGCCTTTTTACATCAATTTTTAGGACACCTTGCATACCTGTTTAATCCATCGCTGAGATAGACATATACAATGAATCCTGGGATTTATCAGGCTAAGCCATCGTGTTTTTTTGTCTAAAAATCTTCTCGACCTTCCCTCGGGCCTGTATGTATTTAAAGGCTTATTTTTTGTCAAGACGATTAAGACATTCGCTGAGCACATGACCTGGTTTTTTACAACCAGGATAGAAACAACAAATATTGCCGCTAAATCTAACCCTCTCTATTTAGCAGTTTTCCAGCAAATCGTCTCATCAAACAGCAAGTAAGATCTTTTTTTTTTTTTTGCATCTGCATTCCCCACTGAGGTTTTTATTGTTTTATTTCGGGAGTGGTGGGGAGCAAACACATGCCACATCAGCTCCAGATGTGCATGCTCATTTTTCTCGAGAGAGAAGTGCTCTCTCCCAGGGCTTCAAAAGCAGGAGGTTTTGAGAGACTGAAATACTCTACGGGTAATTACAGAAAGGTCAGGAGCAATCTTAAGCTTGTTTTCACATCAGCATGTTCAGCTCAGTGTGCGCAGACAGCATTCAAAATAAGGCATGGGTGTTTGTGGCGATTCATGCGTTGGGAGTAACTCGTGCTTGTATCAGCAAGTACATGAGGTGAACTGGAAGAGGGCAGGGTTATTACAAAATTTTAAGTGTTATCTGATATCCTGTCAAACTTTTCTTTTTTTGATATTCCATCACTGAGAGGAACAGGGTCCCAACCGTGAAGCAGGCTAATGATTAAAAAATAATGTTAGATTTGAAATGACAGTTCTGCTATACAAAACAGTCCATACTACACCAATGAGAAAGGTAGTCTTTTTTGGTGCTGAAAGGGAAGTCATTATAAAAACGGAACCTTATGTCTAAAGACCCACACTCAAATGGCACCTCTTTGTTGAATCCCTTTGTATCACCTTTTTTATTTTAATTATGCAGCAAAGGTCTTGCAGATGTGTCATGTACAGAAAAAGATGGGTCAAGTGCAGACTGGATGTCAATACAGCTATTGGCAGAGGCAGCAGCACCGGTCCCGATGTATTGACCCGGAGATGCTGTATGGGGAATCAGCAGAATGTATGACTTTAAATCTATACGCATCCATCCGCAAACTCAATTCACCCCCCCCCCTGTCCTTACCATCAACAAAACTCACAGCTGACCCGCCGAAAGCCAGCTGAGAATCCAGTGAAGCATGGCTGAGAGAAAAAAAACTTGTAAGTTGTGGTCTGAATCAGCGAAGGAAAGCAGACATTTATTTTCACTAAAGTGAGATCCATGTGTGCATCCAGTTCTCACAATATGACAAAAAGTCTGACACTAGTGTTACTCACTTGGCTTGAAGGAGAACAATTTAATTATAGATTTGAAACACTATACAGATGCCTAGTGACAGTCTGTATCATTACATTACATTTACATTACAGTCATTTAGCAGACGCTTTTATCCAAAGCGACTTACAATCAGTAGTATATTACATATACACATATCACTGCTGTGTGCTGTAGCTGAAAAGTACTTTAAAAAGTATTTCAGAATAGTTTTCTCTTGCAGATTTAGAATGTATAGGACTTAATAATGCATGTGTTTAAGTTGTTTATTTTTTAACAAGTAATACAATGCTGTATCATATATTCACTGACATAGTATGTCCACATAGATAGAGATAATAAAAAAAAGAAAATAATAAAAAGAAAATCCGCCCAACAAGATTTTAACAAAGTAAATAAAAAAATGTAGGCTATAGTTTTTAGGAAATTTAAAGAATAAAACTTGCAGGGCAGTGAGAGCTGTGTTAAACGAGCATGACTAATTTTGACTACTTCCCTTTTTACGGAGCAGCAAGCAATGGATTTTCTCTTTAATATGGTTAAGGATAGGTTTCCAATGCATTTATCTTAATAATGCATTTTTGTAAATGTTTTACATTGCAAGCTAAGACAGAGCACGATTTAATAGTTCAAGACGTATACATCAATCAGCCAATATGCACACTGAGCATCTAATCCTGACTTTGAAATACACTTGTACCGATGTGGGGTTAAGGGACTGGAAGGCTGCTGGCATTACAAAAGTTCATGATGCGTTAAAATCTTTTCAGTAATTACAGGAAGAGTTTTATGCTCCTCACACGCTCTTTATTGCTGCCTATAAATCAGGACTTGTTTGAACTCACTCAGCAATATAAAAGTGGCAGGAAGTTGAATATTGTTAATAATCTTATTATGAAAGCATCATAGCTTAATAAGAAAGCAATTAACTGAATATACAACCAATTGCTAATGAGTGACATAAGGCTGGGGCATAGGATTTTGGTGTTCACTTAGATGACCGGATTTGGTGTAAAGTTGGTTTTATCAGTCTGGTATTATGCATTAGTATAAATATTTCCTCATGGGACATTATCCAATGTATTTCAAGAAACCCTAGATGAGTTTGTTAAACAATGGTCGTCCCTATGCACATGTTTGGGTTGTGAGTGGCCAGCAATAAGCTGTAAAAGAATATAAAACAATACGCCATGAAGGAAAAAAGTTTTGTCAAGGCACTGCCATGTCTTATGCTCAGTCAGCCAACAGCATATTGTCTGCTGCTCAAATCTTTTTTTTGAACTTCTTTTGTGTATCTGCCTACGTAAACATTTACATATAAAAGCCTGGCCTAACTCTTGTTTGTGGGACCTTGCTTCTTTTTATTCAGCAAGTGATGTGTTTGCTTTTGAAGCTTCTTAAGGGTCTGGCAATGACGCAGAGTCAGTATTTTTACCCACGTCCTATATATCTCTCTCTATCTCTCTCTCTCTCTCTCTCTCTTGCAGTATGTCTTAGTCTCTGTGTCTCTATATCTTTCTCTCACAGTGCTGTTTTACAATTCATTTTTGCCAATTAAGCTTGTAATACATTCCCAGAACGGGTCAAGTCAGCCTACAAAACCCACAAGTAAGCATTTGATTTAGTGAGAAGGTGAGACAAAAAACTGCCACAATTAATGCCACAGTGGCTCTTTACAATGTTAGTCTTTTTTTTCCTTTTTTTTTTATCTTCACCCCACTTGGAATAGACATTCAGAAATCAGTTATGGCAAGTGGCAGGAAATCATATGAAAATAAGTTTCTCCTCAGATCAATAAGCCATTTATAATGGAAGGGAGCCTAAAAGCCAGAGACAAGCAGATAGGAGAAGTGCTTAGTATATGTTTTATCTGGATTGGTTGATGATTGAAAACTCCCCAAGAGAATGTGGATCCATGTTAGGGTCAATTCTGCAGGCTATAAATGGAAAAGTATTGACAAAAGTATGGACATAAAATTAATCTTTGAGAGAGTTTTTACATGTACATTTCTGTACAAGTAATGTGGAGTGTTCAGATAGGAGATATGTGAAATGCTTTGGTATATAACTCATGTCTTCTTTAAAGCTCACATGGATTGAGACCTAATTACATGTCAGTAATGAGATCTCCTCCAACATCTATCTACTTTGACCTGAAAGCACTTCTTCTTCACTTTAATGCTCACAGCTTCAGAGAGGCGACCTGTGTGATCCCTGACAAGATCCTGTCCAACATCATATTTGTTTTCCCTTCTGAGGGTTTGATCGCCCTGACAGCCTCCGTGTCGGAGTCGGGTGTCCTCCGAAGAACTGCGTATGACATACATGTCTATTGTTGATGTATGAATTATGAAAGCATCAGCTCGGGGGGGTTGTAGCACTACTGTATTTTTTATCCTTTTGAAAGTGATTGTTTGCAGATGTAGTTTATAGGAATCAAACCAGGCATTTTATTATGCCGATATTCTTGAAAATCTTCTCTGTTTAAGGTGCTTTTAATCAAGTAGTGTTCTCTGTTTTTGGATAGCTTTACTCCTCACAGTTGGCTTTATATTATTTATTAGTTATGCCATTCAATATACCTTGCTCTTCATTCTATTTTATAATTATCTACTTAAGAGCACCGTTAATGTCAATGTCAACGGGACTTACCCAACATATAATAATTGGTCTTGGGCTTGCTTTGGACTCAACATGTTGCCTTGACAACCCCTGCATGTACCTCAGGTGTGATGCTTACTCATACATGGTATACAGGTTCAAAATGGGAAGCAAATGACACCCAGTGCGAATGAAATACTTTAGCAGCAGCTCTACCCTTTTGTCATACTTCCTTTTTATTTTGGGGGGGGGGTCCTGTGACATTTCATGACAAATCTGTCTACACCATGCTCCTTCTTCCCTCAAAGATGAGAGCCCTTGTTTTGAGAGGGTTGTCAGCTGGTCTGTGATCAGAGCTCTTCAATCAGGCGTTTGAGGCATAAATATACTGCTCTCACAGTATGTTATTTTTCTCTCTGATAGTGATGTACAGTCAGCCCTCCTTCTGTATTTCATAGATGATTTTGAAAGATGACAGTAGCTTTCATTTTTCAGGCCACACCAGAAAGGAAGGATAATTACGTCTTTGAAATTTGATGTACTGGTTTGTGGTTATGTCAAGGTTTGGACTCTGGTAAGGGAAGTTTAAAAGCTGCAGTCCTTGAAATTCACCCGCTTTATCAGCCTAAAACACTTTTTTTATCAAAGTAATACAAAGCTGTCAGGTATTGTAGGTGCACTGAATCACCCAAAGATTTAAAGAGAAATTAGGAAAAGTTTACCTCTAAAAAATATATATATATATATGCAGCAGGCCTAAATGGATATTTGCTGTATGAATTTTTAATTAAACCTCTGTTTTCGTCAAACAACATCATCATTCTGCAAAATCAATAAGCTCTAAACAAGTCGTGTTGAACATAAATAGAAACTTGCAATAAAAGGCTTGAGTGCTGTTCAGGCTCCTGCACATGTCACCCAGGATTTTATTGTTTCATTATATGAATAATACCAACCTATGTGTGCACACACTGTGGCTCACTGGGACAGTTTAATGGTCTCTTCAGCACATGACAATATACAGCAACCCTCTCTCTCGTGGTGGCGTTTATGTGACCAGTTTAGAGCCTAAAGCCTGTAATGGGGTGGTAATCATTGGGTCTGAGAAATGACAGCTACATATGTATCTGTCATAAATAGTCAAACTTTTTTTTTTTAACCGCATGCCACTTCAGGGAGTGAAATTACTGTGGCGCTGTTGCTGCGTTCCCAAGAGGAAATGTTTTGAAAGATTGAATTCTTTCATCTTGTCACTATTCCATGAAGGAAGATTAGGCAACCAGCAGATCTGTTTAGATAGAAGATTATCATACAAATGCATAGCACTTTTTTTCATATATGATATTCAAACAAAGGCTGTAGAACAGGGAGGAAAACTCACTGACATTACTGAATGAAACTTTGATTTGTGCACTGTGATGGCAACAAGTACATCATTGTAGCATGCAATGATTTTCATTATTTACTTTTATATCCTGAACTAGGCCACAAATGCAACATTATTATAAGTGGTAAATCTCAATCAGAGCTCATTGTGTTTACTTAGCCTCCAGGTATCCAATATCAGATGTTGAATCTCTCTAGGTTTTAACAATCTCATGAAATTAGCTGCTTTACTCAGAATGCATTTCCTCTCGGTCATCTATTATGACAGTAGAAAAGCAGTTGTCCTCTGTTCGAATGGTTTCTGGGCTTATTTCCAAGTTTTTAATCCTCATTTCATTGTGCACCCAGTCTACCAAAACTAATATAGGCATGCTGTGTTGTGGCCAGTCTTTCAGTTTTCATGTGAACTGTGTGGTACAGCTAGTTAGGCAGCTGAGGGGTTGTTCTATACACCATTTACCTGCTATTTGATGTATTTCAACTGTAGATTCTCAACTCCAGAGCTAAATATTCATGCTTGGATTTTGTGTCTTGTATCACTGATTCCGATTCAAATAGATTTATGTTTTACTGCCTATATATAACATTTATTTTCCTCCTTTTAATAGCAAGCTGATTATTTTTCTTTCTTAACTGAAGCAGTGGCAGCAATGAGACATAAGCAATCTGAGAAACTATGTTTTACTCTTGGTTTAATTTCACATGAATGAGCAATGAATGCAACGGCGGATAATAAATAAAAAAGAATGCTGGCATAGCACCTAAAAGAAAAGATACAGACAACAAAGCGCCTCCTGAGTGGTTTCTCACAAAGAAAGTAAAAATTATCAAATAAAAAGAAACCACCAGCAAACTCAAGTTTCAAAAAGGGAAGGTCAATACAACAGCAAATTACAGTTTCTTAGAAACACAGGAGGAACACTTCTGGGATAACTGAGTGAACAAAACAACCCCAGAACAACACAGATTTCTTTCTTTATAGAATTCTTGCATAAGTCTGGTTTGCAGTCACTGGTGGTACAAGGTTTCAGCAGTCAGCCACACCAAAACTTGTTACAATATTCCATGTAATCCTGTCCTTGGAAGGCTGGGGTGTCCTCAGTGATATAGATATTTAATGAATGAGGTTAAGGGGAAGTTACAAGGTAAGAGTGAAATATTGACATTCCAGACAGCACCCGTGGCTACACCACAATAATTGGCAGAATAAATGAATATGTCTGAATAATCGAGTGGAAAGGTTATTCTCAAAATATACTCTGCCACATGCTGCAGAATATTAGATTACCACCATAAATACAAAGATACTCAATGTAACTCTGTACTCCATAATATTTGTAATTTGTATGCTTATGTGTTGTTTGAACACAAGTGGAAAGAAGTTTGAAAAATGAAGCATGGACAGAAACACAAATATTTAATACAAAACATGACCAGTGCTTGATTAAGATTCATGTGACACTCAGTCCTGTAATCAAACCCATTGACAGTGACACACAATCCTTGATTCAACATCATGGAGAGCTATTCCCAATTCTTGATTTAGCATTGTGGACAATTAAATACAATTCTTGATTCAGCATCATTGACAGTTGCACATAATTCTTTCTTTAGCACTGTAGACAGTGGCACATGATTCTTGACTCAGCAGCGTGGACAGTGACAATAAGTCTTGATTCAGGACCATGGTCAGTTACCCACAATTCTTGACTCAGCAGCGTGGACAGTGACTCACAATCCTTGATTCAGCGGTGTGAACAGTGACAACATGTTTTTTTATTTAGTTCCATGGAAGTGATACACGATTCTTGATTCAGCACCATGGACAGTTACTCACAATTCTTGAATTCGCACCGTTGACAGTGACACATGATTCTTGCAATAGCACCATGAACAGTGACTTACAAGTCTTGATTCAGCTAAATGGACAGTGACCCACAACTATGTATTCAGCACCATTGGCAGTGATACACACTTATTGATCCAGCACCGTTGAGAATAAAACATATTTCTTGATCCGGGGCTGGGACAGTGGCAATGGTTTCTTGATTCATAACCATGGGCAGTGACGCACACTTCTTGGTCTAGGATTTGGACAGTGACCTCCCATTCTTGATTCAGCACCATGGACAGTTTCACAAAAGTCATGATTCAGCACTGTGGACACTGACACACACTTATTGATTGAATAAGTGTGTGTCAGTGTCCACAGTCAGACACAATTCTTGATTCAGCTCCATGGACGAGACTCACAATTCTTGATCCAGCCCCATGGACAGTGACAGACACAATTTGATTCAGCACAATGAACAGTTCCACACAATTCCTGATTCAGCACCGTGGACAGTGAAACATAATTATTTACCCATGACATTGACAGTGATGTTAATTTCTCAATTCAGCACCGTGGACAGTGACAACAATTCATGAATTGTTGTTTTTTTTTGGCCACAGCTTGCTTTAATTTTGCATCTCTCCTGGTAAGCGGTTGAATTCAATTAAACCCCCCATAGTAGAAGAATGAGATCCACCAAGAGAGTGGCGCTGCTGATGAGAGATATGCTTCATTTAGCTGTATTCACAAACACCCACATATCCTCAGTGAGAACAGAGAGAATCAGAAGGACTGTGCAGGGAAGACTGATAGCAGTGAGGACATTCAGATGGGATTTGATCCCTAGCCAGACAGGTTCAACTACTGAGACACAGCCTCCTTTGAATTATTGAAGCAATATAATTGAAAAATACCAATTTCTTTGTTGTTTCTACCCCCTATTTAAGCAGGCAAGTAAGACTAAAGCTAAGATTAAGAGAACTCTCATTAACTGCGATGCCTGGGGAGTAGCTTTAGTACTTCCTAATTGAGGCGGTCTAAGAGTTGGGGAGAATATATTGAGTGGGGCCTGCTGGGGTTTGATTCCAGGTAAGCCAAGGCACATCTGGGGGCGAGTTTGCTAACTACAACATAACAGCACCAGAGGATCCTGTACGTAGAAGTGAGGTTTGGAGAGAGTGCTCAAATGATCTTGTGAAATAGTACGGTCAGTCCTTAACAAGAAGGGATTAAATAATTTAACGATGTAAACATCAAATTAAACAAAAGCAAAGCTTACTGACTCTCAAACATGTTGACGCAGTAATTAATCCAAAGTGAATTTAAACAATAAAGTAGTTGGAGTAAACGTAGATTCTTACTCTCGAGCCCTACAGTGACATAATAGCACAATATGGGATTTACAACTCATGAACACAGTCTTCCATTGTGTTGTGCATCCTCTAAACTAGCCCCCATGCTGTACAAAGCATGGCCCTCAGCAACAGATAGCAAAGCACGGCAGGATAGCTCCGACACCGAGGCGAAATCCAGACGATTATTGATTTATGAATTTATTATACGCTGCTGGTTGATATTGTAGTTCCCTTGCAAAAAGGTCAAAACGGTCAGTCTGAGAAAGGAATCCTCTCAATTCCTTTGTGTTCCAATTCATTTCATTTTGCTTCAACACATTTCATCTTGGTAACAGTTATCACTATTCTGGGAGCATTTAATTACACCTACCCTCCGAATCCTCAGTGCCATCTACTAAGCTTCACACGACAGAACTCAAATATTCACAGATAAAAAGTGGGTCTTAAAATCCCTCAGCCAAAAGCCACGGTGACCCTGGGATTTCAGTAATGGTAATTTAATTTCAAATCAGTGTCTAATTGAGGCGTCACTCAAGGCGGGTGTTCTTGCCTTACTTTAAGGCCTCAGAGTGTCCCTGAGTGTGTGAATAATGTAAGTTCATCAGTAAATCTTTTTGTTCTCATTGAGTGATCCACCGCCAAAACCCAAAAGTTTGATATCGTGTAAAAAGCCCAAAAATCTTCTCTTCTTTTTATGCTGCTGCAGAATTCTTCATCTTTAACCATTTGGAGAAAATCTGAATGACTTAATACTGAACTTAATTTTTTTTAGTAACTTTTCTTCATGTTCCTTATTCTATAAAGATGCTGAATTCTCTGTGGCGATGGATTAGACATGCCTGCCCTGCACCATCCATGCAAATCTTAACAGGAGACCCTAGATCAGAGCGCAGGCAATACAAATAATTAATACTCAGGGGCATTGGAGTTTTGGTGCTGAAGGAATGCTAAAAGAAAAAAAAGATGATGAGGGCAATAGGAGGACTAAAGCCAGGTTTGACACCTGTCAAATGATTGACTTTGCACATGTGTTTGATCAGTGGGGAGCTGCGGAGGGAACATGTCAAAGGTGAGGTGTCAATCAGCCGGAAGCACGAGACAACCTCAGGTGTCATGTGGACATTTTAAAACATGATAGACAACTCCACACTTCACAAATCGTCACATCTTTGTTTCTGTCTGTGGTCTCTTTGTGCCTTTTGGCTCCGCTATCTTCTTTACTGTTGTGATTGCACAGCATTGCCTTATGTTGTTGTGCTCTGCGAGACAATCGCACTGCAGGCGTCTTTGTTGGTGTGTCACCCTGTGATGACCTAACGTGGGCAGTGCGAGAGCGTCCAACCGTATCTATATAGTGCAGTCTGCAACCACAGAACTCTGAACACGCAGTGCTGCTGCTCTGATATCGCTTGAGGTGAACATCAGGAAGCATCATTAGGTAGCATTCATCACAAACTTGCCATACTAGTATCACTTTTATTTATATATATATTCCAAATCTATCTAGTTTACTGAAACCAATATTTTGTCTCTAATCAATTCCCTGATCAGTTTTCTGTTTTGCATGTGAGAATACATCATAAATTTAAATCTAATCACATCAGAAAAGAAACAAAGCAAAAAGCAAGCACACACGCCTAATAAGCTCTAGATTTTCATTTTATATGAGTATCTCTATCTTTTACGTCCATATTTGCACATATTTGTAGATGCCCTTGTATGCAAACACACAAAATAAAACTGCATGACCTTTAAAGTTGTACCCCAGCATTTTACCCATTTTGTATTGAACGTCACCCAGAGAACATATTAAAAAATGATTATTGTGTGATTTTTGTTGGGATCTGTACTCAACAAAGATTTCTCCTTTAGTCTATAAAATAAAATGTGTTGGCCAGGACATCTCTGCAGCTCAACAATATTTAATATAAAATGGTAATTTGACACACATTTATTCTTTAACGAATATTGCGCCTACTGCGAATTTAAAATTGCAATTGGACATGTTGCTACTTTTCTTCAGAAACATCGTTCATTTGCACGCATACATGCAACGCCCGAACTGCCAGGACCCTACAAGATGGAATAACAGTGTGACTTTTATTTAGAGAGGAACACTGCACAAACACACACCACAGCAGACACCCAAACACATGAATTGAACATGTTAGCCAGTGCAACACAGTCATAGATCACCATTCCACCCACTCATCTGTCTTCACTGTCTCTCAATAAGGACCTTTACAACGCCGAAGACATAAATCATCACAGCGGTCTGTGACATGTCAACCTAAATGCCATTTCACCCTTGACCTCTTGTCGGTAGGACGCACATATGGGCACCGAAATGAAGATGGATGGCGCACTGGAATCAATAGTGTAGTCGTTGTCAGGTAGCAGCTAATTCATTTAAATGGAGAAAGACGCAACAAAAGATGCTGGTTACAGGAGTATTTTCATTATATAATTTTTAAAAAGTCTGAAGAGTTATATATTATTTATGCAAATGTCTCACCACATGGATAAATTAAATAAGCACCCATAGAGCTATAATTTTCACAGTTCAGATTACTCAGAATCATGTTTCTTAAGAAAATGGTAAATAGAATGAATGTAAAACAGTAATTTCATAAGAAATCTTTAATCAAAGATGATAGTGGAATTACCGAGAAAAAAAACTGAGTCAAATTAGCATCAGTATATTTCAATAATTTGCCCACTTGACTCATGCTGTACAAATCTATAAAATGAAGTAATGACACAGGGGCTCAGTTGGAGTAATCCAATTGCATTGATTTTAGTTCTCCATTCTTCTGTTAGTCTTTCAGTCCGACTGCACTAATCATTCATTTGTAAAAGATTTCATTTTGAAAGTAAGCGCAGCAGACTTAAGCATAATGGATGATGGATTGGGGCAAAATCAATGGCGGCGCAGAGGAGCAGAGTGTGATGACAACATGAAGAGCTCGTAAAAGGGGCCTTTTCATGGGGAGGCTGTCCAAACGGTCCGAGCACTGACGCGGGATCACAAGCAAGCTCCACATGACATCGCAAACACACACACACACACACACACACACACACACACACACACACACACACACACACACACACACACACATAAACATGGTTGTACGCTCATAATCGTGATTTATTCATGGACTTTTACAGTGGTAGAAATGCTCCATTTTCTAATACATCTATTATTTAAAGATAGGACCCTGTAGACATAGCTCAACAGATTGTGGTCTAAAAAATGAATGCAAAACCAAACTGGAAGCATATGAATGTGCGTATGTCCCCCTGTGCGTATGTGTGTGTGTGTGTGTGTGTGTGTGTGTGTGTGTGTCGTGTGTGTGTGTGTGTCCTGCTCCCAGTTTCCTCTATTCCGAAGAAGTGCTTGCAAACTTTGGGCTTTTTGGCTTCTCTATAATAGATGACAATCACAACAGTTGCCTCAAAACACACCTGCTCCTCTGAGATAGAGTTACTGTAGAGCGCCTCTTAACGCTGAGCAAAATGTATTTCGGAAGAAACTTTCTTGCAGTACAATTTCTGTTTGCTTTGAGATCCTTTGGAGATTGGACACCCTATACAGATTGTAAATACAGGTTTGTACACATACCTAAATGTATAGGGTGGAGAGGGGGGAGGGCTGCGTCTGTATCGCTGAAAGAGGTGAAGAGAAGACTCACCTGTGCCATGAAGAATTCCATTTTCATATTATACATAAGGTGGGGAATATGGTAACATATCTCTGGGTGTCTGAAACATTTCCTTTTCTTCATGCTATTTTTCGTTTCATTCTGAGCTGCACTCCTGCGTGTTGCATACTGGCAGCTCCTGTAAGAGGTAACGGCTTGAAAAAAAACTTGAAAATACAAAAGAAAATCTAATTGACACCAGAAACCTGCACAAAGGCCGTCCTCGTCTCAACTCCCTAAACAAGCTAAGTATAAAAGCATCCAAAAAGCTTTGCTGAGATGCATTTTAATGCATATGTCTCCAAGACATACACATAACTTTTTTTGTTGTGTGTGACTGTCAGTAACCAGTCTGGAAATAGCCACTCACATTGCGTTTCTATATACTTGTTCCATCCACCCATCCGTTCTCTTCCGCCTATCTGGGACCAGGTCGCGGGGGCAGCAGGCTTAGAAGGCTATTTTAGACGTCCCTCTCCGCAGCAATATTTTCCATCTCTTCTCGGAGGAGCCTGAGGGCATTCCCAGGCCAGATGAGATATATAATCTGTCCAGCGTGATCTGGGTCTGCCCCAGGGCGCCCAGAGGGCATCCTGATCAGAAGCCTGAACCACCTCAGCTGGCCATTTTCAACGCTAAGGAGCAGCGGTTCTACTCCGAGCTCCCTCTGGATGTCTGAGCTCCTCCACCCTATCTCTAAGGCTGGGCTCAGCCACCCTACGGAGGAAGCTCATTTTGGCCGCTTGTATCCGAGATCTCGTTCTTTCAGCCACTACCCAAAGCGAGGTGAGGGGTCGGAATGTAGATGGACTGCTAAATGGAGAGCTTTGCCTTTCGGCTTCGCTCCCACTTCACCACAGCGGTACAGTACAACTCTGCTGATGTTGCAACAAACACTTATGTATGTTTCATTTTCAATTTGTGTATAAAAAAAATACCTGAATGGAAACACAAGCAATTTGAAAAAAAAAAAGTTTTGCAACCTGGCTGAGGTGGAACAGTTGTAGCATTCATTTGATTCCTGATCAGTCGAGATGAAGAAAAACAAAACTTGCTGTCTGTCTTAACTGTTGTAACCAAACTGCTGAAGTGCAGATAGTATTCTTTAGAACAGCTTATCCAGTGAGATTGAATATCAGAAAACGATCATGTGGATCCTTTGAAGGGTCATATGGGTCGTCATACCAATTCTATCCTTTAGGTATAAGGGCTTGACCAAAACCAGTTGAAATGAGGCAAAGGATCTAAAGTATCTTTTTGGTCTATAGTGCTGTCTTAAATTCTGATCCTTTTCTTTTTGTATGAAGTGGAAATTCTCTGCCTGGGAACATAACTGACTCTTTTAATTTGGTCAAACAGGGTGAATCATAGCTGGGGTTTCTTAAGATTTGAGCTGACTAGACAGGATTTTTTTTTCTCCACCCCCCCCCAAAAAAAAATCCATTCTTGTGCAGCTTTCAGTGTAATTGAAATCCTTTTTTTAAATTAAATTATTCCATTTTTTTTATATTCCAGACTGAAGATTGTTCGCAACTAGACGGAGCCAATTCATGAATATAATAACCAGGGAGGAAAATTCAACCAGTATTTTCTGTCTATCCTTCAAGGTCCTGAAGAATTGGCCTGTAGGAGATTCTTTGTTCATGTGTGGGGGGAGGAGGGGTGGGGAGGCCCTGCGGTGGGATTGGTGGGGTTTGCCAACTTCTCACTGTAATCCAGATCTAAAAATGTGTCAAAGAGTTCTTTTTTTCATTTCCCATCTCTATTAGAGGTCTTCCAAAGTGCGGGTTGCCGAAGGAGGCACCTCATTAACCTTTGTGACACTCATTACAATGTGTGACTCCCCGTGTCACCAGACAGTGAGGGGATTCCAGGGGAAGTCTCTCATACACACACACACACACACACACACACACACACACACACACACACACACACACACACACACACACACACACACACACACACACACACACACGCACACAATTATTGTCTGTCTGCCTCCATTTGTCTGTATTGCTCCTGATCTGTTAGAGAGTTTATGTCACCTACATTGTACATATATCAACCATTGTTCAAGAAAATTATTTTATCTCATTAATAGTAAGTTTGAAAAGCAAGAGATTGATAGTATTCAGCTCACACCATTTATTATTAATTTTATGATAAATTTCACTTAGTCTTACTTACTGACTTATTTTATTTATTTATTTATTTATTTATGGAGTTGAACACGCCTAATTAGTCTCAGGTCTCGGGATCATGAATCTTAACGAAAATTTTTTTTTCCAGGACAGGAAAGGTAGTGAATAATAATAATAATAATAATAATAATAATGATAATAATAATAATGATAATAACCAGTTAAACCAATGAAGAGAGGCTAGAACAGGGCTGATATGAGCTTGTCTCTGATATATTCACATGCACATGATTAACTGAACATGTGTGTATTTATAGGCGTTATTCTTGGGATACTGACACACGTGTTACCATGGTTACAAGGCTTACCATGCCACTTTTTTCATTGCAACAAACAATCAGAAGATGTGTTTCATGGCGAATGCTAAAATCACATATCTACCATCACAAAAAATACTACAGTTGGTCCTTCAGACTGCAAAAGTTAACTTGAAACTGACCAAGACCCTATCTTTTTTTCCGGTTGATTAGTCTAGTAGAGTTCACTTTCACTCCAGCCCACTTGAAACACCAGAAAGCCCAAAAGTGCGTCTTAACTTTGCAAAACAAGTTTGGTGAGACAGCATGTCTAAAATTTGTCTCATCTTTTAGTAAATAAAGAGGGTTCGTGAGAACTGGCTGGGCTTTTGCATGTTTAACATTCATTAGAAAGAGAGTAAATATTATAAAGACAACATTTTTCCTTGCTTACAGAGTAAACATAGTCTTTTCCTCCAGCTGTAGCACTGCAACCAGAGCTGAAGCACAATGCTGACTCCTTTTGTCCTTGGTTCCCTGTAGGTGGAGGGTTTATATCACCAAATGACGAAATAAAAGAGTGATGTCGGCTGTTCAAATATCACCGTCTTGTGAGTAGATACCTTAGCCCTTAAGTCATCAGGACACCTTGTTGCTCCGAAGAGAAATTTAGCGTTGCTTAAAACAACAGCAGTAAACACTGTAAATCCTCACATAATCCCATGTGGTATCTGGAAATTCTTGTAAACTAATTTGCAGGAAACAGACACGATTCTCTGGAAATGAGTGCTGCGCCACAGTCTTGTTAGGGATGTCAATCAAAATGTCCAACCCCTTAGTGAAGGTAGAATCATCAATATTTCACACTACATGCATGGGAAGACCGGAGAGGGTAAATATTCCGGGTCTATTTATTCATATTTTATCAGCTCATATTTCTTTGAAGCCTACTTGTTAAGATAACTTAGCTGTTGTGTGTATCATCTCTTTGGAGTGTCTGGTGGTTAGACCGCGGTGGGGAATAGACCTACATGTAATAAAAAAGTGGAATAGAGGATATCGAGGAGTAATGGAATGGCTCCGAGCCAAACCATTTGGCAGTTGCATTATTCAAATCAGAATAGCAGGAGGCTACTCTTAAAAAAAATCCAACATGTGGGGGCCCTAACGTTGAACTCAAACTTTGAGCTCACATCGCATTACAATGTCTGTGCTGCCATACTTTGTAGGGTACAGTGAAGGACAGAGAGATGCATGGTTGGCATGGAGAATGAGCAAGAAACAGGTTGAAACTTCTACCTTTAGCTACTGTAATGCCTGTAAACACACTGAGATCAAACAGAGTTTAGGGAGGGGTAAAGTACTCAAGTGTGACCAGGCTGAGTAAGTCGGCCGCGGAAATGTTTTACATAGCGGTCGAAATCGATGAGGAAAAAAGGAGCTACAATAAGGGCATCTGG
Organism: Anoplopoma fimbria; assembly: GCF_027596085.1. Classification (NCBI taxonomy): domain Eukaryota; kingdom Metazoa; phylum Chordata; class Actinopteri; order Perciformes; family Anoplopomatidae; genus Anoplopoma; species Anoplopoma fimbria. The sequence continues at coordinate 10,082,487 of NC_072470.1, read as the reverse complement.
TCTAAATGTCGGTAAACTATCGCTGTCCTGCTTCAGACATTTTATGGCTCCGATAAAGTCCAGAGGGACTCGTACAAGCGACAAGAGGTCTGTCTTTCTAAACCTACAAGTACCTCTACAACACTGCAGTAAGCACAAGCAAATATTTACCTTGAATCCACTCCAGATCTGAACCGTGCTCAATCCTTTTCAGCGTAAATACACACCTGACGAGCCTTTGCATTTTCCCTCCCCACTAATTTCCCTTTGAGATGAACAGCCCTCTCATGCGTGCGCGCCATTCTTGCTTTATCTTTAGAAAGCTTTCGTTTGAAGAGGCCCCCTCTCCGCCGCAACGCCTCCCTCGGAGAAGAAGCGTGTGAGTGAAGGGGGGCTCTCACTTTGATAATTCACCACGAGCTGTTTGATCAAGCCACGGGGGCAAATATTCCATAGCAGTGTCGACATGAAGAACCGTTTTAAGAGTGGCTTTTTCAAATCTACACCAGTTCAAACGGCAGTGTGGGAGGATTTTTAATCAGGGAACATGCACACAGGCCACATATTATTAACATAATGCATTACAAGTTGTAATTAAGCCTTAAAAAGCTTTGAGAACCCTACGGGAACACTGAATCTTCCTTTTATTCATTTGAACATGTTTTATAATGAATTTTCTTTTGGCTCAACAGTGATGTGTCATCAAACTGACACACCATCACGTGACTAAGTGTATCTACTGTATATGTGCTTATTAAGCACTGTATGTCTTAAGGCGGGGTCAAGGGAAGAAAGCTTCTGCGGGGTCAAGATGGGTAAATTTGAAATGCATCATCATGCAGAAGGTCATTATGTGTTTGTATTAAAGTGAAGTCACAAGGACAAATGTTTATTTGAGACTGAAGTTGACTCTGGTCAGTAGAAACCCACTGAAGAAACGTAGCTATAAACATGAGATCATGCTGTTGCCACATAGAGTACTGTCGGTCTCCAACAATCATGGTAACTGCTGAACCGTGTGTGCATCTGACCACACAAGCGTGCTGTATGGACGCGTGGGTTGACTTCACACTGTATTCATCCCATGGCGTTTGCACATATATATTTCGTGTGTGTGTGTGTGTGTGTGTGTGTGTGTGTGTGTGTGTGTGTGTGTGTGTGTGTGTGTGTGTGTGTGTGTGTGTGTGTGTGTGTGTGTGTGTGTGTGTGTGTGTGTGTGTGTGTGTGTGTGTGTGTGTGTGTTCATGCTACTATCTTAATAGTGTTTGTTTTTAGCTGCAAGCATCTGCCAGAAGCTTTAAAGGAGCATCGCCTGCTCTCTGCCTTGCTGGCCACTCTGCTGACCTCAAACACGCACAGATAGAATTACCATACACCTCAGTTTCTATTTTTCTCTCCTAATCACCCTCAGTTCTTTCCTCTCGCCCTCTTCCCTCTCCTTTGTCTGACCCTAAAGCCCTCATGTGTCTCGTTTCCTTCCCGGCATGCGGGCCTCCGAGTGTCAAGCCGATGTGGAGTCGGCTCCAGTCGGGACTACGGGACCGTGAGCCTCTTTTCCCATCACATTTGTTCCAGTACCCATCACGCCGCCGCCTCTGGCTCTAACCCAGCTGATCGGTGGCGCACTGAGGCCCCCTTACCTAACCTCAAACCAACCACTCCGCTGCTAGCTGCGCTATACATCACGCTGGCACAACCCAACGCCGCTCAGTGCACTTCCATGCTATTAGCCTGTGTGGGTTGTTAAGTGTGCGTGCATTAGGCAATGTATTATCCTAGTAGTGTGCGAGGTAAAGTTTCAAAGAGTGCCACGGTGCAGAGGAGTGTGATATCCGCTCCACCTACCCCTGCAGCATGGAATCGGTGGGTACATTTGTTTGTGTCTGACGTATAGGAAAGAAAAGAGTGCAGCTGAAGCAAAGGTCAATAATCCACCCAAGGATTACCAAATCTCATAAACCGTTTGAGTTTTCAGAGAGGTCTATGTGATATCGAGTGCTCCACCTCTCTGCAGCAGGATTCCTGTTGTTTTGAATGAGAAAACAAGTGCATTTATGCATGAAAGCACACGTGTGTGCGAGACAGAGTTGTTGTGAGCTGTTGTTTTGTCTGACAGTATTGTGCTCATTTTGCATGTCACAGCCAGAGAATACAGATAAATAATTTAAGATAATAGCAAACTTTGTCAACGGTGTGCGTTTATCTCCTCGCGCTGGAAAGCCTGTGCAAATCTTGGCGAGGTTTTTCATTTGTACTCCGGGACTGTATCCAAGCTGTATGTATGAGACTCCAGCTGAGCGGGATAATTCTCTAGATGCTCCCTGTGAACTGGGCCCTCACAGATCTGCCGTCATAATAATGCACAACTGAAGGATTGGAAGTGATTGAATTTCCAATTCTATATACTTTTTTTTATCCCCGTACATATGTATGTGTGTCTGCCTGCCAGTAGCATCAGGCCCCTCACTTCACTACACAGGATACAATCGCTCAATGATTGCATGATGCATTCCTCTTTGCTGCGCCGACGGATGATGCATAGTGCTTGGACAGCTCTCAAAGAGATAACTGTGTGGGGAGATAACGGTAAAGTAGTGGTTAAATCTCCCAACTCCTCAAAACCACATGCATCCCTGCTGGCCCTCACATCAAAACCGATCTTCCTTTGTTTGTCTTTTTTACTTCATGTCCCCCTCGGCTTTCCTGTTACACCCAACGAAAACAAACTCATCTGGAAGAGACCAGTAATAAAACTGTCCATTTGTGTGTATTATTTAAGTTTGCCGCAGTCTACAGCGCTGCTTTCCCCGCAGCTTTTTGGGCGCTTTTACTGATCCGGGTATGCAGGTCAATAGTTTGATTGGATGATGGTCAATCATGCCGAATGCCATGTTTAGCCTGTCTGGAGGGCAACAAAGGCAGGGCTAGTTTAAGGGGAGCCAGTTGATTCTGTCGCGATGGACAAGTTGATGTCTGAAACGTTACAGCAGCCAGCTCAATCAGTAAACTGAAACACTGGCTGCCAATGCAGCCAAATGGAACGACATCAAATCTGTTGTGGACTTTTACTTCCTGGTACACAGTGGGGTTCAGCTGATATGAGCTTTTGATGGAGGATATTGATATATTTAGACTGAAGATGCCGGTAGATGATATTCGGTATTGTTAAATCTAAGGATTATTGCCAAAAAGGAACCTCCCTGAATATGATACAGATGAAAATAATGGGAATACACACACTGAAACAGAGCAGTTTTGCCAAACGTAGTAAATCTCAAAGCAGCAGAGGACGAGGCAGACCACTGTGAAATGTTTTACGTCTATGTTTAGCCAGAGCAATAACTTTTGCTGTATTTTCTGCCTCATGTGAGATGTTCAACACTTTTTTTCCTGCATCATAGTCAAGGACACTTTACTTTGTTGATTAGTGGCCTGCTGAGCCTCCTTTTGTAGTCCACTTTTTTATTCCTTAATACAATAATAACGACATGGATTCAGTATTTCCCCCGAGAATCTATTCATGGCAGAGTGAAAAAGGCCTTTTGGATATTACAGACAATAGAGCTCTCCACTAAAGCCCCTTATTAATGAAAGTTTTTCAGGGTCAGCAGCTCAAAAAGGCAAGGTGACCAACAACGACTATTCAATGATAAGTGGAAATCTGGCACACATTAGGACTTTAAATGGGGAATTAATTCACAAAAAACGTCACTGAGCAAAATAAATATGGAAAATATGTCACACTTTTAACGATAGTGAACGATAGTGAAGTCCTTCATGAATAAACTCAAGTGAAAAAAAATGTATGCAACCAATGAATAGGCAAACTCATATCTGCATTCACCAAGATGGCAGTGGATCCCCCTGCCTGATATCTTAAGGGCCAGAATTCAACCACATCAATCTCTTGAAGGCTTTTGCCAGAAATGAGTGGAGTAAACTATTCCTGTAATAATAATGATAATAATGTTGAAATGGATTTAAGAGCAGAGAACACATGAGTGTAATTCTGGTCTTCAAAGAACCTTCATATTTACTCAGAAGAAGCAAAACACAAAAACAAGAAAGACTAGAAAGGGCAGAAAAAACTAACTTAATCTGGCTACAGATATTGGCTTAATTGTACCAGCTAAAATATTTATCTTAAAGCTGCTATAATCAATATTTATATATTCATAATCAATCGAAGTACTATGTGTATTGTGAAAGGAGTCGCTTGAACTGTCGAACCCACATTTAATTATCGACTCACGCATTTTCCCTTTAGCTCAATTGAGCATCTTTAAGCTCATTGTTTTTGGTTTTACAGCCTGCGACTTAACTATTTTGGCTCACCGCTCTCATTAGCTCGACAGTTTTCTGCTCAGATAAACCCTCTGTATGATACCAGCCCAGCACCAAACAGCAGTCATACTAAGCAATTAGCAGCTAAACATCCATAATAACAATAAGCCGCTAATTGATGTAAACCAGATTGTTGAAAACCCCCCAAAAAGCTAAAGAAAGCTGTTTGCTACATACTTTGCTGTGCTACTATCGTCACCAACTGTCAATAGTTGCAATATTGTGAACTTGATGAAATAATTGGAAACCAAGATATACAAGTGAGGCAAAATGAGGGCGCATTTTTTGAAGGGGCCAAACAATCCAGTATGTACGTTTAAATTTGGATTTAGACATATTTCTAAATATTGCTATGTCAATCATTATGCTCACCACTTCGCTGACCACAGACTGGCTTATTACAGTATATGTCACAGTGAACCTGAAGCAGGATAACCATTTAATCGCTGTACATTCCCAAGAAAATTGAAATGTGCCTCATCACAAATAGGAAGAACTAGAGAGTCTGAAAAAAGGAGCTGGGAGGCAGGTGGAAGCAGGGTTCCTGTTGAATGACGGGAGCTGAGCTTTGAGTAATGGGGAGTACTTTCACGCAAAAATTGTCACGGTCTTTATCCAACTCGCCAAGGTTTTACCAGCTTGTACAATGGGCGAGCAAAAAACAAAAACTGGAAAGACTTGGTCACCGGCGGGCAATTTCTCACACATTTTTCGAGAATAGAACCTAATGAGCTGCCAGACCTTGAGTGGGCAGAACAGTCTTACCTCTGGTGGTAGCTGGCTTTCCTCTCTACCAGGAGGTTGGAAAAAGATCCACATGGTGCGGTTCGGACTCACCTCGGCCATGACTCCATATTTCCAGACCCGATGAGTTCAAAGTTGCAATATTGGTGGATGAAAGCAGGGAGGAATGAGAATGGCTGTTGCCTGGAGTAGGTGTAAGATTACAGCAGAGCATTCTAGGAAGTTATTTTTCTGTAAGCCAAATAAATTCTCTATTGGAGAGTTTTACGGGGAGAATGTTCTGTGCTTGTCAGAATGAATGTACATAAAAACAAATACAAGTACCAGCAAGGTTATTTGGACAGAAACGTTTGTTGGATATTCCTTGGGTCAGTGATCAAAAATAACCACGCAGTAGCATTGTATTCCACACAGATCATCTGTGCTTTTTCTTGTATTCCATGCTGCAATGTGTGGCGGCCTTGTTGTTTTTTTTTTTGTTGTTTTTTTGACTGTGATCCATGGACTCACATTTTGAGCTGTGCCTCTGCCCACGGGAGCTCTATGCCAAAGCAGTGGGTCCAATGACCGTTGTCTGGGCACGCATCCAACAAGGCATCCCAGAGAAATAAGTAGTCTCTATGGTCACTGTGTTGGAGCGCAATGTAAGGACAAAGCTACATTATTTCCAAGACTATTCATTGGGAATGCAAATTTAATTTCCACTGATTTATTTTTTGTATCGAGACGGTAGGGAGAGATTTGAAAAAAGGCAAACACAAAACATAACATCCAGTAAGGCCTCTTCAAGCATGTCTGTTTGTAATCCCTGTGAGAAATAAAGATGGGAAGATGGTCATAGCCAAGAAAGTGTAAGCAGTCTCTTAGCTTAAACACTAATTTACACTAATTTACTCCAACCTTAAATGATGTGGATCAACAAACAAGCCAAGTGAGGTTCACTCTGTCGAGGACTTAATCATCCAGGGTGTCAAAGGGCTTTACAGAATAAACTAGACCTGACCAGACTTAACTGATCAAATCAAGCATAAAACACAATTATGTGATAATGTCTGTAAATAAAACAACAATCCTTAAGGAAATCAAGCAAAGCAAGGAGACACTAAAGTGAGCCCAAGGCTGTAGCTACAATTGCGGACACTGAGGTCTTGTTGTTGTTAATATTTCTGTGATTTTGGCAAGGTTAAGAGACACAACCATGACATATATAAAACAGGAAAAATGTTTATTGTACGAGTCAAGAATCAAAAGTCTACACACATCCATAACCCTGACCACAATATTCTTTTTTACGCCAACCTTTCAATGTCAAGCTACTGCTTGTTTGGGCTGTGTCTCCTTCACGTAATCCTTTGGTGTCAGGGAAACACTTCTTCCCCGCTTTTTTAGAGCACATATTTGCATTTCAAGGCTTCCTTTTTTATGGTGCAAAAACTTAAAGGGATGGGTTTGTTGTGTCTGAGTCTCTCTTTGTGCTAAAAAGCAATCAGTGCACCTCCACAGCTGTAGTAACTTTAGAAATAGGAGTAGAAGGGGTTGGAAAGGGCCTGTATTTGAGTTTGAGAGCAATGATTTTCTGCCCTTCTGGCTTCCAAAATGTTGGTTAATGACTGCTATCAGGACACTTGCACCAAAGACAAAGAAAATGTGGTTTAGAAACTGTGGTTTAGAAACTAGAAACCTTTCAACAACAAGGCCATTCAACAAGGCTTTAACTAAAACATAAATGAAACACAAGGCAGTACAAATTTAAATGAAAAGGCCTAGTACGTTACACATACTGGAAATTTGGCTAGCTGATTGGTGCATAACAATAAGCACAGTGGAATAGTTCAAGACATCATTTAAAATGAGATGATATGAACATTCACAATAAAATATGGAAACAAATCAGAGTAGGTTAAAACAAGTATGTTATTAAAGTGTAAAGTGAATATCAACAGAGAAAAGACATAGGTCAAAGACAATATATTCAAATGAAGCAGATACCCCATAAGACATCTGCCCGCAGTGGAAAGAATCATTAAAGAAAATGGCAGCTCCACCCCCACCTTTCTTATGCACTCTATAGCTTTGCTCATAAAACTGCAGTTGGGAGACTCAATGAGAACTGCTGCAGTGTTATCTTGGTCAGTTTCAGTTAAACGCATAAAGTCAAGATTGTGCTTGATAATTAAATCGTTAACTTAAATGATTTGCCTGCCAAAGACCTGACGTTTCATAAAGCTGACTTACAGCCAGTGGTGGAGTGGAGAAAATGGGACGAGGGATCAGTTTGGTCCCAGCAGCCGTCTCTTTCTGGTCGGTGATGTCCAGGAGGGGGGAGCCGGTGACGGGAGAGGAGGCTGACCTGGATGGGGTTAGATGGGGTGAAGAGGGTGACTGCTCACAGATGGTGGTTGGCATGAGGGGTGGTGAATCTCTCTTGGCTCTGATGTCCATCATGTCTTAAACTCTCTCCAGACAGAAGCGAAGGTTGCTCCCTGTCAAGGTTTCTACCGTGTTGCGTTATGTCTTGTCGTTGTTTGGTTTCCTCCTGTATCTTGTCCTTGGCGGAGGGAGCAGATGGGTGATGAAGAAGTAAGGTTAGAGGTGAACGATTTCGCTCCTGGCTGGTTAAAAAGAAGGCTTGCGGTCCCAGAGAAAGTTAAAATTGTCCATGAAATGCACTGAATGACAGTTACATACAGTTGAAAACCAGGGGCTCGGTGCCAACATTCCACTCCCTTTGGTCCCTGTGCGCATTATATTTTTCACAGTCGGGTGTTCAGCCAGAATATGTGGGTTTCTTTCTGTCATATCAAGGAACATATCCTTGGGAAAGCAGTATTTTGTTGCTCTTAAAGCTGCAGTTGGTAACTTTTAAACTGTCACAATATCCTAAAAGCAATGCATGAGACAGATACTATATAAAAAAAACAGGTTCCTCTGCCTCCTTCACTGCTTCCGATGGAATTCCAATCAAACTGTCAAACTACGCAGCGTTGATTAAATATGAATCAAGATTCTGTTACTGCATTGCCTATTTCTCGCCTCAAATGTTTTCAGAAACATATTTTAGAGCACTGTTAAGATGTAAAATGAGAATGTTTGTCACCCAGCTGCCATGCCAAGCACCGCCCACCGGACAGAGCACACATTCTCATTTTACAGCTAAACAGCACACTAAAATGACACTTAAAGGACACAGATTATGACACATTATATTTTTAATGCACTGCTATCAGGATGTAGTGACAGTTAGAGAAAATATGACAAAGACATTTTTGTAAAAGTTACAACTTTAATGCTTTGTCTGTTACATCCTTAACAGCAAAATCACACGCAATCAGAGTGTAAAGCTTAGTCTTGGGGCTTTCCCCGCATCATTTTTCTTTCGGAATAACTTTGCCTTGCTTTGTGAGGATGAGAGGATATCCAGGTCATCTGACGGAGATACAGGGTCCTCCAGCAGCCAGTAGCGTTGCAAATCTGTTTATCACATCGTCTTCCCATCTCCCAGGGAAATTGTTTATTCTTAGGCTTTGCACCAAGAGAGTTGCAGATTAATTGCCTGACAGGCAGCCCCCTATTTCCTTTAACGGTCGCGTTGGTGCTTATTAGCCGCTTGTTAGCATCCTTGCATTGACCACTATTTGGTCAAGTGGTTTCACATGTTACAGCAGACTAGCTTGAGCTATGTTCCAGGTGTCCAGTCACTGTGGTTTGCAAAAGGCTTTTGCTATAGGACAGCCATCCTAGCAATAAAAGGAACACAAATGTTGAAAAATGCTTAAAGCTACTGTATCTTTCATAAATTAAAGTCCCAGTGATTTCTATGTATCCAGGAGCCACTCTCCACAATTCCTAGCAGAAAAAAAGCAAGACTGTAAGCAGGCCAGAGAGCAATCGGCAAAGCCTCTGCACTCTAACAAACCAGAACATTTGCTCATATTCTTCTAATATTATTATTGAAATAGGACTGAAAAAAAATGTCAAATCTTGAACTTAGCCTTTAGCCATCCCCCCCTTCAGTGCTTGGGGCTACAACTTAGTGATTGAAACGCAGTGCCAGACAGAATGAGTCATAGACTGTCAATTAGATAAATTGTCAAAGCATTTGCTCCGTGGGTTCCCCGTCCACACTTATTATCAAATCACCTCAGGTTGGCGTAGTGTCAGTTTCCACACAAATCATCTTGACAGAGCAGATAATTGAGATAACTAGGATTAGTATTCATGCAGCACTTTGCCACCCTGGTATACGACTAGCACATATTAACACCTACAGTATGTGGATAATCACTGACAGGCCTCTCATATGAGATTCAGGGCACACTGGCACTTTTGACGCACACAGCTATCGGTCCATCTGTCTGTCCGCGTGCCTGTCTGGCTGTCGCTCTAGTTACAAAACACAGCGGTGCTTAAAACTGTAGGGTCAACAGTATCCCGAGGAAGACAAGGACATAGATTATGACAGAGATTTGGCAACAGCTGCCCTCTTGGATTAACAAAAATAGTGGGAGGGAAAAAAATAGATTCACTGGCCATTATCTAACAAACACAAAGCTACTTTTTATTTTTCTCCACGTAATGGCTTTTTTCATTTCCTGCGCGTTATTTTTAGCTTTGTTAAATCTGCGTCAGCAACAACTTTCTCAAACAAAACTCACCCTGAACCTCTTGAACGCACCCATCTATCAATAAGACGCTGATCTATTAAAATTGATGAGTTCAATTTGGTAATGTTGCTTTTGTGACAGGTGTTGAGGATAGATTGACCTGTAAATATTTAGTCTGTTGGTGCTCTGCAGCATCGTGTAACTCTTATAGCTACTCTCATAGTCAGAGTAAGCAAACAATCCTTCAGTATATAGGTGACATACAGGTTATAAGACTATCTCTGGGTCGTTAAAACACCTGACTATCTTAATGATAAACTTTGTATGCATTCATTACACGTAAATAATACTGTGTTACATATAAGCATGGACAAATATAGAATGGCAAAGGCTGCATGAACATTTACATGCAGACACGTATGTCCTTTGTGCATCATTGCCTTTAAAAACCTACTTTCTAAATCCACATTTTTTCCTCCCTCTCTGCTGGTGAAACCGCCAGCTCCATCTCGTTTCTTTATTCGGCATCATATTAATTTCAGCAAGACCTGCAAATCCACTCTGCCATTGCATAATTCATGGAGCCCCTCTGACAAAATTCCCTTTCATGTGGGCAATGCGCCCTGAACGAAAATCCTTGGAAACCTGGATAAGCCCAAATGGCTTATACCTGATGGCGGTGCACAGCTGTGCTCAGGTAAACTGTCATTCTGTCTTTGCGAAATAAGGTCAGAAATGAATGGTGTGCTATTTGATGTCATCAGCTACTAGAAAGCAGGCGACACTCAAAGGGTTTATGACAAAAAAGAGAAGGGATTGTTATCTGTTAAGGCCATCTGGCAAGGGAGTCCATGCACTCATGAAAGGTCTCTCAGGAGCATCTTTTTCTTTTGGGCTGTGTCCCTTCTGCACCTGCTTGAGATTTGAGACTTGTTGTTGCACCAAAGCTGCATAAGATACTATATATCTTTACACTCTAATATGGCCACTTAAATCTGTGGACGCTATGCAACTCTTGTGGTGATGTGTTTCACTACAGAGCAGGTTTTTATTTGATGGATTGAATGGACTCCTGCCAAAGAAGTCATTAAACATATCTGTTACAGCAGTATTATTATTAACTATACTTAAAAGCTTGAAATAAAAGGGAATAATATTATTAACTTGAAAGCCAACCCATTTGTTTGAATAACTGCTGAAGCAACATTCATATATCATATGAAATCTTTACAACATTTCTATTACCATAAATATTTTTTTACTCCATTCCCAGTTGTCAAGTTGCCTTATAAGCATGCAGCATACATCCACATAAGGGAGATCCCTAATTAGCATCTGTGTTAGCTGCTTTAAATCATCAATCTGTTATGTTCGGTACATATCGCAGTAGAATGCAGATGTGCAGCTGTATTTCCATTTAACCTCAACATGTCTCACGTTCTTCACTTACTGATTTCAGAATTAACCTGCCAGTAACATGAGCACAGTGCCACCTGTTAGACAGTCTGGATCTTCTTAATTATAGCTGACTTGTGACAAACCGGTTCCCGGTTTAAGTATAGAGCACAGCTCTGACAAACCCCAAAGAACAGGGCGGAACCTGCTGAGGATCTCTGGTGAACAGCAATATGAAAGGGAAAGTTGTTCCAGTAAAAGTTGCGCTATTTAAAGGGAGGTGTGAGTTGCAGTAGAATGGATTCATTTATAGTTAAGTGAAGGATATAACCCAGGGACTGTGGAGCTGCTGCCTGTGCCTGCTGTATGTACTGAATTATCAGGTGATGTGCTTCATCCCCATATAGTACATTCTTGAAGTAATCACGTTTGCTATCGGCTATTAGCTTAGTGATATGGATTAGCAGTAACTGCATGTTAAGCCTACAAAATCTAGTTCCTTTCTTCAACTTTCTCCATAGTGTCTTGACTATCAACAAACACCAGAAACACAGGAGAATCTATAGATCTATTGTTGATTGCAGATCTTGTATTTGTTGGAAGCCTACACTAGCAGCAGTGAGGGACTATGACAAGTTCTCCAAATTAAAATGCATATTATAATTGCTCTCCAGAACTCATGGATACATTTTTTTAGAGAGAACTGGATACAGCGTTTGAGTCAGGGCCCCGTTCATTTCTTTGAAAATTGCACAGTGGCGCATGAATTGCTTCAAAATGATAATGATGGGTTAAATGCAAAGCTCAAACTTCTTATATGTTCTTTTTATGAAGATTTTATGAAGATTTTTAATCAAGTTTAAATAAGGAAAAAGTATTTTTGGGCCCCTTGGCAACAAGTTACGAAACCGGAAGTTGTACTTCCACGGTTTGGCCACTATGTTAAATTTGCTTCAAAGCCAACGCTCTTGCTGGGACACTCTATAACAACATAGAGTAAGCATTTTCTGATGTGGCACCGCTATCGCAAGGGTGAACTCATTTTGTAAAACAGTTTTCTGATCTTACAAAGCTATGGTAAATGTCTTATTATGTCTGGGTACAAAAGACGATTTAGCTTGAGACAGCTTTCCCCAAACAAACTAATAAACCAGCGTTTTACCTCCAATTGTTCAACACATTGAATAATTGAAATGCTACATCTGCTTCAAGGCTATTTTATTATTTTGATCTTTTATCTGTGTGTGTGTTTATATGGCTATTATGGGCACACAGATTTGACCAAACCGCTAACACCAACAGCTAAGTATCTCATTAGCTGGAAATACCAGCAGTCAGCCCTTTACACAGCCTCTGATCTGATGCCTGGGACAATTACATTCCTTCCTCTTTTGCACTCTTGCTTTATGTCTCTCGCTCTTTATATCCAGCTCCCCCAGCGTCAGCTATTTCAACTCAACCTCCCATTTAGGGCCAAAATGTTTCCTGCCAAATGGCCAATCCCAAAGTGCTGTCTGCTGGATTAATACCTGAGCCCGCTAATTTGTAATTGCTCCATTGTGGTATTTTTATACTGAACGGATGCTGACAGGTTGAATTGTCAGTTTGTCAATCTCACTCTGTGTGCTTCGCTTCACACCCTCACAACTTCTTTTTTCGTCCTTTTCCCTGAAGAAACAATAAATAACTTACTGTGGAGTCACTGGCGTCTCTAAAATTCAAAAAATCTTCCAAGACAGAGACAAGAGAATAGCAGAGTTTGATCAGGCCCTCATTTTTCTCTCGGAGAAGTCAGTCCTAGCAGCACGTCTTTGGTTTACTTATTTCTATAATAAGACTTGAGGGAAATTACTTTTTCTTTTAGAGGTGTTAAAATGAAATCTAATAAACTTGTTAAAAGCCCATCAGAATGCAGGGCAACTACAAAAGGCATTTATCTCATGGGGCAGGCACATTCAAAGTTAAATTAGGGAATTTGACATTTATTTGAAGAAGAAAACGGGAGGAATTTGCATTCTGCTTCATTGCCATTCCCACCACTCTCCCCCACCACTCTTACACATCTTAAGTGATTTAGTATTTATGAAAGGCATTTTAATGGAATTGGGATGAACCAATATGGCTGTTGTCTTATGACAAGGCACATGATGGGGCAGAATGGTGCTAAAGCCGAGACTCCTAACCTGTTGGTCTGGATTATGTATTCATGAGGTTAGAAAAAAAAGGCAATATTTTATTCATTTTATGTGGTGATTCCATTTTTAATTAATGTTAATGACTATCAAAGATAGGCAGATGGTGTTTTGAATTTCAATTTGCACGGCCAATAAAAGTGCTATGAGTATATCGTGTACTTAAGACTTTATGTCACTTACATATGGGCGAACCAAGTAGATGTTGAACCCATCTGCCATGCAGTGTTTGTGTGGGTTAGTTGGCGGCACAGGATGTTTATTTGCTTCAAAGACTTTCATGCACTCTACAATGCTTTAGGTTGTTTATGCTCTGCAACTCAAAGACTGAGTAAATCCTACAGAAATTTTCCAGAGGACATAAAGGGGACAATAAACACATCACAAGCACAGCAGTTTACACAAAGGCACACACCACAACATATGGATGTGACATATAGAGGCGTGTAATGTCGGAGAACAAAGTGGTATATATATATATATATATATATATATATATATATATAGCCACATTTCTGAGAACTGTATCTTAAAGGAGGCCACTGCCATGTTGCCATCTTAGACTCAAAGCGGTAGAGATTATGCCCTGAAAAAGCTTCCCCTGGTTATAAATTAAGGATGCAAATGCAAACACGGCCAGCTGGCTTAAAGTGATCATAGCACACTGGTCAACAAGACCTTGAGCAGCTGCCCTCTCCTCCCACAGCCAACGCTGGGAGGAATTAGTGCTGTGTCAGCACAGCAGAGTGGAGGGCGTAAAGTAAGCAGGTCACATGTTGCAATGTCTCTTGGTGTCAGGTGGGCCTGATGTAGCGTGCCTGAGTGATGCTGGATAAGAAAAGAGAGGTAGTGATACCCAATTGTCAGCGTATAATTGGGAGATTTTTAAGTAAAAAATGCAATGCAATGCGAGGAGAGTCACAAATTCAGGATTGGTAAGACAGAAACCTTTCTTTTGACAAGCTATGAGAGCACTTGAGATTCAACAAGGGTGACTCAAATTGCCATGAAGTCATTCCTTTTTACTTCATCCACCCACATATGCCACTTAAGAGAGGAATTTAGGACCAAGTTGTGTGCAATTATACTTACCTCACTCCTATTTATTCAAGCTTGCCTGTTTTGGACGACAAGGGAATGCTTAATAATGACTTAAAACCTGCTACACCTTCATTTATATTCTTGGTCGTTCAAAAAACTTTCAAGAGCACAGAAGTGAATAATATACATCAGTTTTTCAAAAGGGGGGCAGGATTACAGCCTGATGTGTAAAGGACAGGTGCGTGCCAGTTTAAAAAAAAAAAACACAACAGGAAGTATTTGTAGTTTGTCCCACTCGCCATCACGTTTGTTGCAGCTGACCAGACACACAGCTCATTGTGGAAGTTAAGGTACTTTGAAACCCTAAACGCCCAATTGCTGCATTTTGCCTCGCAATTCCCACTCCCTCTTTGAATCATAACCCAGTCAAATCTGGATGCACAGACGTGATACGCATATTTGCAGATTCAATGTGACTTACACTTTTAGAGGATATTACATCTCGCATGGCCATTGCGAAAGAAAACTCTGTAGTATGCTTGGAAATCAAAGTAAAAGATGGTCTTTGTAACTTCAAAACTGAGAACTTAAGTTTTCTTCAGTATCAGTAATCCGGTTATAGTTTTCTGTACAGCTTTCATGGGTAACAGCTAATTTGGCACACTTTTAACGGTGCCAATTTCCCAGCATGTAAAAAATCATAGGCAAAAAAACATGGGGCTTGTTGTATCAAAAATGTCTCAAGGGTGCCCGCAGTGTCACACTTTGAAAAGCTCTGGCATTCATAATCAATCGGACAAGATCCTGTTATGAATATTATATGACTTCTGAGTTATGAAGTCCTTAAGACGAAATAAATACATTTCCCAGCACCTCTTGAAAAGTGTGAAGTGGTGGACCAGACATGGGGACTACTGCTACTTAGCAGTGTTATGGCACACACCTGCAGGCAGTAGCACTTGTTCTTTCTCTCACACTCGTACCTCATACAAACAATAATGCTGTCACTGCAGAAAGCAGCTCTTTTTGTTCAAATTACAGGAGACATAGAAAGGAAAAAAGAACTCCCACACACGACTGGGTTCTTGCAATAAACAAAATAAGAGGCTTGTGTGAGTAGTAGTATTCATTTTTGGTGTCCTTTTTCTTTTGGATTCCCTCAAAATGTGAGAAAGCTGTAAAACATATTGAACTCACCTCATTTAGCACTAAATTCAACAACTGGATCTACTCAACGCAATTTATCATGTTTCATCCTGCTGTTAGTATTAACGATTACAGGCTTATGATAATGTGCTTACTTCTATGATCTGAGAGCAAACCAGGTAGAGGAATGCAAAGTCTCAATCGTCAATGGCAGAAAAGACTTTGAAAGACTATGGTGTGTCCTTCACAGTCCCAGAACAAGACTAAATGAATATTACAAGCACAAAAAGGGTAACAGTTCTGTAATTCAATCGGCAAAATTTATGATTAAGCCTCAGTTGTTGACAACAATCACCTCCGTCACCTAACAACATTAGATGTTGTAATGTATTGGAAATGTACTGCTATGAAGGCTAGAAGACAAATATGTAGTGGACACCATTTTCTCCAGGGTTTTCTTATTAACGTAACAATTAGCGGAGCAGAAAGAAGTCTACCTTACTGCCTAAGCTCAATAAACTGAAGAAATGCTTTTTTTATTTTTATTTTTTTTATTTTTTTATTTATTTATTTTATTTTTTTATTTATTTTATTTATTTTATTTATTTTATTTATTTTATTTATTTTATTTATTTATTTATTTTTTAAGCCTTTATTAGGTCATGTTGTCCATAGTTTGACCAATGTCAACCCCAACTTTCAATGTGTTCATGCCCATCTAAACACACCAGTATTAAAAAACATTCTACAACGTGGGTTGATGCATAACAGCATCTAACAAACCTATGTATTACTAAACAAAGTACTTGTCCATCATAATGGCAGCCATTATTATTGTGGGCACAAAGACAGAGGAAAACAAACACCCCAGAGACCATGATTCACAACTCACTTTTAGATTCAATAGATGCACAGAAAAACAGCACTAAGTGAGAGGAAACAATGCAAGGCACATAAGTGTGAGTTTTTCTATATTTCAGCTTCTCCTCACATATTTCTTTTTCTAAGGTGTTCAGACAGAAATCAGCAATGCAGCAAAAAATATCTCTTTATTAATTTCAATGAGACCACTATGTTAGACCTCAAAGAGGTCACCCGGAAAACACAGGATCATCGCCCAAAAAGTTGAACCTGGTTAAACATTTTTCCACAACACATTTGATGTCAAAAATTAATTCATGTATTTCCTCTGTTTATCCTGTCCCATAATATTGTGTGTTCTGGCCCCTGATTAGCCTTCAAACTCATGGGATCTCTTACTCAAACTGGTCTTCTTGGATTGTATTTCATCATCTGATGTGTACTTAAAGCAACGCGCACACACCAACCCCCTTGCGTTTTCATGCAGTGCTATTTTTAATCCAAACTCCTGCTACCAGATACTAGAGTGTGGGGTGTGTTTATTGTTGTAGATTCCATCAATCAGTCACTACAAAGAACACAATAAGACAAATGAATGTAATTATCATGGCATTTATGTTCAGGGCAATGATGGAAATTTGTTTTGACAAATTTGATTTTGGCAATATTATGCCTGTATTCATCACAGAGGGAAGGGGAGACTGAGGCATATTATTCCAAATGTGCACGCATTCAGATTATATTCCATATATATTCCTTCCTCGTATAGATGTCTAATGGCTATTGACAGGGGCAGACCAGCTGAACTCCGGGGCCAGCCATCTGAATCGTGCTGAAAAAGGTCAATGGTTTGATACATAAACACCAATGGGAGGCTCTCAGCTGGAGCTGGAGAGCCTGGAGGTTTGGAGTGCAGGCTGCTGATGTGCACTTGAAGTGAAGCATTTAACCCGCGGGTGCCGTGCTGGAGTTGACCCTGCCCTTAGACATCCATGTGGACATGAATATATTGAGTAGATTTACATTTCTACATGCTAGTGTGAGTTTTTTGTAATACTGTTGAATCCCAGGTAAAAAGAAACCCTTGGGAGATTCCTCACTGTTCTCTTAGTTAAGCAAAGATGACCCTTTTCAGACCCAACAGTCAATACAGTGTATCACTGTGTGACCCGCTGAATACAAATATGTACCATATGCACCATAATCTAGGATGAGCTGTCTATTCAGGTCATTACTGCATAATCCTTATTAGATAAATGTAATCTTTATTTAACCAGGGCACATGACTGGGAAAACATGTATTTGCTACGACAGCTTTGGCGTGCAGTTGCAGAGAGAGGAGGGAAGGACAAACACAGGCTACCCTCTGGGAGCTGCCCAGTACAACCACAGTCTTGCACTGAGCAGCCCCACTGGTGTAGCTCAGGGGTTGTGCATCGTTCTTGAGCAATGCTTGTTTACTACTTCCCCACTCCATCTAACCCTGATTCTCCCCGCTGGTCTGAAGCAACCGCCCTCAGGATTGTGCATTTATCAGCTATATCCGGAAGGGACTTACTGAGTGATCTTTGTCCTGAAATGTGTGATATAAAAATGTAATTACTGCTTAAGGAAGTAGAAATTAACCTGCAGCTGCAATCACACATACACGTGGGTCACACCCTTTCTGAATGTTACACTTAAATATGTGTCTAGAGAAATAGGCAATGCTGTAACAGAATCTTGATTCATATTATAGTTTGAAAGTTTGATCAGAGTTCACAAGCTTCACTGCATTAGATACACCCGCTGGCTCTGATTGGCTGTTTTCCTTTGGGCGCAGTTCAAGAAGCACTAAAAAGGAGGCAGAGGAACCATTTTTTTTGCAGACTATCTGTCTCATGCACTACTGTCAGGTGACAGTGAGAGTTTGATCTATTAAGAAATATGTTTTATACAAGTAACCTACTGAGCCTTGAATGTGTGATGTACCTCTGTAGTTACTGCTTGCTGGGAAGGAAATGGAAGTTGGAATTAACCTGCTCCTGCAATCACACAAACACAAAGACAAGGAGACATAATATATGCATGCCCTCATACACACACAGGTCTACACAGGGCTGTTAAATGGGAGAAAAGCCCACGGGGAGCCTGTTGAAGCAAATTAGCTTTATATGTAAGTCTATCAGCACTCAACGCTAATATGCAGCACTACAATTGGATCATTGGTGCAATTATCTCAGTGACTGTCAGCTGTGTTTTGTGTTCAGAGCAGTCACAGTACTCCAAACTGCAAGGCTCTGCGTCTCAATTAACGTAGAAAACACGCAAGGTAATGCAGCCACCATCTGCATTCGTCGCACAGCTTCCAGTTGGGGAATATTACCTTTGTAATGAATTCCCACTTTACTTCCAGTGTCAAATATCCCGTTGAACAAAATATCTCCTTATAAGATGAGAGCGAAAGAACAAATTATATTAGTTTTGAGGGATATTGGATAACGTAGCTCCTGGTTGACAATAATAACACATTCCTCTGTATCCTGGAGATATTGAAAAATGATTGTCAGTACCAGAATTATTATAGTGCATAGCATTTTGGAAATCAGTTTCTACTTTTTGCTTTTTTTATGCCAGCAAAAATACAGCACAACAAAAAACAAAGACAATGGCAAGAAACAAAATGATGGCAGAGTTGCATTATTATGGGGTTGTGTCATTCCGGGTATATAGTCTCACTGCATGTAAGGTGTAAGGCTCATGTAAAGTTTCATTTACCGGTGCAAGAGAAAACTTCTCGTGTTCACCAAAGTTATGAACGTTCATCCAGGGGGAGGATATTAATGTGTGTACCAAATTTCATTACAATCCATCTCACAGTTTTTGAGAAATTTTACTTAAAAATATCCAAAATGTGTACCTCATGCTGGGGCTAGGACAAAGTGGGGCAACAATGTCAGGAGGCGCTAGCTGCTAGCATTGCTTAAAAAAGCAAGGCTGCATTAAAATGATTATTGAACAAATATACCAAGGTTTACATTATACAACCAATTGGATCTGGTGAGGACTACACTGAAACTTCTTATCAAGACCTATCCCTGACTGTACACCACTAATCCCTCAATTTTGAGCTTTAACATACAAAATCTCCCATCTCTGAACTTGTTGAAAGTAATTAGTAATCGATGCTCATTTGTGTTTTCCCTGCGTAATCCCCATTCAAGTCTTGATTTCATCCTGGTCTGGGGGTGAGATTGTCATCAGCTAGCCTGCTGTGCCACGACAGGGTTTCCATTGATGAGAAGGTCCTAACTGATCGATTTCACAGCTTTCACTCTGAGGCTCTGATCTGCAGCCACCACTTCCATTACCAACCTTTTCAATTGTGACTTTCTCTTCATTGTATCTTTAACAAGCAACTAAATCACAACATTTTTTTTTCACATTTGAGGGTGTTACATCCCTATATTCTTAGGCAGACTACTCATAGCTAATAGTTTGAATTTCAATTCAGTATGTTTTTCTTAAATTTCTAAAATAAAATGTTAGTTTGCCTTTTTATTTGTTTAGATTTTGAGTTTAGTCCCTGTAGCTGTAGTCAGTTTAACAACGATCAATATGTCGAGGCAAACAGCAACATCAAGCCAAAAGTGTCATCTGCAATTCACAAAATCTAAAAAAACGAGGCTACAACACCGCACAGATGAAGCAATAAAACTGAAAGACACCACAAAAGAAACATCACCAGGATTACCAGAGTGTGGTTTAACTGCGGGAATGTTGTCCTCATGAAAGCTGCTGTCATGACTGAGAATTGGTAATGGCCTCTGTGGTGAAATAAGTGCACTGAAGCAAAACTTTGAGATGAAAAACATTCATGTTTTTTGGATTTCATTCCCTGGATTTCTCCTTTTCTGTCTATTTTTGTTGATTTAAGGAGGCAGCTTTTGCCAAAACCTGCTGAATTTCAGGACACCCTCTGGATGTTGTTGACCCTACAGTTGTTAAGCACTGCAGTATTTTAATTCCCCCTTTTTTAATGCAGTCATTTTGAGTATATACAGCGGGTAAAATAAGTATTGAACACGTCACCATTTTTCTCAGTAAATATATTTCTAAAGGTGCTATTGACATGAAATTCACCAGATGTCGGTAACAACCCAAGTAATCCATACATACAAAGAAAACCAAACAAATACGTTCAGAAATTAAGTTATGTGTAATCAAATGGAATGACACAGGGGAAAAGTATTGAACACGCTTACTGAAATTGATTTAATACTTCGTACAAAAGCCTTTGTTGGTAATGACAGCTTCAAGACGCCTCCTGTATGGAGAAACTAGTCGCATGCATTGCTCAGGTGTGATTTTGGCCCATTCTTCCACACAAACAGTCTTCAAATCTTGAAGGTTCCGTGGGCCTCTTCTATGAACTCTGATCTTTAGTTCTTTCCATAGATCTTCTATTGGATTCAAGTCAGGTGATCTTCTAGCAGCTTTATTTTCTTTCTCTGAAACCAATTGAGAGTTTCCTTGGCTGTGTGTTTGGGATCATTGTCTTGCTGAAATGTCCACCCTCGTTTCATCTTCATGTGTTCAATACTTTTTCCCTGTGTCATTCCATTTTATTACACATAACTTAATTTCTGAACTTATTTGTTTGGTTTTCTTTGTATGTATGGATTACTTGGGTTGTTACCGACATCTGGTGAAATTTCATGTCAATAGCACCTTTAGAAATATATTTACTGAGAAAAATGGTGACGTGTTCAACGTTTTTGGCCGGCTGTGGCACACGAGGTAGAGCGCTCGTCCCGTAACCACAAGGTTGGTGGTTCGAACCCCTCTACAGTCAACATGCCGAGGTTTCCTTGAGCAAGACACCTAACCCCAAGTTGCTCCCCGGGCGCTTCTTAGCAGCCCACTGCTCCTCCGGGATGGGTCAAATGCAGAGAATTGTAATTTCCCCATTGTGGGACTAATAAAGGCTTAATAATTATTATACTTATTTTACCTGCTGTATTACCCCAATATATATCTGTGTTTGTCCTAATACAACCTCCAATATTCAACAAAAAGATGTTTCCCTGACATGCCTGCTTTGCCTCATCTCACAGTGAATCCCTTTTCCTTGTCATCCAGAGCTCAGTTGGATTTTATTCTCATCATCCATACAGACTGGTATACATCAGAGAATCAAGGTGAATTCAATTAACTATAATTAATTAGCTGGTGTGATAGAATAATCAACAGTAGTCTGGCCCCTGAGGATCAAATTGAAGGTCACTGCATCAAAAAAACCTCCCATCCATTCATTACAAGTACTCAGTACAACTTTCGCCCAACTTTAATGAAGCAGTAACTGTTCTTCATCCTGTTTCTGGAGTGTAGCATACGCCAGAATGAATCAAAAGTGTCCTTGATTCCAAGGTTCTTGTGTACAGCTCTTCTTTTATGCTCGCCTGCATGCACTCCCACTCCTTATATCTTGACTCGCAAACCACCAACCGCCATCAGTGGCTGCATTCGGTTCCACATTGTCCTCCTTTGATGTCTTCCCTCCAGAGAGCCCCCTAGTGATAGAATTTGTTACGTTGAAGAATTGAGTCCTTCTGTTCCTCAGCAAGGGTTTCACACTGAATGACACACACAAAAAGGGAGTGTACCCTTTACTTAATCAGAATACTAAATGTTTTACAGGCCGTTCTGTCTTTGACTGAAACTTGTTCACACTGTGGCATTGTAAATGCAACTTTAGCTTCAGGTTTAAAGGTGCCCTGGGGAGTTTTCTTGTAAAGTGCTACTCACCAAAGCGGATTGTATCCTTGAGTCCGAACAAACATTTTGGGTGTTTTTTTATTCCTCCATAAAACATTCGCAATTTGTGCATTGTAAACATCAATGTTTACTAGTTTGCAGTCCTCTTCTTCACTGCCTCTGTGTGCCCATTTCATTTAATTTATCTGCATGTTACCAGCGGCAACTGTCACTCAGTGAAATAGTGTCAAACCCCAGCAGGAATGCGTATGGATTCACCCTCATGCTCACGAACCTGATACAAGCAAAGCGGGGGCCCACTTATAAAACACAGCCCCATAGCATCGTAGTTAAAAACTCTACAGGGTACTCTCGTGTCTAAATGTCAACTTACATTGGAAGCCAGGTTTCCTTTCCATAGCACCTCCTTCAGCATCTGACACACACAACCTTCAACTGTTGAGTGCTCTTTATGCTCGAAGCAAGCATTCCATCCCTTTAATTGTAAAAAAAAAAAATTAGGAGAAAGAGAAGATATCAAATAGTCCAGGATTTTCTCCCTAAGAGGGCAAAGCATTTTTTCATGGAACCAAGGCTGAATCGTCCCGCTATTAAGCATGTGTTAGGCTTCGGGGCACAAAGGTTCCATTATCTGTGCATTGAATGTGTATTATTTAACATTTAATATTCACTTTCAGATCATTCTTTAAGCACAAATTCATTTGGGAATATGCAGAAACCCAACATGTCTTAGCCAGCGGCTAGCAGCTAGCTGTGCTAGTAGTGTGAACTGCAAAAGATGATAATTTTTTTTCTGTCATTGTCAATTGAAAGGGGGAAAAAAGAACAACACCCCATTCCTGTTTTGTGTCATAAATCAATCTCCATGTTTGCCATAACAGCAGGTTTCTTGAAGAACAGTGTAGAGTTGAGGCCTGAACAGATTGCCAGACCTCCCAGCGATCTTGTCTTTGAAAGTCCCATTTTGTCTATTCAATGCTACAGAAATAAAAAGAAAAAAGTTGTTTCTCTGAAGAGTTATTAGATGCAACTCAAAACAACAGAATATTGGAAACGCAAATGAAATTCATATTGTGAAGTCTCTGGTGCATCATATCATTCTCTGGCTTTTGAAATTGTGTTAAAATGACAAGTCAGTCTCAAAAGTGCAGCACAATCAAAAGAGAGGAAAAAAAGTGAGGATAAAGTAAGAGAGAGAGTGATGGAGGGAAATATAGAGAGTCACAGATAAAGAGGAAAAGGGAAAAAGATGGCAGAGAGTGGCAAGAAAAAGCTGCAGTTCCACTCAGGGGACTGTTTGGAGTGTGAAGTAGCTCCATCTCTTTGAACACAAGCCAACAGGAATCTGTGCCGCAAAAGCAATTCCATTTTAAAGCGGAGGGGAGATTCCTTCTCACCTTCCTGGTCTTATCCTTGTGCGCTTGAGGTTTAAATGTTCCTTAAAAGCCTTTTTTTTTCAAGAAAAAGAAGAGTGATCTCTTGAAGCACCATTTGACTTGGATTAATTGTAACAGTGTCTAAGCGGTGTCATGGGGGACTGCTGAGCCACTTTGAAACTTTTAAAACCACTGCAATGATAGACCAGTGTATGCCATGCTGGTATCTTTACAAAGCTTTAATCTTTAGTTAACAATGCATGAACACAGCATTCTTTTAAAAAAATATTACAACAAAACTTCCCTCCAAAAACATGAAGCTTAGCTTCAACTGTGTTGTCGCCAAAACCAACAAGAACATTCACGCCAGAAATTTCTCTGCAGGAATCCAAATACATTAGAAAACAGGACAGTGGCTGCCAACTATAAATAGAGCAGTGTGAAGCTTTGTGTTACAGCGTCTTCTTATGATTTGACACTAGCTGTGGTAGCCATTTGATGTGAGAAGAGACGCTGTCTGTATCCTCACAAATTGGGACACCTATATTTGCGGGGACAGATGTGTTGTAACGTCACAGCGTCTCCATTTGATTGGATTTAATTAGACGTGTATTTGCCATAGACTGTTGGTTGGTATGGATGGTTGTCAAAACAGAATAAGTATTGTTTGATCCCCCTTTTGGTTGAGCAAAATGAACCTATTTTTAAGTTAAACGCTGTTTTTAAACTCTGTTAGTGAAGCATTCAACTCACCGATGCTTCAACAGAGCTACTCAGTGACCGACAGGAGGAATCTGCAGTGGTGGGCAGCTCCCAGGTGTCCCGTAGCATCACACTGCATCGGTGAAGGCTGATAGAGAAGACACTTTTATCAACACAAGGCCACCGTAGCATCCTTTTGTCTGCTCGTTTGTCTTAACAGGAGATCTGTCGTTTTGTTGACAGGGACACGTAGATTGTGCAGGCTTTCTGTCGCACTAGTCTCTAAAGTCTCTTAACATTTTCTTCCCACAGAGAAAATCTGGGACATGATTGGATCCTAAAGAAACATGTAATCTCTACTGAGATTGTTTTTTGGGGGAGCAAACAATATTGGGCCAACAACCCAAGAGAGTCAGTGAAATGTGGAGGAAGAGTGTACAGATAAGGATACAAAAAAATGGATATTGATTCTTAATTATCTATTGGGTTCTTATGCAAATGTGTCTTGTCAACTTCAGTGGTTTGTAATGGACTTGATGTCCTTCACCTTGCAGATGGGATCAGGTTATAAAGCTGCAATTGTTCATGTAAACATTATGAATTTAATTTTGATTTCAGAACAAGGCTGGCCTTTGTAATGATCGATGTTGTGTCTCAACTGTACTTTCACCATTTGCCTTCTTTCTCTCTCTCACTCTTTGTTTCTGCTATGATTCTACAAGCAAGTCAGTTTGCCCAAGGATTATCAATGTAAGCTGTCACGCTCAGCTACACCGCAGATGTGCCTTTGCATGGCTAAACCTTTTATAATTGCATTTTTTATATATGGAATTTTTCTTGACTTTTGCTGAACAGTAAATGGATCAAGGTTATAAGTCTGTGTACAGCCTGTGTACGCATGTAGTTTTTGCATGTGTTGTGATTACAGCAAGAAGAAATTAGGGATAACGTGCTTAAGTATGTTCTATATATCTAGAATTGCTAAAAAAAAATACATATATCAATAGTTATAGTACAATATCGACTTTTCTTTTCTACACAGACTTGATTACTGAAGCAGAATATTTGACTAAAATGAATTTGACTTGATTTTTTATATTCTCATAGATGGTAAAAAGCACTCCACATAGTAAGCACAACTAGTGAGCTTCTTCATTTCCATGTGCTTGCTAATATATCTATATATTGCAACATCCTCAAGAGAGCATTTTTAAAATATTTACTTTTCTTCAATCTGGAAGTTGAAAGGAATGGTTTAACAGAGGTCGGAGAATAGGAGCACTATATAAGGATTTTTGGATCATTTTACTCCATGCAAGCGGCTCTGTGAGGTTGTTCTTGGTTAGAGCTAAACATTGGCAAGCTAACATGCAAACCATTGCAATGATAACATACTGATATCAGACCGAAACAACCCAGTACCGAGTAGTTTTGAAACTTACCCAGGCAAACGATACCTGCATTTGATCCAAAAATTATTTGTATGGTTTTGCTCGCTGCCTATTACCACATACGCTATTCTGTATAACTGCCTCATATGATTGGCCCACTACCACAACAGCTACAACCCATATAGCTAGGATTGTCTGCCTGCAAATAGCTCTCAATGTGGGGATGGCTGAGCCGTCTGCTAGCAGCTAACGGTGGTAGCAGACATGTCTGTTTGTACAATACAATAAGTGTCAAGGCATTTCAATCATTTCAACTTGCTGGTGTTGCTGGAGACAATGTCAGGATATCACCAATGTCATTGGGATTCATCCTCTGGGGTTCATGAATGTGTATACACAATTTCATAGCAATCCATTCACTAGTTAATGAGATATTTTGGTGTGACCTACAAACCAATAGTACTACCCCTAGAGCCATGCTGCCAGCATAGCTAATAATAAGGAACAAATAAAAGTCATTTTCCATGCCATTCACTGCATCCCTTTCCTCATACACAATACATACAACACCATGTCTTCACTGTCCTTCTTTTGTAGTTGTCGGCTGAAAAGTCTGAATATTGGAATACATTTTGAAACAAAGTCCTCCAATGGTATGCCCATTGCGTAAGTCCACAACTGTTTGCTCTGCCAGAAGCCATAACAGCTTAATAAGCCAATAAGAAAACATCAAAGCTTAATAGTTCCAACTTTGTTTGGGAGTCTTTCTTTCTCCGGTGGTCACAAATATAAGCATATGCACATTAATTATAAGTATGAACATGTATGTTCAAACACCAGGCATCTGTGTTTGTTAAGTGATGCTTTCCGAATGTGTAGACACCATACAGCCTTTCAAAGAAGACTCGATAACACCAATGAAATACAACAGTATGTACCACTGAGTCTCCCACTGTGGATCTAGGAGTTTCTTAACAGCAGCATGCCCTGCAGGTCAGCTCGATGAGCAAACATTAGTGAGGTATTCAAGAGTGCACCATGTCGCAGTCAGATATAATGAGCTACACTGCCCGCAGAGCTTTGTCTCTCACTGTCACGGCATGCAGCTATATTTAGCATATTAATAAGTTATACAGATAACACACATTTAGCATGTTAATCAGATGCTGATAACGTTTGTCTGTGGGCTTAACGAACTCACATCACACACACACGAGCTGATTTCATCTAATGAAGGAATGAGCTGATGAAACAAGCTTATAGGTCACTATAGCAAGTCATACACTAACGTTTAGGAGACTGCAGCTAATCAGTAAGCAAGCAGTGGTTCACATGCCAACCTGCACCGTCTACAGAAAACTGAAATATAAAGATAGCAGAAGAAAAAACAGAACTAATGGAACAAGAGTGAGAAAAAAACTCTTTCAACCCCATTGACATTTGTATCAATGTAAATAATTAAACATCCAGCCTGGAAACATAACGTAAACTCTTTGTCTAGAAAAGGGTAGTACATTTTTTAAAAGTCTGATACAGCTGTTTATTCAATATTTCTGTTGTTAGCAGTCTTTAACAAATGCCATTTCCCATAAGAGTATTAAATGTCAAAGCTCGACAGGAGAGGGGAGTCCATGGGCATGTCCAGAGTATTTAAAAGCTGGAAAATTGACTTGAGATGAGGGTGTTGGTGAATATTTTGGATATGGAAGAAATTAAACCTGCATTTACATTTTTATGGGAGCTGTATTTTTTTTGCATTCTAACATTTATAAAATGTAATCTTAAATCATTCATTCAGCACTTCTTTTATAGGCCTGAGATGTAGAAGCTAATGGTACAGAAGCTGACCGATGTGACATCAGAAGTTTGGCTCTCTTTAACAGCAGCAATTTAGACTAAAAAGGGGGTGGAAAAATCCAGATGTATCACTCATAGAGTCAAAGAGTCAAAATTGCAGAAGTGATTACTCTCCTTTTCTGTAGATGGAGCACATCAGCATACAGTTACAAACTGCTGCTGCTGCTGTTTTATACAGAGAAAGACTTGTCTTTTCTTTTTTTTTTTAAATCTGCATAATAGACTCTAAAGAATTGACTTCATTACAATTCATTACTTACAATAGTGGCCCAGGGAGTGGTGCAAGAGAGGCGGACATGCACCCACTTGCGCACCCACCTGCTGCATACTGGTGGTGCTTAAAGGGAGGTTTCACTCTAGTATACTGCTGTGGTTTTTCACCAGGTGCATCATGTTCTCAGCAGCTACAGTAACATGATCTAGTGTTGGAATTCAGTGTCACCACCCACATTCATGATTTTATTTTTTCTTGCCTGCTGCCAACACTGATAAGAAAAAAAGGTATTATTTCCTCCGAGGCTCTGCAGGTAGAATACAGAGGGAGACAGTAATACCTAACCTCATCCCGGTTTACAGAGCCTGAAATTCAGTGTTCATCCGCTTTTTCTACAAGACTTTATATGTTTTTCTCATGTTTTTAATCATTTTAAGGCGGAATATTTCAGACGTTCTTCTTCTACCTAGTTTCATGCACCACAGAAAGGATTTTATATTTTCTCACTCTTTCGTAGCCTTGACTCCAGCCTTCCAGGAACTTCTATTTGCTTCAGCTAATGGCTGCAAAACTCATCTGTTTCATCTGGGGTGACTAAGCTGGTCTGAACATGGCAGGTGAACATGGCTGCCTCCGTAATGGGGACCCATGCCGTTTGATAACATAGCTCATTCTCAGCCCACACAACATTTTCAGTCTTGATCTACAGTGACTCTCAAACACTCCACCTCAACCCAAAAAGTATGCTTTGCTTATTCATTTTTCAGTTGGATTTTCAACCTTTGCTGTGTAGAATGACGCATGTGTTTGACGCTAGCAGATTATTTTAATATATCTTAAATTAAGTCTGGAGAAGATCCTTATTGTATAGATCTACTTTTTATTCCAGTTAAGTGCCTCATCAAAGTAGGCTTTCAAAATAAAAGTTCTGGTCCATATTGGTCATTTTTCCTTTTATGATATACAGATTATAATGTTCATTTCTTGCTAAATTAGTGGGATGGAGAAGCTCTTTTTTAGGGTCTCCTCCTCTCAGGTTTTTATAGGAAACCCTCTGGACACATGCTTAGTAGTCAGCATTCAGCAATCAAATCCCCTTAAGTAACTGGCACCATTACAACAAACCTATAAAATACCAATCCATCTAAGAGGGGGTGTTCTTCCTTTAAAAAATATATATCTTACCTTCTGTATTTCTATTGTGTTATAACTTTGGCTATTACAAAAAAGTATGTTTCATTGTTTGCTAAAAAAGTTGTATCCTAAGTCCGGATCAATAGCCATAGCAGTGTTTAGGTAATACAGGTAAAAGAGAGAAACCCATATTGGGTGGAAAGAGAGAGAGGCACGGTTGGAGAAAGGGGATGCTTTTATGACCATACCAGCATTTCAACAATTCCATCAATCTGGAAAAAAATCACCTTGACATTTCTGGGACAGCACAAATTGAAACATCAACGGTGCGCGGCCTCCCGCGAAGCAAACAACGGGCTACAGCCTCGCCGCAGCAATGTCATTTGTTTATACAGAGACTCTCAGCAAGCTAAAGGTCATGTGTTTTTGAATCAACATTATCAAATGGATTTATGGGCTTGAGGGTAGTTATCCACAGCTTTCCACATCTGCGGAACACACTGGAGTCTACTGACTATAGAAAAAGCCTGTGCAAGTCAGTTATAGGGCAAGCAAAACAAACCGCTTCAAATTCTATTTATACTTTTGGTTTGTTTGTTTTCCCTGCTCCCATGACATCTACAGTATATTAATGCAGCACTATGTATACATTTTTCTGACATCCTGCCAAGGAGCTGTGTATTGCGTTTTTGCCGCCGTGTTGGTACACTGATTGATATTCATACAGTGCGTGTCGCATTTTGAGGTTAAACACAGCTTTGGCTTAATCTCGTTGAAGTCTCCTTTGCCTGCGCGTTGGCTTAACCAAGCCGAGATATTCATGGGAAGAACTGCAAGAACAGGACTTGAATAACGGCGTGTAATTGTCATGATTCGAGTATCCATATTTATTTACTTTTCTATTTGGTTGTGTTGGTTGCCGGGTAACACAGCAAATTCCACCATAGCAACACCTGAGGCCTCATTGACAGAGGGATTTCAGACCTCTGCTCATTAGTTGTATTTACGCGTCTCTCACATCAAAGTGTTTTTTGCAGTATTTAGATGCCAAGAGGTTTTCTGTGCACACTTGCAATGCAGGCTTTTAAAGCAATGCTTGCAATGCAGGCTGTACTCTTTTCGTACACAGTGTGTTAGTCTTTATAGTATACATTTTATAAATATCTTTATATATTTATGTATATATTCATATATCATGTAGCAGCAAACTGAGAGAGAAAAAAAATCACATATTATTCCATTCATGTCTGCGGACCATATTTATTTTTTTGGAATTATGAGTATGGTCTGTGTCTTGCAATGGCATATATATATATACTTTCAATTAAAACTGCTCTTAAACAACTTTAGATAAAATCGCTTAACATGTAAAAAGACTGTTTAAGTTTTATTTGTCATTTTTTTTTGGCTGCATCTGCCCGTATAAAAGGATCTCTCTTTATTAGATCTTGATAGAGGAGTGAGAAGTCCTGCACATTTTGAGTCACTTAAAACAAGTACTTTCTGACAAGTTCAATTTGTACACACTTGCAGTTTACTCCCCTAAAGGTTGGATAAGCAGGGTTGTGCACACAAGGTCAGCAGTTCAAATCCCCGGAGCAGCTGTAAAAAATCTGGGGATAGAAAGTGAGTGAGCGAGTAATTCTCACCTCCCCAGTGGTCTCGCTAAGTGCTTTCTGTCAGGGCTTAAACCCCGAATGTTGTGAGATTAGCCCTGAAAATAGCCTTTGATCAGGCAGTTTAAATAACTTTCACATAACTTTCACCATTCCACCTCTCACTGTCCCTGTCCCTTTATGAGTGCTGGCTTCAGAGGTTTCCTCTGCACTAACCTGCAGGTAAAGTTCACACCAGAGACCCGGCTGTGCAGGTGGGAGCTTTGCAATACCCTTCGAGTGCGTCAGAGAAAATGCCAGGGTGATATGTCAGTGTGTGCAGAATGGCTTGGTCTGTTATCGTTAGCTGTGTCTGAGGGAAGATGATCTATAGAATTTAGATTACACAGTGCAATGTCCGGGTCAGAGGAAGCAAGATGAAGTCATTCAGCCTGCAGTAACTTAGCACAAACAAAGTAAACCTAAAAAGAGGACTTAAACGTCCTTCCTTGTTCAAGTTAAAAAAAAAAACATGATCTAGATAAAGCCATGTAACATAAAGCCATGTAACATTGTTGGATCTTTTTAGTGAATACCTATTTATCAATCTGCCCAAAATCATGCGACGTACATAAGTGAAGAGCGTTAGCAACAGTGCAAACTTAAAAAGGTGAATCAATTCAGCTTGCCTAGCATGTATTATAAGATAGTTAGAGACAATATAAAAGTATTTTGATAGTTCTTTTTGATTTGTCAGCAGTCTGTTTGGTCCTTCAGCCCTGTCGAGAAGCTGTAATAGCTTATAGAGTGCTGCAGGAATGAGTTCTAAAAAGTTTTTTTTGAATGTGTTTTTGGTTAGATGCCTGAATTAGGGTCTGTGGTTAACACAAGTTTAAGAGATTGCTAACAAGTGGCAAAATGAGACTAAAAGACGTCATTAAGTAAACTAATGCACCTTTACAGCATCTTTCTGTATGCTCATTTGTTGTAGTTTGTTTACAGCCTTAGGTTAGTGTCTTACTACTGCCGATTGCCTTCACACTTCAACAATTGTTAAAGTGGGGTTCATTTGTGAAAATCATAAACTCAAAGCATGAGTATCATAAACTTTTGAATGCCACATAGCTTATTTTTTGCAATAATCCAAAATAGAATGGAAAAAATCCTGTTGTCTTTTTGTCGAGGGAACCAGTGCAATGCTAACTTCCAGGTTGGCCTACATCATCCCTGCATCACTCTGTTATTCATCTAATATTCCACTACCATTACCATTGTGGTTTGTAGGCATTGTCTGTGCCTGTCTTATAGACTCCCAGTCCCTCTGGACCAATTAATTCTGATCAATATCTGTCTTATAATTTAATTTACTGCATTATAACCCTGTGGTTGTCTGGTTTGAACTGCATTCACAGCTATACAGTCCTAAAATCCAGTAGACTTGCGCATGCATTACCAATGCAGATAGTTTTAATAATCTTATATCCTTGTGCATAAGAAGTGGTATATATATATATATATAGATATATATATATATATATATATATATATATATATATATATATATATATATATATATATATATATATATATATATATATATATAAAGTACATTTCTTCATGAGCCCATGCAGTTTAATGTGAACCATATCTCATATGTATTCATTATTTCACTCAATCTCACAGGCACCCTTGGATATTATCTTGAATCTGCGCATTAAGCATATGTCAAGACTGGGTAAAGCATAATTTCAGACTTGACATATCGATTCTTATCAGTTTCCGACATTTCTTGATTTATTGCGTGTCATTTCTGCCAGTGAAGGAGGAACATCCATCAATATTTTGTGCGTGCATTTTCTTTTACCACAGAGGGCAGGGCAGGACGGACATTATTCAGTCATGAAACATTCATATCATATGCTCCTTTTTTAATAAAATTCATTAATGAGTAGAGTACATGATATTTGTTCATGAGCTTCTCGACTTCATTTTGAAAGAAAAACTTTGAGAGCAATTATCATGTATAATTTGTATAATGGCAAATGCCTTGAAGCTCATGTGCGAGTGATGCCGTGTAATTAAAACGGTGTCATATTTTTTATGCACAAATGTACACAAATACTGATGCCAGGGGTTGCTTTGGTTGATAAACCAATGTTAAAGTTAACTCTTTATATTGGTATTTTTATATAATTCAAACACTCCTTACCAGCAGGGAAGGAAACTTCAAAGACAAGATTCATATTTTTGGTTTATCTGGTTTTATTAAACCCACAGATATTATGACATAGCAGGCCCCAGAGGCGTATCCGGTTTGTAACATCCCCAAAAGGACGAAGCCCGTCACCGAATTATATAAGAAATCTTTGTTGTCATTGTCATCATCATCATGGCAGGCCGCCGCTGCCCCAGAGAAAACTTTGAAACCTCTGAAATTTAATCAGACATATTCTGGGTGAGAGCTCCACAAATAGAGCTTCATTCTTTTTTCTGCATAGGCTGGAGGAGAGGGCTGTGGGCAAATTGCTTAGGTTAATGACTTTGTGAATTATTCATGTTCAGGTCTAAGTGAAGTGGGGGAATCTGAGTAATCTGGCCGACAGTGGCAGTCATGGTACATGTTTTGCACTCACAAAAATTCTGCTACCTGATGGGGAACAGGGAACCCTTCTTCCTTTAACTAAATATGATATTCCATTTTTTCTCCTTTTGTTACACAGTGCCCCCCTTTTGAAGTTGTCATGTTTTATTGTTTTACAACATTGATTCAAAGGGGATTTAATGTGGCTTTTTTGACACTGATCGACGGAAAAAAGGCCAAATATGTTTGTATAATGTAAGAACATATTTTTATTTTAATATGAGTAAACTATAGCATCCTTGGTGCGGCCGATCGCTTTTAGAGGCCACATTATTAGTTAAAGATCACCTATGTGTAGTCAAGGTGTTTCAATTGATTGTAGTAGAAATGCACCAAGTATATTAATTAGATGAGGATTGGAAAGCACATGACAAAAATGCCAAGCTCTTATAATTATAATTTATTAATTTTATTCTATATTATTTATTTTCCTGCTTAAAACAAATATGTGGATCATATTTGTTTTAAGCAGGAAAATAAACAGCCAAATATACAATTTAGAGTAATTTTGAGGGAATGTTTTATAACCAGTAAACTGCCCATCAACCTGAGTCAGTTGTAATAAATGAAATAGTTATCTTACATTTAAGCTAGCTAGCATTTACATAATGGATAAATGGCTGTACCGTGTCAGTTATATGAAATGAGTTTGAAACAATATCCACTTATAGTATTGAATAACATCCAGTTTATGATCTATTCATAAGAATATATTTTAATGGTGCAGATGAAGGGGTGCTTGAGCTCATCTGACAGGCCTGTCCAGGTACATCAGACAAAAAACGTTGGGACCCACTAGAGCCAGAAAAATACTGTTCCTCTGTGGTATTTATAGCTGCATCCCACTGAAGTGGCTTTTAATGTCTCATTTTCAGTGGACTCCTCCTTTTTAACGCGTGGTTTGATGAATCATCTAACTAAAAAGCAAGGAATCTCTGTCCATCTGTGCGTCCTATCACATCTCGTTGAGAACCAGTCACCCGGACTTCTTCACACTTGGAGGGTGTATTGCTGGAGACCTGAAGTCATGCAGCATTGAAGTTGGTGAACGGCACATTCAATATGAATCAACAGTGAGTCCCCCGGTTCCATTCCCCGCCGGACGGACCATTATATGTCCTGTCTCTTTCCACTACCACTATGGAAAAACGGTATAAAATGCCCAAAAGATAATCTTAAAGAAAAAAAATAGTTTCATACCAACATAAAACAGGCAGCGAGTACTATGGCATGTAGGTTGCATCACCTAATGAATTTCTTTCCCTTTTTAACCTTCCCCAGATCAAACATATACCCCCCTTTTATTTATGGATTTACCTCAACGGGAGGCTTTTGCATCATTTTTGAGTGCACCCCCCCCTCCCTTAACCCAACAACCACCCACTCCACAACCACACACACACACACACACACACACACCACACACACACACACACACACACACACACACACACACACACACACACACACACACACACACACACACAGTTTATCATCCGCTCTGGCACAAATCACCTTTTTCCGAAGAGATTGCCTCCTCCCTTGTGCCGTTTTAACTTCAATGGGGTTAGAAACACAATTACCTCATCGTCCCTTGATATATAATCTGTGGCTGTAAAGAAAAACGAAGAGAGAGAGAGAGAGAGAGAGAGAGAGAGAGAGAGAGGAGGTGGTGGTGGTGGTGGAGGGTAGCAAGCAGAAATGAGGGCAGGTGTAAGGGAGATAAGGAACGTTAGCTGTGCTCATAAGATGATGATTCAGAAAATGAACGGTGGGGAACAGAGTTCAAATGGGCTGAGCTTTCAAACAGCGCCTTAATCATTCCCACCGTGTATAGCCTCTTATGGTTTGCCAAAACCTCTGCAGGAGGAAAGGATGATTCCTGCATATAAAACTGGGGAATAGAGATCAGAATAGAGTTATATCACTGCAGGAAGACATCACGCATACACTGCTATACAACATGTGGGAGCATTTAACTGGGGATACAGACGCCTCATACAGTATCTGTGTATGCAGTCTGAGCATATTGTCAATAAAATAATTTGCCATTGAAGAAGCAAAGTCATGCCTGAATAAACCCACAATGTCAGCTACTAGGAAGAGTTAATGAAGACCTGTCTGAAGCCACCGAGGTTGTCCTCCCAAGACTTTTATATCCAATTAGATAGCATTCAAATCTGCAGAGCTTTTAGAGCATTAATTGCAGGAGATAACACAGTGAAAGGTTTGGCAAATCTGCCTGTTCATATTCATTTAAGAAAAAAATAAAAAAAACTTAGACAAGAACACACTGCAGTCGCTGTGATGGGTGAGTCACGCCACCATTCAAACCCACAGACACTGAAGTGACAGGTAGCCAGTATTGAAGAGTAAAGCCGGTTATTTAAATGTGTTCCATGCTCATTTTTTACACCAGTGCATCGCTCCTCTTACTGGCTGCTTACCTGCAACTGAGTCAATCTTTTCCATTTGATACACCGCTTCGGCTCACATTAGCTCACCTGTTTGAGTCCAATTTGGCTTCTCATCAAGGCTGTTACCAGCTGTCTCCTTGCTCTGAATTGAAAAAGTAGAACCAGGGATGGGGAGGGGATGAGTAGCAGCATTTGTAATTGTTTGCATTAGGAATAATGTTTTGGGGAAAATAAGCGCTATAAATTTATTAAAATTATTCTGCGATAGCATCAGTTATACCAGAACGGGTGAATATTTCTACATTGAAAGAAGAGCCAAGAACAAAACTGAAGGCTTTTCTCAATGGAAAATATGTTTTCGCTGTTCTCACATCCAAGGCACTCACTCCAAAGAACGATCAATCAAATCTTCAAACAGGTGTTATTTGGATAAACTGAACACATATTAGGAATCTGGACGTTTACTTTTTTTTCTTGAAAACATATAAACCTTTAGTGACATAGTGACATATTGACAGCTTGCTTTAACAGATCTCAAAACTTTCTTTCTAAAGTAAAACTATTAACTATTATGTGTAATACCCCACAGTTAAAGTTCTGCATTAGAATTGTATACTTTAAGTGAAGAGTAAAAGAAAGGATTTATGGGAACAATGTATTCAAATTTACTTAACGTCTGTTCGAGGTGGACCTTTCACTATTATTATCCTGGAAAAAATGACTAACAATTCATCATATTTAAATTATTACTATTATATATTTCGTGAGTAACATCTGAATCTGTAATGTAACCAGAAACATTTCACTGTCAGGCAAATGTAGTACTTTAATGTTTTCCTCTGAAGGACAATTACACAGTAACTAGTATATCATGTATCTGAAATATGAATTTACAGGGAAAACAATAGACATTCATGGAAAAACGGGTAACATCCATTGACGTCTTGCTTCACCCCAGTATGTGTCGTTTGTGAGGTTACGCTCTCTGGCGTTTCGTTTGCGTTTTCATCTTAAACATCTGCGGACGACTGCGACAGTTTTTTATTTTATTTTATCACAGTAACTTAATAAAACCACCGCCTGTGCTCCCTGTGTTAGTCCCCCTGGGGCTAGCTGATGGCCGCTGCTCACTGCGCTCACACTGCAGGTAACATATGTTGTTAAATGTCGTTTTATGTCGACCCAAAGTATATTTAAATAATGAATACCACAATGCGGTATAGAAATGACCGTCTTTTCCACTTCAAGTGTTGAGTGGAAAAGAGGTTTCAATCAGCTCATTGAACTCCCTTGTCTGTTCAAGGTGGAGCTTTACATTCTGATAGAATGTTGGATAATTAAATGATTGTTAACATCTCATATTTTAATAATTATATATACATTGTGAGTAAAATCTGAATCCGCAATGTAACTGGTGGCATCTCTCTCTGTCAGTGAAATGTATTAGTATAGTCTTTATCTCTGTTGTAGAAGTACACAGTAAGTAGTATAGATTGGGGTGCATATTTGTGCTTTGGGGGCCTTTTGTAAGTTGTTTTGGGGTACAATGACTAAGAATAGTAGGAATAAGTCAATAGTTTTCACATCTAAACATTATAAGAAATCAATAGATGTTTCAGGCCCTTTTGGTTTGGTAAACCACGCTGTTGCCTACATTGCGTCACATGTACTTTTCTTTTGACAGTTTCCATGAATGTTAAATGCATTACTCATGTACCAGGTTTTCTCCTGCCCACTCTGAAATGTGTCCAGCAACTTTTAACAAGTGCATGTGCTCTCTCTATTCCTATAGAGAGCCTCAAGTCAGGCATTTGAAGCATATGTTTTCGTTATTAATCAATCAAAACTCTGCGCCTGTGTTCTTTTGAAAAATGGTGTTTACAGAGACGAGAGTAGAAGGGAAAGAAAAAACGATTCTAACAGTACCGCAGCCTGTAGTTGGGAAAAGTTGGAGCTAATTCTGACCTGCAAGCCAAAAAAACAAAAAAAAAGATGCCGAAAGTTAAGCGGTGAAAGAAGTCTCTGCTCTGTGTTCAGCCTCTCTCGGCAGCATCTTGAATTCTCCCGAGCTGCAAAAACTTTTCTCCTCTGAGTTTACTATCCAGGTTCTTTTTTGCCAAGAGACCTTCACCCATGGGCAGAGAGTATTTCAGGCTTTAACGGTGCATGTGCAGACTGTTTACATGTTTATCTGGCTGTCCTGAATTCAAATAACCTAAAGTTTATAAGTTGCAGCTTGCTGCCTAAGGACGGCACACTTGAAATCAACACCAATGTTTACATGTTAAAGAGCGCCTTCGTGGTTTGAAACCAACGTATGGATTTTCTTTCGGCCCTCACATGTATCAGATACTTGTGTTGGCTGAGAGCATAATAAATGAACAGCGGGGATGGGGATGCTGCAAACCGTGTCCCACTCGACACACTTTAGAACACGAGATCAAGGCTCGCTCAATTAGGAATCATTTTCCATGGAGCTTTATGTTAATCCAGTGCCATTGCTCCATTACGAGCTAGACTGCTGCACATATTTAATACATGTTCGTCTATAGCAGGGACGATCTTCAAAGCGACGTGTTGCAATCTCCCTCTCCACTAACTTCTACCAGTGGGTCTTCTCAACACTGTTTCAGGATGACTCACACAGCTGGAGACTAAAAATAGCCCATAATTCTCCCTCCTTGGCTCACAATCTCTCCCTCTTATCTCTTTACCCCCTCTCCGCTCCTGTGTCTGTCTCCCCCCCCCCCCCCTCTTCGTTTGTCTTTCTCTCGTTCTGCATTTTCCACACAAATACCCCAAACTGGTGAATTAGAGTATGAATCATCAGTGTCCTCTGGAAATGCAGGAAACAAAACAAAAACACAGGGAGGAGAGAGAAAAAAAAAAAGGAAAAGATGATGTAGCACAGCTGGGATGTGATGAGCTTGGAATATAGGTCATAGCGAGATGATGCTATCAAAGCTTAAATCAGACAAAGGGAAATATTATGGCTCCGTTCCATATTTACTATCATGCGTACATAACCTACTTTAGCCTACCGCCTTTGACCTGATATAATGCAATTGTTTTCTTATCAACTATTTAAATAAAAAATTACTCAAATGAAAATTTTGTTTTGCAAAATACATTCCATACTGACAAACAGACTCTCCTAAAGGCTGTTTTCACTCAACCGCCCATGCTTTCTTCACTTTCACAGATCCTCACTTGGGAGCTGCAGAGAACAACCACAGGCTTGTACTGACGGTCACTGAGCTGTTCCACTGGAGCAGTTAGAGTGGTGAGTGCCATCAAAAGCACCTTGACTGATGGAGGACAGGTTGTTTCTTTGCTTAAGACTGTATGTCAATACACCGGGCTGATATGAGGCTTGTATTAAGGATTACCAGGTATCATCTCTGTCTCTGAGCGAAACTTCAATAGAATGTAAAACCGGCAATTATATTTTCTTATGGCATCCCAAGTTTATTTTGATACCGCCTGGGTTGGTGTGTGTGTGTGGGGAAGGTAGCAGTGGGAACCATGATGGGTTCAACCATGTGGTGGGTCGGATCCAGAACAAATTAGACTAAAGGGGTAGGAGGTCCAATTTATGATTATAATCACAATATTCTCAGTTAACAGCAGCCCACCCAACTTAATTAATGTATGCTGCTGATACAGATTTTAGAATTTTAGGGTCACTTAAATCACATAACAATATATTTTATACATTTTTAAATGATAACTACCAATAAATAACATTTGTAGTAGCAAAAAGTGGCTTCAGTGGTAGTCAAAAGCGACACCGTGTTTAAACTACTTCAACATTCATTTAGGGCATTTCTGTCATTTAAATTCTTGTTACAGAAATACCTGCAATTGGCTAATATCCCTCTAGTACACTGAAAGGCCTTTACACACCGGGGGTGTGGTGAATAAACAACACTTAATTACAAAATACTTGCCTGTGACTATTATGTCTAGGGCTTTTATTCTGAAATGTAAGAACGGCAGGAGTGGATCTGGAATGTGCTGCCTTTGTCAAGGTTAAAGGGAGCTGCGTAACTTTCTGGGTTCTGTGTCAAGTATTCATGGAAAAACAACAGTTCAGAAAATATATATCATAAGAAAAATAAGCACCCATTGTGTAAAGACCTTCACAGAAAATCAGCGGATTTGGTCATTTCAGTCAGCCAATTTAAATATAATTGAGTGTTATGTGACGATAGAAAAAGTTGCCCGGTTTTTACTCTGTGGCCTTGTCCCTAACAGTCACATTATCTCCCACTGTAGCTACATTTAGTACAACAGTACCAGTTGAACCGGGAAAAAAATCTTTAAATGTCGCTGTAAATCTCAGGCTGTGTTTTTAAAGTATTACCTTTTTAATGAGCAGTACAGGAATATTATATATCTATAAGTTGTTTGTACTGTACATATTGCACCTGTAATGCCTGCAGGTGGTTTGAGATCTGCCATGTATCCCAGCATTTCACAACAACGCTGCTGTATAATGCTCAGCGCCTAAGCAGCAGCCCTCCTCCACTTTCTCGCCAGCAAGATTCTCCCCCTATCAACTCCTGGCGAGGAGCATTTGTTCATTAGTAAAACTAACAGCTCAGCCCTAATATGCTTTCATGCATGTATCCAAGTACTATGCACTCTCAAAAAAACATTATCAAGTGGTGCTTGGCGAGAACAGCAAGTGTTTCATGCAGTGGACCTTGTTTACTTTAATGGGTTTGATACTAGTGGTGTTAATTTTGAGAGCTATAGCTGCTAATAACAGGCACATCTCCATATGACTCAATACTGGCACCTGTGCTGCTGTGTGGTAACACAGAAACTCCTCATATCAAACCCACCTCCTGTGTAAAGGAACATTTCATCAGAAGCAGATTAAAGTCACTAATCACAATACAGCCAGCTTTCAGACATTTTAATGACTAGATATAACATCTGACAGTCATTACGAATTCACAAAACCCTAGTTACATATATAACTCTTAACATCTGATTGCAACTCATGTTTCACTTGTATGACTTTTTATTTTTATTTTATTTTTACCAGCCAAAATTGAAAGCAGTAATGGTGACCCCAGGGTACGTACAATATTTTACACCGATTTTCTTACAGTCAAGAGGACAGAATAACTAGCTTCTCTGGAAAAAACATCTGTCGCAATAGACACTAGAACCTTATTTTTTTTTTTGCATATGCAATTAAGTAAATAATATGAGGAGATTCGGTAACAGATGCAGATCCTGCATTGGATTCATTGATATTCACACATATGCCAGGGTCAGTTTTGCAAAAAACAATTCTCAGTGCCGGAAGAAGTGTAATTTGGAGGACCTCATCTAAAATGTAATTCAAAATAGAAGTGTCAGTGACAGAAATCAGAGTGTGTTGG
Organism: Anoplopoma fimbria; assembly: GCF_027596085.1. NCBI lineage: Eukaryota > Metazoa > Chordata > Actinopteri > Perciformes > Anoplopomatidae > Anoplopoma > Anoplopoma fimbria. The sequence goes on along the minus strand of NC_072470.1, from coordinate 10,041,698 downwards.
GGAAACTGAATTAGTGCAAAGACCAAAAATAACAGCTTTTTGGGAACAAAGAGTGTAGCATCCAGCGAAAAAGAACACAATATGATGCTGGCAGAGACCCTGGGTACATCCTGATATTGTTTTTTTATTCGATCTTTTGGCGTTTTTTCCTCAGGCCAAGTTGAATTCCGGCCATGTTAAATGTTTTACTATCTACTTACTAACTATTTTTCCGCATCGCTGAATTTTCCTTTCTTTCCTGAGCTCGTTAATAGCTCCACCCTTGAGAAATTTCTACCACGTTGTGCATTAGGCTCTGCTTCACTCACAAAATACGATTAGTAGGCAGTCCAAGTCGCTGACTGCGTAATCACTGTAGCTGCTGCCTTACTAAATCACACCTTAATTTCACACAGATTGCAAGTGCACATTGCATGAAAGGCACTGCAAAATATCCACTGCACCTTTCATATATGAAAGCCTGGTCTTGAGTGACGTTATCATTACAGTTTTAGGGTTATTTTTTAATAAGCGTGTGTTTGACTGTACTGGAAGGAGGGATTAGTGATATTGAGAGATTCTTCAAATGTGAGGCTTCGTAGTCGTTCACCATTGTTGAACTAACAAGCTGAAATGTCAAGGTGGTAACACGGTGTGTACGCTGTGTATCCGATTTACGAGCAAAAGGTAGATGTAGTCTTTTGCTGATGAGACCAATAAGTTTGTGCTTTGTATATCACTTACACTGCCTGGAAAGTGTTTCCTTCAAAGTAATAGACAGGAATAGGAGGGAGCGAGAGCGCTCGCTAACTAGCTCCCTTGTTGCTGCAACAGTTGGCGTAGCAATCAATAAAGCATGGACGGCTCTGCTCTGGGAGTTATCCGCAGTGCTGGAATACATTTTTTGACCAATCAGATGGCTTGGATGTCAGTACCTGTTGCGTAAATTATCGAAAGGCCCAGAGACAGCTGAGTGCAGCACCATATGCTAGATGGATGCGTGTGCTAGATATGTGAGGGAATTCTCACCGCCTGCACCTCATATCTAAACCCCGAGTACCTCGCAGGGTACAGCGTCTGTTCTTCTGTCGAGGTACAGACTCTGAGCCCCTTCCTATCTATTTTTGATTGCCGCTGTGCCTGTCAGTCATCTGATTTAGAGGGAACCCGTCACAGCCATGTTATCCGTCCTGTAGACAGTTTGACTTGACAGACTCGCTCTGAGAGCCTGCAGGAGCGGCTCAGCTCACCGAAGCGGCGGAATCATCGGGGTATGTCAGGTAAAGACTAGGAGAGTTACACTGCCTGATGGTTTAGGGAAATGTCATCATATACATCCTTTTTTTTAAATTAACTTTTGGCGTTTCCAGTTTTTAGCAATGTTAGCATGCAACATACTCAGCGAGTATTGGATAGATGCCATGGAATTCTCTCAAAATTCATGATCCAAATGACTTTTGAGATCCCCTTGTTTTCAATCTCTCTGTTTTGGACCCTGGCAGCCAAGGAGCAGTATACCAGACACTTTATCGATTTGCATTTAATTTACCCACAAATCCATTCATATTTTAAACATCCAGCCGGTTGTTGTCCACTGACACTAAGGGCACATATTTCACAAAAGAATGAATTCCTGCTTTGCCAACATTTGAAGTACCAGCCAATAACTTATGCAACTGTCACAGCAAGAGCATATTTTCTTTTCTTTTCATCAGTCAGCAGCAGGTTGATGTTTAAATGTCATGGACGTGTATCAGTGTCTAATGGGTGACAGAGGCTTTGGTGAGGACGGGGTGAAGCACACACATTCATACACATGCCAGACATCATGAGAAGTACACTTAAAGTCTGTCTATCAACGCCCACCTACACACACACACACACACACACACACACACACACACACACACACACACACACACACACACACACACACACACACACACAGTGTTGCCGTGTTACCATTTCTCATTCCCTTTATATCTCTCTGTTCTCTCTGTTCAGCTTCCAAGAGCAGGGTGCGGGGAGTCATTTGCTAATTGGTTTTGCAGAGGAAACGTATTCGCTCGCCTCTTTCTCCTCAATACCCCAGGGCTCTCTTCCTCTTAGATGATTCCCCTGTCTCTTGCTCCTGCCAACTCAGCCGAGCATTCACCAAGGCTTGTTATTCTCCTGTGCAGTGTAAATCTGCAGAGCCGCAGGGGCTTCAAAAACACTTCCCCCAGACCAGGAATCCATAAAGTGTTAAAGGGAGGGACTCTGTAGCCTTACCCTTGTCTTACATAGAAAATAAATGACATGACTCTGACCAGCTTTTACCACGAAACGGCCCAATAAATAAATGTAGGACAATCACGTGGGAAAATTGCGGTGGAAAATCTCCACATCAGAGGATTTCTGCAAGTTTCTTCACAACATTGGGAGGATTTCAAGTTTGCTTTTCTAATTAATTAGTTCAGGAGGTCTTGTAACAGGCATGACCATGTGCAGTGGGAACAAACTCTCAAATCCAATGAATCGCCCCCAGCGAGAGTTAAGAGTTTATATTTGTACATCGTGCAACATGATCCAGTTTTCTGCTTGTTTCTAGAAAAAAAGAGAGAATACAAGAAAGGCAGACTTTCCTCTCCAAATTAAAACAAACTGATCATATGGTACAGGTTTATGGTTTTTTTATTTTAAGATGATTGTTGCCAACCGAAACTGCCGGGTCATAGATCTTGGTGTCTTAGTCGTTATGGCATTCCCCATATACTTAAATCAAAAACGTCCCCAGTTCAATTTCTGCCAGGTCCCTCTTGTGGCAGGACTCATGGTCAATGTATTCATCGTTCATAAAGGTCCAGTGGATGTGAGGTTGGATAAAGAAGGAAAATAAATCAGTGGGTTGTGTGAATTCACTGTATCAGATCACAGTACTAGTAGTACTGGTCTCATCTTTTTTTAAACGGATGTGCTATTAGTGGCTCACCAGGAGAATAGCTTATAAAAATCAGACCTTACTTTATCCTTTATGAGTGTAAAACATGAAGCACTTAAGAATGTGAGCTTGTAAAGCCATTAAAACTTTGTATCGGGCGTAGTCCATAAATGTGATTAATCCATGTTTGACTTTGTTAATGCCCAATCATTCGCTAGCTGCTGAACTGTTATTGTTGTAACTAAACTGCTCCCATTTTGTTACATTTAGTTGGACACCAAACCAGTCATTCTTCTTCTGGTGTTTTGGCAAACAAAGAGGTTCATGTGCACTACCACCTCCCTCTGGACTGACTATTTGTTATCTGGCCACGCAGACACTGAGGCTTAGTGCAAATAAATGTGTTAAATCTTGTCTGGATTTTATCTGGTATGAGACACTCTACCTGGGGCCAAAGGAAGATGATGTGCCTCTTAAAGGTAGATCTTAATAGTTTTTGATATTGGAAGTCCATATTAAGTGAAGTTATGTCAGGTTTTGCATGCGTTTTGCGAATTAAGCCTTACTAGCGAGGTACAGAAATGGTCACAGGCAGCAGATCTACGCCTTTCTGCAACATTGGGTTTCTAACATATTTTCACATGCATAGTCAATACATACAGATACATTGTGTTTTTATTAATTGGTAAAGCCTCTCATTAAGCGATACCACATCTTAAACTTCTTCCTCATGAAACTTAACAGTATAACATTCTCATATCTTACACAGCCTTTCAGTTTAACTGTGTTAACATGTTGTGTGTTCTGTGACTATGTCTTGAGCCTCAGCAAGCTGTTCCCCCCTCTATGAAATGAAACAAACCACAGATGGGCATATCTGCTCAGGGGTATTTAGGAGTTTGTTAAAAAAAATAAAAAATAATAGTGCAAACGTCCTAAAATCATCCCTGGTTTGCATGAGGGGATTGAGATGCATTAAGGATGAGAAAATGCCTGAATATGATTGTTCTCTTTTCAGATACTCAATAGTCAACCTCTCAAGCATTTCTTAGGGTGAGGAGTTGTAAGTCTTGATACAGGCTTAGGGCTCCTCAGAAAGTATTGCCCGGGCAAGTAAAATGCAATGTCAGCCTAGAAAATTAAGCACAAGTAAAAAAAGATTTTGGGCAAATACTTTTTTTTTTGCCATTTACAGGACTGGGCAAGTTAAATAAAAAACCATTAACGTTGCACCCTGCACCTCTCAGGTTTTGTTGGTCAAATAGGGAATCAAGTGATGGGTCATTTTTTTTAAATAAATTGTAAAATTAGCATGCCACTAAATCCGTAAATTATTGATTAGCTGATGTATCTTAATCTTGCATTTGCATGCATGTTTGCCACCTCAGACAGTTTGTTATTATGCAAAAGCAGAAGGAAGAGAAAATGAAAAATTGTTATGTTTCATCTTTCTGTGGAGGAGCAATCACTTGCTATTTATAATATTTTGCTCTCAAGTTTCCATTTGTCAGTTCCTTTCAGCCAAGACGTGTCCACACCGAGTTTTATTTCAGTAAATACAAAGTTTCCGTTGTTTTTGTTCTAAACAATAATTGCAGGGAAAAAAGAAGAGCTCTAAACCTACCAAAATGTTTTTGCTACCATCGGGATGGGGGGAAAAAAGCAGACAAGAGCAGACACACTGACTGTCAACCGCTTGACAAGTTCACAGATGAACTCTCAAGTTTCACCCGTGTGACTGCCACTGTCTTGTTGGTCCCTGGGTGACAGAGAAGAAGTTGTGTCCTCAGGGTTATGTGTGCATCTTAGGGCAGAGATGAAACTCCATAGGCAATGTTTTGTCTGCTGTCATGCTGAGCTTTATTTACACCCTAAGCTCCTTTGACTTTTGGGACTTTGCTGCTGTCTCACTACTCATCCCATCTCTCATATATACTGAGCAAGTGGATTTCTGACTTTATTGTCAAAAAAAAAGCCGGCAAAAAGACAAAGTGGAGGCACCACAGTTATACTTTGTAGAATATATGCTGCATGTGTTGGGCATTTACAATATGTTATGATGAACTGACTACAAGAGTACGATGTTGATTACAATTAACCACTTTGGCTTTAAGTTGATGCAATAAAAGAAAAACCAAGCCTTAAACACGCCAGATGTATTCTTTATGAAACTGTTAAAATGACATATAGTACAAAGTTGTATTGGTCGTATTGATGGGTCTATACAAGAATAACTTATGCTTTCAAGCTGTTTGTGGCCTTAAAATGTGCAATCAAAGTGATCACTTTTTTACCACAATTCCAGCCATTCAAATGACTTGGTAGCGACCTGTCAATCACAAGGTAGCCCCGCCCTAAAGCATACCCTTATTTAAGGTCTATTTTGACTCTAAATGGGACCATAGTTTACTTAAAAGCACATCATGCTGTATTAAAAAAAGACTTGAAACTAACGATTGAGACCATAAACTCAAGTTTACAATGTTTACTGAGAATCAGACTCCTTCTTGTAACCAGATGAGTCACCCCCTCCTGGCTATTATAAAGAATGCAGGTTTAAGGCACTTCCACATTGGTTTCTCTTTCAGACCAAGAGGTTGCCGCCTAATTCCTGCCAACCCTTAGGGGTGCAAAGCAGACGCCAGGGAGGAGTCATTTCACCTCATAGGTGAAGATCAGAAAGCCAAGTTGACTGCTCTGGGCCTGAAAATATAACCCTCAATTCTCTTATATAATAAGCCCAGGTTTTGCCCCACTGCAGTCCCAAATAGCAGCATCTTGAGAGGGACTTGGTTGATGTTTTTGAGAGGTCATCAAGGTACTTTCACACCAATCCAACCTCTTCAACCTGTTCGATGATATATCTTCTTTAGATGTTCTAGCATCTCCTTGGCTAGTGACTAAGTTAGTTTTCTGTGTCCTGCTCAGGACATTCAGGGACTAAGAAATCGAGACATGTTGGCCGTAACCCACGAGGGATCAAACTATGCTGCATCTACAAACTCCCGCACTACGGTTGGATAAATGGACACTGGTTTTGCCGTCATCCTGAGCTTGTAAATCCCTTGAAGCAGCCGGCACGATAATGCTGAACGTCTCTGCAGCAACTCCGACAACGATCGGGAAGTCTGTTCACAGCGGCCGTGGAAGCTTCTCTCCAGCAGCTGAGATATTACCACTGTCAGCTGTAGACAAGATCCCATTACCTTCCTCATCCGTCTCCTCATCCCCTCTTTCCTCTTCTCAGGGGGTTCTGTAAGGGAAGATAGACGGAAGCAGATGGTCCAGCCTCACCAGAGCTGTGGCCACTTTCCTGCTAGTTTTCCTCTAGGTGGACCTCACACAGAGGCTCGGCTTGAGCAAAGTAATCCCAGCGTTGTTTGTGCTGGTCATTGATGCCATTGTGCCCCATTTAATGGTCTTCCATGAATGTTACATAACAGCTAGTCTCACTTTGAGCACATTTATGTAAATTGAGTTAGAAGTTTGGGAAGAATCTGTGTAGTTGAGAGGTTGATCTAGTCCTCACATTTTGATGGCGTTTCTGACTGACTACTACTTCTCTGCAACCGTACCCGAAGTTGGTAACACGTCTTGCTAACAGATTCTAAATGTGGACACATTTTCTTTCCTTGTGATTTGTATTGAAGGGAGAAATGATTGCATGATCATATGAAGATGACACGTTTAGCACGTCTGTCAATTTAGGAAAGCATGTTAACACGTTTGATTAGGTTCAGCTTCGTGCCACTTACCAGACACCAGGCAGGTGATGCATAAACAGTAAAAACAACATGGCACGCTGCGTTGACAATGGGAGCAGCTGTGCATTTAATTCATTGCATTATCTCAGGAACGCAATTCAATTTCCTTGACGTCTGAAGAATGAGACTATGTATAGAAAGTTTGACGTAGAACTGACAATCTCAGAAGTGGCGGTCATAATTGAGAGGGCTGCATCTGCAATGCATGAAGAAATAATATCCAATCTAATCTTTCTTATAAAAACGTTTAATAACATGAGTTGAAATAAATAGATTCATAAAACATAGAAACCATCTTATTTGGAACTATGTTGTTTAAATGTTGGAGGCCACATTTTCACTTGTGCCCATATTTCTATATATTTATCATTACTTCCTGCTGAAATGGTGCCACAGAACACAGATTACTGTCTAGATTGAAAGGTTAAACTCCGATTAAAATATAAATCACAATATTTAAATCCCTGTGAATGTCAGAAGGCTAGATGATGATTGGTTTAAGGTTAACAAGGGTAAATACTGTATATAGCCTTGTTTATATAACTTCCTCCATGTGAAAGTAAAAACCCCAATCTGAAAATAGGTGATGAGATTAAAGGCCTTTGGTGTCAAATTCTATTAAACCATTAATATTGATAAACTAATACAACTTAGAGAAACAAATACGTTTTAAACTTACTTGTATGTGTCAGTTAAAACAAATACTATGAGGTATATTTTGTTTGTTGTTAGTGGTAGCAGTATGCGGATTTGAACATTGGCTGACCAGCTCTTTTCCACTAAGAATATATTATCAAGGGTTGCAAATTCCATAAGAATTTTCTTTTATGGTGAGTGGAATTGAAAACATGCCGTACATGACACTACCTCGCCATCAGGACTGACTACTGGCCTTCTGTGGCATAACCCACCACAGGGGTTTGGCCTTATGTGTTACGTTCTTTGTTGTGACAGCAACAATAACTGTATTCTGCAAGATTATAATGCACTTTTTCTTTTTTTTAAACCAGGTATAGCTCAGTCTGTCATGACAGTTAGTAGTACTGTACTGACGGCCTTTCCTTCACACTGGGGACTCTCTTTACAGCCATCTGAAGGCAGAAGGTGTCTGTTCCATCTGCAGTCTCTATCTGGAGTGATGATGTCACCGTCCAGCACCAAATTTGAGACCACAGATCCGCAGGTTACATTTTGTGCATCGCGCGTCAGGCTGTTGTGAAATTACCACACAGACAGTGTTTTTTTCTCACCTGGTCACCACTCCTATCATTGCACTTTAAATGACCCTGTCTGGTGGGTGCCACATAAAATGGCTTAGCATTGACTTACTATCTGCGTTTTCTTTTATCGTTGTTATGAAGGTGCAGTGGTGCACAGGAAATGTGTTTACAAGCTAATGCTAGCTCTGCTGGTGCAGCTATAGATTTGTTATATGAGGACTTTATCCGCTGGTATGTCATTTTGTTCAATTCTCTTGTGAGAATCAGTATCTGACAAGGGGAAAGAATAACTTAGTGTTCCTGGGTTATCATTGTGGATAAACAGATTGATTTGAGTTACCCAAGCTGTCTCTCCCTCCTAATGTGTGTCCCCAGGATCCTACCAACTGCTGCCTGACTCATTATTTTATAAAAAGGACTGTGTTTTCGCCACACTTGCCGTCTCACTCTGTCTCTGCCACAAAGCAAGAAGAGAGTAATGCAGGCAGCGTGCCAAAACAATTTTTTGGTGGATTCAATTAGAAGCTCCTTTTAAAGTAACTAATGTAAAGATGCTGCATAATTCTCTCTTTTGAATTTTTTTTTCGTAAACAAAAAGAAAAGCTGGAAATAGTTTGTCTTCGGAATAACACTGAATTTTACCAACATGTTTTCATTTTATTTATAGCATTCATTTTGCCATGTCATGATGGCTTCATTATGGACATTTTCAGTGATTATAAATGAAGCAACTTGTTAGTTTCACATGTCCCTGCATTCTCAAAAAGAAACAAGACACGCCATGTTAGGGTAGCTTGTAGCAATGATAATGCTAACTCTAAATCAAGTTGGAGTACCAAAAGATCAACTGGCAACACAGGTTAGCCCCCATACTTGCACACTAACATTAGCATTACAGGAAAAGTAATTAAAAAGTAAGTTAAGAGACAGAACTGAAACAGATTGCTAAAGCTAATAGACAATTCTGCACTCCTCGCTAACTCTGTGGTATCTTTTTTTGAGATAATTAACATTTTCCACCCGTTGCTTTTGTTTTATTTTGCAGTTTACGCAACAAAATCTTCTTTCCATGTTAATAGACTCATGAGCTCTCAGTCATTTTGGTTTCCAGCTCCCTTCTGGATGGGCATCTCACTGATGACGTTGCTTGAAAAAACCCATCTATAGCAGTCTGAGTGGCTCTTGTTTACATTTAGAGGCTTGCGTGAGGTTGCTACACGCCATGCAAAAGTAGTGAAAAAGGATCCCTGAGCAATTGTTGTTGAAGTTCTGTCTAAAGCCGTTGTCATCAACCCAAGTGATGTTTATCCTCATAGTCCCCAAGTCCAGCTTTAACGGTTCAGCTGGACCCCTATCAGACATCAGACAAAGCCCCAGCTTGTAAGATGAATAAATAAGGCTTCTACTGTACGGAAATGAACATATCAGAACTCTTGACCTCAGCTTGGCTTTGTGTTGACCACTGTGACACTTTTTCTGCACATGTATGCTCACACACCCAAACTTGTCTGCACTATATCTACGCACAATGAGACACTCTCACAGCCACTCTCTTCCAGACAATTTAACACACAAAAAGCTGAATTAACTAGTAATCCCCTGTTTTCTCCCCGGGGCTGTCTTCACTTTATTGGAGGCGCTGCCTTCTCTTTCCAGGCCTCCATTGATATCGGAGGCCATGAAATAAATGTTGCACATTCAACCGCCGCTGACACATTTGTATTTGTGCCTAATATGAAACCTCAGGAGTGGTGAAGTGACTTTGCCTGCTTGGTCCATAACCAAAGTGATTTCATAACACTGTTTGAAGCAACATGTAACGTATTTCCCAGACTTTTGTGTAGACTGTTTCAACAATATCGCATTGCAAGGCAACAGCTTGGGTCCATATTTACTTCCTCTCAGCTTAAGTGACATTGACATACATACTTCATGCATATATTTGTAACTATGGCAACAAACCTAAGTGAGTATGCTTGAAAGTAAGCTCGAAGGGAATACGGTTATTTTTTGCTTGAAAATAGGTTCCTAAGGATCCGTCCTCTATCACAAGGCATAAGTGCTTTTCCTACATCCAGTAAAATAACCGTACAAACCACAGAGTAGGTCGTGCATAATAAACATAGCATAAATGTAGGACGAGCACTTTCAATTCAAGTGTCCATATTGCATAAAGGATGCAAGATCAAACAGGCTTATTATCAATCTATGTCATGCTCTCAGACATTATGTCAAGTTATCTTTCACTTCAATGACCCTCCAGTCAATCAGGGGTCGAGGTAGCCTGAGCCATTCCCGGAGGCAACACTGTGTCTGTGCATCCATACACTTCAGATTGAACAGGCCACGGATCGCCTGCTGTCATGCTGAGCTTCTCCTACAACCCTTATCCACAACGCGTATTTTCCCCCATTCTGCTTATAATCACAGCCTCCATGTGCTAAAGCAACGTAAGCAATTTGTAGATGAAGTTGAAAATGAATGCAGCCATGTACAGCTGCTTTGCATGTAAAAGCCTTGTAATTCATTGTGCTTAGTCTTGGTTTTTGTGCAGTGAGTATGCAGAATGATAAGAACTTCCAGGGATCTTTGAGCTTTCAGGGCAGTGCTAATTTTGGCAGGGATGTTCATCTCAGTTTTGTCTTGGTTATTTACAGATTCATTATAATAATAATAATAATAATAACTTTATTTATATAGCACGAAAAACAAGGTTTACAACGTGCTTTGACAGACCAGCCAGCAAGACAGTGCATAAGAATCAAAATGAAATAACAAGTGACAATCAAATAAATAAATAAAATAATGAAATAAATAAAATCAAGTGATAATGGTAAAATATAGTAAACAAATAAAAGATAAAATACCAAGACCAAATGAAAATGAACCAATAAAACGACGACATCACATAAAAGCCAATCTATAAAAATGTGTTTTAAGAAGTGATTTAAAAGAGATTACTGATTCTGCAAGCCTTAACTCCTCCAGTAGGTCATTCCAAAGCCGAGGGGCCCTTATGGCAAAAGCACGGTCGCCTTTGGTTTTCAGTTTCGACTTTGGAACAACCAGAAGGGCCCCACCTGAGGATCTAAGGCTGCGAGCTGGCTCATACGGGGTCAACATTTCTCCTATGTATGTCGGGGCCAGACCCAGACGTGCTTTAAAAGTGATCAGCAAAATCTTAAAATCAATTCTAAAACGAACAGGGAGCCAGTGAAGAGAAGCCAGGATTGGGGTGATTAGGTTTTAGATGGCATTTCCATTAGATTATAGCTGTCTACAGCTGTGGTAAAATCATATTCTAATTAGTCAGTGAACTTTTATTTCTATATCATAGATTTCTGTCATTCCCTATGCTCTGATGTAGTTGTGTTGAGTAAAACCTTTTTGGTCTGTGTGTGGGGATGACATGCCATTACATTTTTGACATGACTGAAGTCTTACACATCTGCATTAGTGTGGACATGACTTCAAAGGTCAGACAAACACTCAAACATGTATGTGTCATCCCAAAGGCCTAACTGTCTCTGACTGGCACTAAACTAAATTCTGGACCAATACTGGAAAAAGTTAGTTTTCCTGTAAAGGAAGGCATAGAGCTCGATCTCCGATCCACTGGTGAGGTACCAGTACACTAGTAATTGTTATTACTACTATTTAAGGTAAATAAAAAAAATGTCTAAAGTATGATGATTCGAAATACATAAAACATTTTAGAGAGAACCTATAAGTTGTTTCAAATCTTGGCTGGAAGCAGCTGTGGAAAATATTTTCGAACACAATTATCAGTCTGTTGTCATCATGTTATCGTCATGGTAACAGCCCGACTTGTTTTCAGCATAACAATTCATATGATAAGAATATTTTTATGAAATGATCTTATCCAAGTGGGAGAGGATCCCTGACTTGAAAACCCCTGCACGATACCTCAAGTGATCTAACAACATCAGACTGTTAACAGTTGTCTCCCCGTCTCTGCGGGACTGAGACGGCCGCAGTCCCGCCTTTTGAAGACTGCTTGTAGAAACTAATTAGAGCGAACACAGATCTCATTCGGTGTGGCAAGGGTCGACCACTTTGCACGACTGATCGGATTTTCCGGCCTGTTGGAAATTCTCGCCGCACACAGACAAACCTTATTGCGCGCGGTTTGTTTTCAGTTTGCGGCGACAGTGTTGTCACATTAGGGCAAAACCTTTGGGGATTCTAAACAGGAAACAGTCGCTGAAACCACTTTCTTCTTTGTTTGTGGAGCATTTGCACTCAAAGTTAAAATATTTTGACACATACAAATAAATTCAAATCAGCAAAGGAAAAAGTGGTTTCTCATGTTCGCTCATTCTCTGTGATCATGCTGGACGCTACATGTTTTGTTCTTTCCCAGGCTGAATTGAATAAAAAAATATTCATGACTGCTGACAAGTCCCTGTGTGTGGGCTCTGCTTCTCACAGTTTTCACCATGGAAACCACAGATGGTTGGAATTAGAATGACAATGGCTGTTATTATATTCCAAGTGGTCCTTGTTGTTGTGTAGTTAGAGAAGCAACCCTGAATGCCCCATTTGACTCAGTGCCCTGCTTATGTTATTTTATTTCTTTTTTCTATCCCTTTGTAACAGTCCGTTTCCTCTGTCAGGATCAGCTGCAGCAGAGGCTGTTAACATTTCAAATGGTAGGCTTGTGATTAGAATGTCACTCGGTCAAACCTGGTTTGGAAAATCCAGCTGAGGGTTAGCAAAGGAGACACACTGTGCTCTCTCTCTCTCTCTCAACAGTTACTGTCAAGGTCTGGCCAACAGTACAGTACAGGACTGTGGCAGTACTACAGGAGGTAGATTCAAGTCTGTCTAGTTGTAACACTCCCTTCCCACGCAACCGCTCCCACAACGTCATTTCTCTCACTCTGCATTCTGGCAAATCTTACATAGAATCATAGACGTGTGTGATCACGCACAATCCAAGCTTTTTGTCTCCATTATAAGTGTTCTTACAAAAGATGATTAGGGAGAGACGGACACAATGACGCATCCTCATCATCAACATGCTGTAATGACTAGTTAACACATCCACAGCCACAAATTACTGTGTCATTTTTAAGTGTATGCAGGGTGTAAATAAAATGGCTACGTCTAAGGGAAGACCACACAAGGTTAGAGAACAACTTTGAAATATATTACACTTCTAGTATTATTTTATTTTTTTTAAAGGTTCTGTATTTTAACATTCACAGCATTATTATAGCAGCAAACATCTATTTGCTTTGCAAAGATATAGTGGAGTAATGTCTACCTGAGCAGAGAATGACGTTTTTAATCAGAGCCTCTAAGTGCTTTGTCCACATAGATGGGCAGGCCGTGCCCGTGCGTGCCTTTTAGTGCATGTGAGCACAACCCACTGGCTAGCTCATAGCCGCCGCTCTGCATTGCATTCATACAATGTTTACAGCTGATAATGCCGTCTCGACCGACAGCATGGCTCAGGGAGCATGGACGCCTGGCCAATCCTAGCACTTGATTGCTGCACAGTGTCATGTCTTGTCAAGCAGTTGGATTCACAAGCTGTGGCCACGTTGACAACGGTTTCCAGGCAATGGATATGCTTGAGTTCCTCTCCTTACTGTTATTGATAGCCTGTTTTTGTTCAATATTACAAAATGTATGTTGCTAGGGAACAAAGCATAAGAAGGGTGTAACTGTGTAGCTATAACTATGAAATAGTTTATAATGTAAAGAGTTATCCTTTAAGTTCTGAAGACATATTTGTTACCCTCTAATTTCACTTGTACATTTGCTAGGTCCTATAAGCTATAGCATCAGGTTGAAGTTTTTACTTATAAAACTATAGCTTTATATCACTTTTAATTTAAATGTCATTGGCTGTTGGCATTCTGCACCTTTTGTGTCGTCAGATGTCAGGTCGTCTATTCTGAACAACTCCTGCCAGACATTTTGGGACCCTTTGCAGACATTTCAAAAAAGGTTTAAGTTGAAATGTCAGAGCATGTTTGATCTTATTCATCAAATATTTAAAAACACTCAACTTTAAACTGGAGTTTTTCCACCTTTCAAATCATGTCTGTGCCTCATAAAACCTTTTCTGTCTTTACTTTCTCAAAGTTCGTTCAAGTTTTCCGCATACCTGCACTTGATCTTCCATTACATCTGAGGTATAAATACTGCATGAGTTGACACATTGGACAAACCGCTTGGGAAGAAGAAGAAAAAAGCGACAGACCTTGAATTTTAAGCCATGTGATAAACCTGACTAGAAATTTAGGGGATCTATGGTAGTTTGGTCAGTGTAAGAAGAGAGAGGGTGATGAAGAAAGTGGTGTAATCCCAATTGTGGATCATAATGGTGGATTTGTGTTATGAGAGTCTTGCTGAGACATTGCTAATATTCGCCATAGCGTCGAGGAATCCAGGTACCATGCTGTTGCTGCCGCCTACAGGAGGCCAACCCAGGCTTGTATAGTAAGATCCACACAACCATGGTTCATTGACTGCAATCAAGCTTTTGCATTGGACATGACAGCTACCTGACCGATACCCCATGCAAAGGCCAGGCCCTGTGAAGAGATTCTGCATGGAGTCATTGTAATGTGATCCTTTACCTCCTCAACTTGATGCTTTGGGTTTTGTCTTTCAAGACGAATATCACAAACAGAACTTTCCTTTTTCAGAGAATATTCCTTAGATGACATTTGATTGACCACAGGATTTTTAAATTGTATTTCACAGTTATCCCCTTTTGAGGTGGGAAATGTTATGGAAGAATTAATGACGGGGTGCATTTTTAAATGTATGCACCTCAGCTTTGTGTCTGTGCTGTAGTTGACTGGTGTAATCTCTCCACACAGTATTTGTTTTGAATGAAAACCTCTCACTTGCCCGACTTGTGCCGTATGTAGTACTGTAGTGGGAGAACACATAATCATTACACTATACTGACAGATAAGTGCAGGTTGTTTAGGCCTGTACTCACTGATTTTTCTTTTAGTTTTTTTTGTTGTGCGATGAATGTGAACCTCAATATATTTCTTTGAACTGTCTTAGTCATGAGTTCTTTTAGACTGTTACAAATTCATATCACTGCCGGTATGAAGAGTTTTAAAGACACATCACAAAAATGCAAAAACTCGACCTCTGAATACTTTTTGATGTGGTTTGTTTTCCCCTGTTGTGTAAACGCCTTTATTCGTGGACATACTAATTCTGTAACTTGAAACTTTAAGAGAACATTGAATTGCTTTTTTCAATGTGGTGTAGTCTTTTTTTTATTTGCTTACATGTTCATTTTAAGTTTTTTTCGGTACTGAGGTAATAAATCAAGTGAGAAGTAGGGTCATTTTCTCATTCAACCAGAGGAGTTGCCCCCTGCTGGCTATTAGAAATAATGTAGGTTTAAGGCACTTAGGCATTGTCCTCACTTTTCAGAACTGGTTGGCTGCTGATATAGACATTAAATGAAAATGTATTCATGTTTTAAAGCTGTTAACATCATTTAAGGTATTATGTAAGAGTTTTTTTAGCTGTAGTATCCCTTGTGGCTGTGAAGTGTTTCAGTGGTATAGCAGGTAAATGTGCAAAAGGGCACGCCTCACCGTTGAGCACCCACTTTAAAAGGATTTAAGCACCCAGTTCTATCTTCAAACCTCTTCAAGGTTGTGCCAGATAACCTGTCAGGGCCACATACTGGTTCTTTACACAACATGACCCATGGTGCTGCTGCTGCATAATACATCACCTCCTTGACACCAAACGGGAGAGACACCATTGCAGCTTACACCCTCCGACTCGAGAAAGACAGGTCTTTGAAGTTCCACTGCATGTTAACTCCGTAGAGTGTCAGGAGCATTGCGACCTGACATTGCCTCTGGAAAAGAAATGAAAATAAAGGTATAGGACTTTGAATGCACAGCAGCCCTCAGAGGGCCAGACTGTTTGTCTAAAGATACATTTGCGGCTAGGATGGAGGGAGAGGGAAAAAAGAGTTTATCTCAAACACAGTGTTGTACGCTATGACAGGTAAATAATGATGCTTTGTTATCAGGACGAGGCCAAAAAAGG
The DNA here is from genome assembly GCF_027596085.1 of Anoplopoma fimbria. Taxonomy (NCBI): domain Eukaryota; kingdom Metazoa; phylum Chordata; class Actinopteri; order Perciformes; family Anoplopomatidae; genus Anoplopoma; species Anoplopoma fimbria. The sequence continues at coordinate 10,025,745 of NC_072470.1, read as the reverse complement.
CCCCTGTTTTCTCCCAATCTGACAATTTAGTGTCCTTGTCATGTACTACAAAGAGTGAAGTTACAAAATCCAGCCTGCTCTCATTTCCTCCACTGCGGTCACTGGGGAGTAAACAGGATGCCTGTCCGACAGCATGTAACAGGCACAAGGGGGACACATGATGCTGCATGTTAAAATGTGCTTTGGTTTTGTGACTTATTTGTCTAAAAATACTAATGAAAGGTATAACAAGTAATGACTTAAATGTTGTGTGATTTAGGTTAAATTATTTGTATTTAAATGTCAGCATTCTCCAATCTTCCACTAGCTGCCAAGTTAACTGCGTCTGTCTCAGTGAAATGGTTGACCAAACTTGACAGCAATTATGTGCTCATTTGACAAAAAAACTTTGAATCAAATGTGCCATTGATTCGGGGTCAGCCTTGAATTAAGAGCAGGATTAAAAACAGTTTTCTTCCAGCCCTTCAAATTGCAATCAGGCCGCTTTGTCGGTGCTCTTACGGAGAGAAAAACACTGACGTTTGTAGCATTTCAGCAGCAATCAATAATGAAAATGTTATTTTTGTGTCTAGCGATCTAGGTTGAAATGCGGGAGAACATGTAATTAAACTGGGATTGAATCTTGTCTGATATTCGGCAATAAAAGCTCTCACTAAATGACAGAAAAAAAGAAAAAAAAAGAGGCCGCGTTGCACGAAACGTTGTCATTAAGGTCTCTATGTGTCTGATCCCTTTGTGACAGAGTAATACCATTCTCAGCACAACAAAACGATGGCTGCAAATTCAACTTTCAAACTTTCTATAAAGGGACTCTCACAGATAAGTGTGTGTATTTACAGGGTCAAAGAATGTTTGATGAACTGCGATGAATAGTTTATTAGGAGATATGATTGAGAGTCAAGGACAGAAATATGTATTTTATTTTGTTAACCAGTTTTGTTTGTTGTTGTGAATTAGTTTTGAAAACTTATTTCATAAAAATCATCAACCAGAGCGTTGTGTATTTGATTGGCCAATGCAGTGCGTTTTGTGCTCAACAACGAGGTCTGGGTATCTTCTGAAAAATGACGGTGCCAGTACCAACACCAGCACTCTTAAAGTGATACTGATACCAATATAGTTATTCATCAATATCCATCATGTGAATGGAAGCTGTGTGTGTCCCAATTCCTGGCTTGCTAGTGCCTTAGCTTTTAACTCACAAGCTACAGCTGCTGACATTTAGCTTCCATTCGTCATTCTTGATGTTTCAAGTAAGTTTTGTTCGATGTGGTACAGTTGAATAGCAAATGAAGCCTGCAGACTGATTTAACATTAACATTTTCCATGTTTGTAAGGTAGCTCATTCAGCAGGACATACTTTTTTTATTTATTTATTTCAATTGACTTATTTAAGCAGTATAGTCTCTTGAAGATGAATCTCATTGAGTCTTGACCAAAAGACAGCACATTAAATTGCTGTATATCTTATTGTGAAGCAACATGTCCAGTTTCCTCTAATACACAGATGGGTCAGGACAGACTGTGGATACTTTTCTCATTGGATGTGACTTTAAGTCAGGTTTCAAGTGAAAATAGACTTGATGCTCGCCTCGCGCACTTCTCCACTGCCACAACAGACCTCTCCTCGAGGCTCCCTCAGTCCTGTTTTTCCCGCAGTCAAAACGTTCCTCCTGACAAGCCCAAACTGAAAATTCCACAAGTGAGAACAACACTGCTAATTTGAACAGATTTCCCGTCCGCTGTGCTGGAACTGAGTGGTGCTTGGCATGTGTGCTTCAAATGCAGGGGATTCAATAGCTGTCAGGCAACAAAGCGACCGGCCAACAGACCGACTATTAGCTCTCACACACACACACACACACACACACACACACACACAGAAATCAATTACCTGCTGTTGCCTAAAACAAAGCTTGAGTAAGCAGAAGTGCAAAAATGTAAAGGTAATTAGCAAAAAGGCGTTAAGTCGATCTGGGACCTGGTGAGAGTGTTTGTGTGCATTGGTGCATATTTGTGTGAGTACATTAGCTCTGTCAAACCACAGCCAAGGGTGCCGTTGTCTCTTATAGTTGCTGCCCCCACCAAATGTTATCGCCTGCCCACAGCATCTATAGGCTACAGCAGGATAACCAACAAGGGAGCAGAAACTTTCTTTCCACATTACATGGCCCAAATATGTGGAATCGCAAAAAAGGATGTGAACACCTTAACTGACTCACTAGCAGCCTCGCTCCCTCACTTGCTCCCTCGCTCACTATAGCCTCTCCCCTTCTATTTCCCCTTCCCTCTCATGAACTCTTTTGCTCTCTCACAGCCCAACAGCTAACTAACCAGCTAGCCCTACCACATCTACTGCCATTTCACCACATCATACGGTCCTTTAATTGTGTGCTTTTATTTTTCTATTTTTATTTCTTGATATTTTGTATTTGTATTGACCTGCTGCCCATGGAAAGCACTTTGTGCTCCAAACTTGAAAAGTGCTATACAAATAACATTATTATTATTAATATTAATAATAATATTAATAAATAATATCAGAACAGGAAGGCAGTGGAAACATAGTAAAGCTAGCCTTTGCCAACCCTTTTTTGGCAGAAACTAGACTTGGACATACTAAATCAGTTAATTCATCAAAGTTAAATAATAAATATAAGATTTATGTTGGAAAATAAGAATTACATATGTTACAAATGTTGGATTTAGTTGTGGTTTCTCATTTGATTACGTCACATCACGCTTTTCTTATTTTATGCTTTTTTTCCATTTTCATGGAAAGAAATGGAGGAAGTCTGTGTAAGATGGAGCTCTGTCCATCTAAATCTCCATACTATAGACATTACATAGGTGACAAGATATATAACAAGATATATATATATATGCATATATATATATATATATGCATATATGCATATATACATATATATGTATGTATATGTATATATATATATGTATGTATATATGTATATATATATATATATGTATATATATATATTGTTTGCCCACTGACAAAGAAATGAACGATCTATAATTGTTATGGTGACGGGCTGCACGGTGGTGTAGTGGTTAGCACTGTCACCTCACAGCAAGAGGGGCCTGGGTTCAATTCCCAGGCCAGACAACCTGTATGGAGTTTGCATGTTCTCCCCGTGTCAGCGTGGGTTCTATCCGGGTTCTCCGGCTTCCTCCCACAGTCCAAAGACATGCAGCTTAGGTTAATTGACCCTTAACTGGATAAGTGGTTGTCTGTCTCGTCAGCCCAGCGAAGATGGAGATGGATAATTGTTATGGTAGGTTTATTTTAACATTGATGAGACAGAATATCAAAAAAAAAAAAAAAAATCCAGAAAATCACATTATATAAAAGTTATAAATTGATTTGCATTTGATCGAGTGAAATAAGTATTTGATCCCCTACCAAAACATGACTCAGTACTTGGTGGAGAAATCGTTGTTGGCAAGCACAGAGGTCAGACGCTTCTTGTAGTTGGTCACCAGGTTTGCGCACATCTCAGGAGGGATTTTGGTCCACTCCGCTCTGCAGATCTTCTCCAAATCCTGAAGGTTTCGAGGCTGTCGCTTGGCAACTCTAAGCTTCAGCTCCCTCCACAGATTTTCTATGGGATTAAGGTCCGGAGACTGGCTAGACCACTCCATGACCTTAATGTGCTTCTTCTTGAGCCACTCCTTTGTTGCCTTGGCCGTATGTTTTGGGTCATTGTCGTGCTGGAAGACCCATCCACGACCCATTTTCAGTGTCCTGGCTGAGGGAAGGAGGTTGTCGCCCAAGATTTCACGGTACATGGCCCCGTCCATCCTCCCCTGGATGCGGTGAAGTCGTCCTGTCCCCTTAGCAGAGGAACACCCCCAAAGCATAATGTTTCCACCTCCATGCTTGACGGTGGGGATGGTGTTCTTGGGGTTATAATTTCTCTTCCTCCAAACATGGCGAGTTGAGTTGATGCCAAATAGCTCGATTTTGGTCTCATCTGACCACATTACCTTCTCCCAAGCCTTCTCTGAATCATTCAGGTGTTCATTGGCAAACTTCAGACGGGCCTGTACATGTGCCTTCTTGAGCAGGGGGACCTTGCGGGCACTGCAGGATTTTAATCCATTACGGCGTAGTGTGTTACCAATGGTTTTCTTGGTGACTGTGGTCCCAGCTGTCTTGAGATCATTAACAAGTTCCTCCCGTGTAGTTCTGGGCTGATCCCTAACCTTTCTCATGATCATCGATACCCCACGAGGCCAGATCTTGCGTGGAGCCCCAGACCGAGGGCGATTGATGGTCATTTTGTGTTTCTTCCATTTCCGAATAATCGCACCAACAGTTGTCTCCTTCTCACCAAGCTGCTTTCCGATGGTCTTGTAGCCCATTCCAGCCTTGTGCAGGTCTACAATCTTTGCCCCGACGTCCTTAGACAGCTCTTTGGTCTTGCCCATGGTGGAGAAGTTGGAATCTGATTGATTGATTCTGTGGACAGGTGTCTTTTATACAGGTAATGAATTGAGACAGATGTCTTTCATACAGGTAACGAGTTGAGATTCAGAGTACTTTCTTAAAGTGAGAGGACTAATCTAACCGGTCTGTGGGAGCCAGAATTCTTGCTGGTTGGTAGGGGCTCAAATACTTATATCACTCAATCAAATGCAAATCAATTTATAACTTTTATATAATGTGATTTTCTGGATTATTTTTTTAATATTTTGTCTCTCACTGTTAAAATAAACCTACCATAACAATTATAGATCGTTCATTTCTTTGTCAGTGGGCAAATTTACAAAATCGGCAAGGATCAAATAATTATTTCCCCCACTGTATATACATATATATATATATATATATATATACATATACATATATATATGCACCTTGTTGTCTGCCAGTCTATCTCTCTGTCTTTTCCTCTCGCTCACAACGCTCAAGGTGAGTTCAGCCCTTCACAGCCCAGTGGGCTGGTAACATTTCCTACCCATTAGGATGGCTGCTATGCACACACACACACACACACACACACACACACACACACACACACACACTCACAAAGGCAGAGAAGAAAAGGGAAGGCGAGGCAAGCGCCAGGCAGAATGCAGGCAGGCCAGCCAAAGTTTTCCGGTACACGGGTCTCATCCCGTCACACGTCACCCTCAATTGTGGTTAAGGACGCCGTGATCAGAGGCTCCGCGACACTCCTCTGTTGCTTCGGCACCCGAAGGCGAGGGAGGGGTAGAAAGCAAGAGATTGGGCGGAGGAGGAGAGGAGTGACTGAGGCGACAAGAAGGCAGCGGGTGAAAAGGGAAGGAGGCGGGAAAGTGCGCGTGGTGCGTGTGGGGGTTGAGTTGAAAATGAGGAGGAAAGAGGGAAGGCTAAAAGAGTGGTGTGGAGGAGTTTGTGTCTATGCGTGAGAGAGAGAGGAGGGGTGAGTTTGACGGAGCGGAGATATGTTGAAAGGAACATCAGCGCTGATGCCCCATCCGCTGTTATTTCTGCTCCACTCTCCTGTCATTAGCCAGCATCACTGCTGCGGCAATTATCCTCACAACGTGTGTGTGTGTGTGTGTGTGTGTGTGTGTGTGTGTGTGTGTGTGTGTGTGTGTGTGTGTGTGTGTGTGTGTGTGTGTGTGTGTGTGTGTGTGTGTGTGTGTGTGTGTGTGTGTGTGTGTGTGTGTGTGTGAGAATTAATTAGGAGTGAGAAATTGAGGGATGGAGGGATGGAGAGAGGGGAAGAGTGATCATTCTCCTCATCAAGCACTGACAAAATACAGAACACACACGCTCACGTTCCCTCTGGAGATGGTGTGTGTTTTGTGTTCAATTCAATCAAGCTGCTAATTATTTGATGTGTCCGTTTACTGCATGTTTCCAAATTTATGTAAGTGTGTGTGCATGCGTGCTTCTCTACAGCTCTATCTCCATGCCTTATGCTGGACTCAGTCACGCAATCACACTTGTAAATAGGTGCATTTCTAACTTTGTATGTGACTTTTTATGACTTAATCTGACTGTGTGTGTGTGTGTGTGTGTGTGTGTGTGTGTGTGTGTGTGTGTGTGTGTGTGTGGTCAAGTTGCCTCCTGAGACTGCACTCATTCCTATTACTCTCTCTGCATGTTACTCCTGTCCTATTCTCATTTTTTTTCTTCTTCTCTCACTTTGCGAAAACAGTGTGTGTTTGAGTGTGTCCCCATCATTGTGTGTTGTGTGTGTGTGTGTGTGTGTGTGTGTATGTCTGTGTTTTTTGTGTGTGTGTGTGTGTGTGTTGTGTGTGTGTGTGTGTGTGTGTGTGTGTGTGTGTGTGTGTGTGTGTGTGTGTGTGTGTGTGTGTGTGTGTGTGGGTAATGCTAGACTAAGCCAAGCAGTTTTGTTGCCCCAGTGTGGCCCGGTGATTCACCTTTTCTCCTCCAGGTTTCCACCTGGTCACTGGAGCGATGCGCTGATACGACCTGACACCTGTCTGCTTGGATGGCCAGCAACAGGCCTCACACACATACACACACACATGCATTCATGCATAAACACACATTCACGCTGGAGCCCTCATTTGCACACACACACAGATGAAGGTGCATTCATGCTCTTGCACATGCTTGACTATAAAGGTCGATAAATATACACACATAATGACATATGCATGCACACATGGTCACAAAGGGATGACACACACACACACACACATTCCTTTGCTTCCATTCTCATGCATTAATCTCACAACACACCCACAATCCTGACATTATTGGGCTCTCAGTGCCTCGAAAGCTGACAAAACCCTCCTGTGTTCTGTAAGAGTTGCACGGTGATGTGTGTAAATATGTCAGAGTTTATCTAGTGCTGTTTTCATAAGGCAACAAGGCACAGTGGCTCACAGCCAGCCAGCCGCATTAATGCAACGCCGCTTTGTGTGCCTTAAAGATGTATTTGAATTGTGTTTACGTAGATATATCTGCAGAGGCAGAATGAGGAGGTATTGGGTTCTAAAGACTTTGGGGTTTTGAGTCATAAATATTCAGAATGTTCAAGTTTTTATGAAAAAGTATAACTACCTCCTGCTGCTATACAATGAACAGACAAGCAGGTGAATGTGTGATTCCATATGATGTAAATTCAGCATTTAAATGGTCTTCAGTCAAAAGTAGGATGAGGATGAAGATAACTTAAAATGTTCAGTGTGTTGTGGCAGTGGCTTTGTAAGGCTGTACTTAGGCGCAGAGGAGCTTTAGGCTAAATGCTAACATTAGCATGCTAACATACTCAAAATGTAGAAAATAATGCCAGCATGCTATTCTCACAGTGCAATCATTTTATACTGTGGTTAATCGATGTTAAATATGTTTAGCATAACACTTCAGTGTGCTAGCATGCTAAGATTTGCTTAATAGCACTATACACAAAGTACAGCTGAGGCTGATTGGCTGTCATTGTTTTTGTAGCATCTTTGGTCATAAACAAAAGGCATGAACAAAATATATATATATATATATATATATATATATATATATATATATATATATATATATATATATATAGTGGGGGAAATAATTATTTGATCCCTTGCTGATTTTGTAAGTTTGCCCACTGACAAAGAAATGAACGATCTATAATTGTTATGGTAGGTTTATTTTAACATTGAGAGACAGAATATCCAAAAACAAATGCAGAAAATCACATTATATAAAAGTTATAAATTGATTTGCATTTGATCGAGTGAAATAAGTATTTGATCCCCTAACAAAACATGACTCAGTACTTGGTGGAGAAACCGTTGTTGGCAAGCACAGAGGTCAGACGCTTCTTGTAGTTGGCCACCAGGTTTGCGCACATCTCAGGAGGGATTTTGGTCCACTCCTCTTTGCAGATCTTCTCCAAATCCTGAAGGTTTCGAGGCTGTCGCTTGGCAACTCTAAGCTTCAGCTCCCTCCACAGATTTTCTATGGGATTAAGGTCCGGAGACTGGCTAGGCCACTCCATGACCTTAATGTGCTTCTTCTTGAGCCACTCCTTTGTTGCCTTGGCCGTATGTTTTGGGTCATTGTCGTGCTGGAAGACCCATCCACGACCCATTTTCAGTGTCCTGGCTGAGGTAAGGAGGTTGTCGCCCAAGATTTCACGGTACATGGCCCCGTCCATCCTCCCCTGGATGCGGTGAAGTCGTCCTGTCCCCTTAGCAGAGGAACACCCCCAAAGCATAATGTTTCCACCTCCATGCTTGACGGTGGGGATGGTGTTCTTGGGGTTATAATCAGCATTTCTCTTCCTCCAAACATGGCGAGTTGAGTTGATGCCAAATAGCTCGATTTTGGTCTCATCTGACCACATTACCTTCTCCCAAGCCTTCTCTGAATCATTCAGGTGTTCATTGGCAAACTTCAGACGGGCCTGTACATGTGCCTTCTTGAGCAGGGGGACCTTGCGGGCGCTGCAGGATTTTAATCCATTACGGCGTAGTGTGTTACCAATGGTTTTCTTGGTGACTGTGGTCCCAGCTGTCTTGAGATCATTAACAAGTTCCTCCCGTGTTGTTCTGGGCTGATCCCTAACCTTTCTCATGATCATCGATACCCCACGAGGCGAGTTCTTGCGTGGAGCCCCAGACCGAGGGCGATTGATGGTCATTTTGTGTTTCTTCCATTTCCGAATAATCGCACCAACAGTTGTCTCCTTCTCACCAAGCTGCTTTCCGATGGTCTTGTAGCCCATTCCAGCCTTGTGCAGGTCTACAATCTTTGCCCCGATGTCCTTAGACAGCTCTTTGGTCTTGCCCATGGTGGAGAAGTTGGAATCTGATTGATTGATTCTGTGGACAGGTGTCTTTTAAACAGGTAATGAATTGAGACAGATGTCTTTCATACAGGTAACGAGTTGAGATTCAGGGCCCTATCTTGCATCCGGCGCAAGTGACTTAGTCACTGGCGCATGTGTCGTTGCTAGTTTACAACTGGCGCAGAGCGTTCTTTTGCCACCAGCGCCACTCGCCGGTAAATTAGGGAATGATCTTGCGCCCCAAGGGGCGGTTCGGCGGAAGGAGGAGGCGTGTTCTGGCGCAAACGGTATTTTGCCGTTTCTGAAAACCATTGCGCTACTGACCAGGAAATACCTGGTTTAAAGTCAGTGGCGCGTTGTTCAGATGCTATTTTAAGGGCGCATGCATACATGCGCATGCGATGCATACGGATTGCTTGTGCACCTCGCGCATACACTTTGCTTCTCTCATCTACACGGACAGCAGTTCCCATTTTTGCAAACCATACATAATTACAAGGAAAATAAAATATTACCACACAAGGAAAATCATTGTGGTGTCCATAAAGATAAAATAAATAGGCATAAATCTAGCGTACACATTTACCCAAATACAAAAAAAAACGAAAAATGAAAAGTTGCAAAGATTTGAAGGAAAAAATATTTATTTTCTCCCTCCTCTGTAAGGCCTTTTACGCCTGCCTCGGCGGGATCCAACAAATGAGGGTCCGGGAGTGGCGACGCTGGATGTGCTCCTGGTGGAGCGGGTGGACGGAGATGGAATGGGGGGAGGAAGGGGCACAACAGGGGGAGGAAGGGGCACAACAGGGGGAGGAAGGGGCACAACAGGGGGAGGAGGTGGGTCGTTTGGGGGCCATGCACGTTCCATTGCTGTCGCAATCCGGTCCAAACTTGAGGCGATGCGCCCGAGAGGCCGCAGCAACATCGCCACCCGGTCCAGACGGGTGTTGGTGTTTCGCCGCATCCCGGCCAGCTCCCGCTCCAGCATGTCGAACCCGGTTTGCTGGAGCTGCAGGAACGGGTGGTCCTGCGGTCTCATGCTGCTGCTGCTGCCACGGCGTCTTGCTTGAGGGCGCCGCGCGGCTCCCTCAGCTGCCCCGTGCGCACTGGTCCCGAGGCCAGGGTCTTCTTCCTGAAAGCTACGTGACATTGTTTTGATTTATTTTATGGCTGTGTTACATTTATTAAATGTCAAAAATGATTAAAAAGATTTTCACGAGACATCTCTATTTATGTGAACTTTATTTATGTACCTTCGGGTTGGACAGCTGGTGCATCGGGTTGGGTGCCGACCTCTAAGCCCCAAAACCCTCAACACTTTCAGCGGTCAGTGTTGACGCAGCGATATCCTCTGCTGGCGTGAGGTCCTGGTAACTGCCAGATCCTCCTCCAGTCTTTTGACGTGCTTTCAAGTTGGCCGCAAGCTTGGCCTTGCCTCTTCTCCTGACGTCGTTGTATCGCTTACGGCAATGGAGAGATGTCCTATTTTGTCCAGCTGCTGAAACAATTACGGCGATTTCCTCCCAAGCCGCTTTCACGGAAGCAATTTTGGGTGGGTTTCTCCCATCCCCATATAAAGCCAACTCGCGTTCTTTGACTGCTCTGACAAGCACATCGGTATCTTCTGTGGTGAACCTTTCATTGCGTGCGCCTGGCAAACCCGCCATCATAATAGCAATCCGCCATGGAACATGCGCCGATCGTTCTTAAAGGGGATGCGGAAAACGCTCTGATTGGTTCATTGCACGTTACGCCCAAACCACACCTACGGGTAATTAGGCTGCTTCAGACCAACCCTTTTGACACTTGCGCCACGCGCGGAAGTGTCATTTATCCGCCTGTAAAATAGCGATAGCGCCGTAGAACCGCCCACAAAGCTACTTGCGCTTTCCCACTTGCGTTTCAGACCGTTAAAATAGGGCCCTCAGAGTACTTTCTTAAAGTGAGAGGACTAATCTAACCGGTCTGTGGGAGCCAGAATTCTTGCTGGTTGGTAGGGGCTCAAATACTTATTTCACTCAATCAAATGCAAAGCAAGTCTCTCACTGTTAAAATAAACCTACCATAACAATTATAGATCGTTCATTTCTTTGTCAGTGGGCAAACTTACAAAATCGGCAAGGGATCAAATAATTATTTCCCCCACTGTATATATATATATATATCAATCAACCTAATGATGCCGCTGGATGAAAAGTTAACAGGACAATTTGTCCTAAATTTCATAGCAATTCATACAATAGTTTTTGGGACATTTCACTCTAAAGCGCAAATGTCCACCATGGTAGCACTAGATTTAAAGTCAGGGGGTTACCAAAGTGAATAGACTTCATTCTCTGGGGACCGTGAGTGTTTGTACAAAATGTCGCGCCCATCCATAAAATAAATGTTGTGATATTACAGTCTGGGCCAAATTATTAGACGAACCAACCGACTCAGACCTACATTGCCATCCCTAGAGCCATGCCACTAGCAGGGCTAAAAAAAAAAAAGCAATTGTCATTAAAATGTCTCCTGCAACCTTATTAAATTGTGTCTTTGACTAAGAGTTTATACAGTGGGGAGAATGGGCAAGATGCAGGCATGTGGGTAATAAAAGCAAATGCAGTGTGCGTAACTGTACTTATCATCTTTTTTTTAACGACACTCTCCTCTCAAGCTGGCATTATCATCATCACTGAGGACAATAGCAGCAAGTGCAATCACAAGTGGGAGAGGAGCCATTGCTGTGATGCTTTAAATAGCACTGTCAAAGTGAATCGGTTGGCATTAGACGATTCCGACATGTAGGCCATGTCAATATGACTCTGTGTTCTAGGCTTTCATCATTTTCACCATCTCTGTCAGATAAATTGCGGTATCTTTTTTTTTTATAAAGCAGGATGAAATCTAGTAAAAAAAATATATATATTATTAAAAAAAGGGAGACAGAAAATGATTTTTTATTGTGATCTCACTCGCATCCACTGTCTGTCTGAAGTCATTCACAGAAGCTCCCCTTCAAAGCATGTGGGTGTATGGGAGCGTATTGAAGGCCAGGCTCCACTACACATCTGAAGACTGCATCATTATGTGTGTGTGTGTGTGTGTGTGTGTGTGTGTGTGTGTGTGTGTGTGTGTGTGTGTGTGTGTGTGTGTGTGTGTGTGTGTGTGTGTGTGTGTGTGTGTGTGTGTGTGTGTGTGTGTGTGTGTGTGTGTGTGTGGACATACTGTCAACAATCCATATGTAAGATCTACATAATGTTGAGAATCACTCCATGATGGAGTCATTAAAGATTCCAGTGAATTAATGATTCAACAAGTGCAACGGTTACTAATAACAGCTTGCGCTATTTCCTTTGAAAAGTTGCAACTCACACTTTCTCATTAATTACTCACGTTTTAAGACTCAGTGGGTAAATACTGTATATGACATAAGTCACACATACGCATAATAAACCATCAAATATGAATGATGTATTTAACTATACATGACAAAGGCTTTATTTTATTAATAAGACAGAACCCTGTCTCCTACAAAGTGTGTTTATAGTCAAACAACTTTGGAGGAACAATAATATGTATTATTATAATGAGGAAGGAGGTCAGGTCAGGGTGGAAGCTTACATTCCGCCTTTTTGTTAACTTAGACACCTAAGGACAGACTGTGTAACAATTGTTAAAATTGTTGTGATAATAACTGGTAAATCATAGCGTAGATGCCAGCTCTGACCAGGGTCCCACAACTATACCACTCTGCACGATATACTTTCATGCAATAGTTTCAGATTTTCTTCATTTCTAGACTGGTTCAGTGGTTTTGGGCACCAATCGTGGTTAAATGTTATGTAATAGTGATACTTGTTACCAAGAGGTTGGAAGAAGATATGTTTCTAAATGTTACATTTCTAGGTAAAAACCCATGGAGAAGGGTATGGTAGCACTTCATTCACTAACTAACTGCACCTATATATGCTACGCTAGCTACTGAAGTTATACTGAATGTATAAACTTGCTGCTTTAGCTTCTTACTTATGGTAACAATGAATAAAGACGTAGCCGGCTTTACAGGAACAGTGTTCCTTTATTTCATTGTCTTCTGTCTCGATGTGCAGGTGATGTGGTGGATCACTTTTACACTGTGATCTGAAGCTTTAGCTTCCATCTTAACTTTTTAACCTGATTTCACTGCTGAATCAGTTTGATGACCCTTCTGTGTGCTTCTCTTGTTTTTCCCAAAAGTTGTTAATATTTCTTCAGGGAGAGCAGTTAGTGGCAGTGTTTCCGTCAGTTATGTGATCACATCTGTCTCATTTGTTTTAATTGCTTTATTGGCATATGAAATAATTTTGACCATTTATGCGCAATAGGCCACTACTTCAAAGGTTCGCTGTGTTCTGTATCCGTGTTTGCGTCCTTCCCCCTGTGTCAATCCTCCATGTATTAACATATCATTTCCTTTATTTGGGTTGGAGTTGAATAGTTTACCAGTTTGTCTGCATCTATCGCCATGACTTCTTCTCTCCTCTCACATTCCCTCAATTGCCACGTGATGACTCCAGTTTTATGATTCAGAGATCTGGCAGTGTTTTTTTAGTGGTTTGTGGCTGTGCAGAGCACACAAACATTAAATGTTGTGAAAAGACTTGCTAATTTGATGTCTGAACCCAGGCAGCCGGCCTTCAGCCATAAGCAAAGCGGCTCTGGAAGCGTAACAGCTCGCAGACCATCCTGCCACCAGCGCTGGTGACAATGAATTCGGGGAGGCTGCCCCAAAGACAAATTCTAACAATAATGAGGTTAATGTGCAAATACAAAATGAGTGTGATGCAGGGCCCGATCCAGGCTATCGCAACAGTGCAGCAAGTATGCCTCCTAAAATGAAAAGGTCTTTTCATCCTGAGCTAGGTCTTACCTTCCATTCTTGGTCTGCTCGCTTCAATATGCCCAGATTGCCACATCGGGGGCCAAAAAAAGTTTTACTTTGTTATTATACCAGCTCCTACGTATGTAACAAACTGTAGGTACTACTCTTAACAACACGGGCTCCATGGCAACAGTGTACTAATGATGCACTGTTGCTCCATCCCCTGATTCGCGTTGTTTGGGTTGTCACTGGGCTCTCTTTCAGCCTGGGAGAGTGTGAGGAATGATGAGGCACTCACCAGTCACTCAGGAAACACAGTCACCGGGCTACAAAGTTCCAACCTGGGTCCTTTTCTAACCTTTTTATTATGACAAAATAAGATGTAACAATACAGGGCACATGTGCAATTTGGTGTTCCTCAGCCTTATCTTGAACTCACAGTTCTTTCTCAAGTGTATTGAGGCCATCACATATTTGTCTGTCTGAAAAGGAAGAGAGACATCTTAATGACTGGAACCCCTCAGCTTTCATCCTGAAGACAGTCCAGCTCCCTCTCTATGATAAAAGGCCCTTAAAGCCTCTCTCTGAGGTAGCAGCCACTCCAGTGTCAGAGGTGGACCGGCCATCTGGATTTGCGGTCGACCTGTCCACAAGGGGCGAGTTCAGCTAGATCCCCTCAAAACATCCCACGGTGTTTGGAAGTGCTGATATAGTCTTGAAAGTGCCTCGATGCAGGTGTGTGTCAGCAAGGGGGGTCACAAGTTCTTCACATATAATGAGTCCCCCTTCCCCCCCCTGCCATCTTTACTTTGATTCATTCTAACTTCTACACTGAGCTGACAGCTACTGGCTGATTTTGGAGCGTTAACGGCAGATAGGTTGACCTAACGGAGGACCTAAAACACAAAGGACCTGCAGACCAAAACTGGAAAAGTGAGATTGGAAAACGAATTGTCCCTTGTGGGCAAAAGGGACCAAATGTCACAAATGAAATTATGTGCGTCGCACTGGAACTGACAGAGCAATGTACATGTTGCACATCAACATGTTGCACCAGAATGTTTATTACATTCTGTAGGATCCTGCCTTCAGGTGTTGTAACTGCACATGAACGATGTGAGCGTGTGCAGTAAGTTTCGATCCTGTGTCATCTTCAATTTGCTTGATGATGATATCCTGGAAACATGAAACATTAAAAAAGTGTTGGTCCAAATGTAATGATTACATCTTCTAATATATACATATACCGTATCAATATGGGCATCTTTTTATGCAGCTTCCAGTTTTTCCATAAAATTTGCATGAAATGCATATTTAATTAGCTTTTTTTCCCCAGAAGAACACATTTTATAAACATCACTGATTTGTATCTCCGCCTTGAGTTTTAAAGCTGAAGACGTTTAATATGTTAAATTCTTAGTTGGTTGATACGACTTTTCTCATTAACAATGGAAAAAAACGGTATATTTTAATATCTAAAGGCAATCCCCGTAGACATCCATTGTATTTGTATCTCAGACATTATATACAGTACAACCTCCTTTTGATATTTCAAAATGCTCATTGTTGTATGCTGATTAACAGTACATGAGCTAATATTGATGAAATGTGAGTTTGAGTTGCGCTGATGATGCATGTAAGTCTTTGGATGACCATTGTATTTACATCAGCACCTGTAAATAATTGCTTTATTGCCTCCATTACCCTCCATTAAATATGCCAATATTCTAATATAAAGTCACACAAAATGAAATCAATGATCACAGCAATCACACGTTTCCTTCCAGAAATGCTTCTTTAGTTGGTAGCATTAACACTTACCAACAACTGCCATTGTGCCCAACTGGTGACTGGCTGTCAGTCGCCGTCGCCTGATCCCACTCATTAAGCATTTCACTGAGACATGCAGCAATGGATTGCCGTGGCTGCTGCCAGGGCTACTCAGAGGCATGAAGAGGTTTTTGAATTTTAATGCCAACAGCCAACAATATTTTCACTTACTTAGGTTCCAAATGCCTGAATAATCTTCACTATCTTACATTCTCAACCTAACGGCAAATGTACCACCAACTTTTTTTAATTCTTTTGGCAGCTATTAAGAATATAAAAAGACATATTCATTAATGGTCACTGGCTTCAGATTGAGATGGTTTTGCTTCTCAGTGATGTGAAAGGTAAAGTTAAACCAGTGGTTTGCATACATTTGCCAGGAGCACTGACCCTGGTGCCTGCTTGTGGCAGCACACGCGTGCCTCATGCTTAACATGCACCAGCCCTCAGAGAGCCAGCAGGTGCTCATAATTGTTACATCCCCCAAATCCTAACCCATCCATCAGTCAGTCACTAACTCAATCCATTCCTGATAGCAATCTGACCCCAATCTGGTGCACGATCTGCAGAGGATTGCAGTTTTCCCCTTCGCCATTCCACTGGCCTCCACGGTGCCAGGCGGGATCAATCAAGCCCCGCCGAGGCATTTGAGAGGAAGTGAAGTTGTGTTTGACCCTGTAGGTTTGCTGCCAGACGATGATAGTAAGCAGAGTGGACAGGTTCAGCCTGCCTCCACTCTCCAGACGACCAACCTGGACTAGACTGGACAGCCAGGGGAATTGAGATGAGCAGTGGGATGACGACCGTATGCAAGCGTGTGTGTGCAGATATGTACATGAGTGTGCTCTCCGGTGAGAGGATGCTCTTGTATTTGCATGTGTGCATGTGTTCTGTCGGTGAAGTGGCTGCTGTGTGTGTGAAAGTGGGGTTATGAACTTGAGTGATGCAGGGGAGGATGTGCCTCTGAAAAATGTAGAGAGTGTGTGTGGCTGGTGGAGTGGTTGGGAATGCATTTTGAAGTTTGTAAAGTCATGCCAACATACGATACTACCAGTGAAGTGATAGCGAAGGAATTTAATATTCAAGACTTCATATGGAAAAGGTGATTTTAAGGTGAAAGGCTAGAGCAAACCTGCAAAAAAACAAAATACCTCAGTTGTGTTTTGTTTGGGTTTGACAGCATCTGGTGGGTGTGATTGATTTACTTATTAAATAAATTTCACGGGCTCCACCTCTGTGATACTCGGATTGCCATGTTTACTTTTTTGGGTATTTCAGGCAAATAGACTTATCAGTGGTCCAAAAGCCACCAAACAAACAAAAATGCATAACAGCAAACTTTTTGCCTTGTCAAAGATTCATTATTATTATTTACATTACATTATTAACCAAAGGGGTACTTGGCTAACGCAGACCTCCGCAAAGGCTTTTCCTTAGGTGTTAAGTGAAAAATAATGCAGATCTGCTCTAAAAAGTAATGGCTTCTTCTACACACCTCCACCAAGTTTCATGAAAGTACTTTTTCAATAATAGTGCTTCCAAACTAACCAAAGCAGAACATAATCTCCTCGGCGGAGGTTATACATAACCTTAATAATTGTCCAATATTTCACAAAGAAACAAAGATAAGGGAAACATTGAAAAAAAAATCCATTATAGATGAATTAATTTGTTCAGCAGAACAGTTTTTTCTTTCAGCTTCAATTAATAATCTCATGACCCCTCAGGTTTCTCTTTTGACCCCTAGGTTTGAAAACCACTCGGCTACTGAATTGTATATAGAATTTAAAGCTAGCTTCACCAGCAAAATACTACTTACACATTGTTGCATCAGTATTTACAATCCAATAATGTGATATATAATAAAGTATTAGTCACACGGGCCATGTTTCTGCAGGTACAACAAGTACTTTTACTTTCGATACTGTAAGTACATTTCACTAATACCACTACTTTTACTTAAGTTTATATATCCAGATTAATCCCTCTCACTGTGACACCCCTGCATTAGTAAATAACAAGCATTTAACCTGTTTTTCCATCCCTGTTGCTGGAATGTTCTGTACATCTCCACACACATAATCAATAGGCTTCTCTCTTACAGTGTAAGTGCAAATGACACAACATGCTGCCTTTCTTCTAATAGGCAAATAAATGGCACTACACAGGCAGGTGGAAACTGTCATCCAGAACAAACAGAGCATTGATTTACAGTCATTGTTCCTGTACGTCGCCCCCACGTGCTGTGGGAGGAAGAGGGTTGGGTGAAAAAGGCAGAGTCTATGTGGGTTTACATTATAGAACAGCAGTAGGTATTTCACAATTTGTCACATTCATCTCCAGTGAGCTGCTTGTTGTGATACAATAAGTGAGATATGGGTTAAACTCTCACATGCAAGTGGCACAGTATTGTGGCAGGATTGATCAAATTCATTAAGAAAGCTATAGCTCAGGTCTAGTGTTCCCATACTCCGATCCCCGGTTCTCTTCCTCTCTCACGATAGCCATGACATTAGCTGTTAAAGTTTATGTGCACGGGGCCCATAAAACCAGCTGCACCTGAGTCTTAACCCAGCTCCGCCAGGGGCCCCTATGTAGTGAACTTTATAGGAGAGAGTTGCCATCCAAAATGAGATACCCACCACTTAAAAAAATACTGCCACCTACTCCTTACAAAATGATCACTGACATGAAAGCAGAGCTGGTTGTAGTGCCATAGAGGGTTTCCAGTGCGTGCATGCGTGTGGGTGTTGGTGTGGGTGTGGGTGAGCGATTACAAGCTCCGACCGTGGCCAACATCACAGTGCAAATTAGCATTAATAACACAATTTGATTCCAAATAAAAGGAGCAAACAAATGCGTACATGTACACCTGGCTTCACAAATTTCTGTCAACAGATGGGCACACTGCAAGGCCAGTTATGGGGAAGGGGAAAATGCTAATGAGCGTTCAGCGTCGGGCACAATCACAGAAAAACAGGGGGAATGGACTCGTATGTTTTGGCCGGCGTGCTGTCCAAGGTGACGCCGATGCCCAGAAGCGGGGCGGCAATGTGCGGGACACAACATTGTTTGGGTCTCGCTTTTCGGCCAGCTGCTGGCTGAACCACTCTCCTCCGCCATCACTGCAACTCCTGGCTAACATGTGCAGATGTTAAAAAATTAATTTTACTTTCACTTTTAGCCTTTTCCTTTTGAGGGCGAATTACACAACGAAATGTCAAAACATGATTTTAATCCCAGACTTGCAATCTGGTTAAAATTTCCATGGTCAGTTTACTGCCACTCATTTTTTGATGAGGGGACATTTCCAGGGGGGAAAAAGGAGGGAAAAATTGAGACCCATGCAAATAAGGTCACACCAATTTGCAAAACGTCATTCAGCATTTAGATATTTTGGGGGTAATGGTGAGACTGCACTATTCTGATCTAACAGAAGAGTGAAATAGCCTTTCTAACAGCCAGGACAGGAAACAAAAGTATTGAGGTACTTTCTCAGGCCCGAGCCTCTGGAAGCACACGTGTGCCTGAGAGCCAAAAGAGAAATATGCACTCAGCATGTTGCCCACAGTTGCTTTAGGGGAAATAAAGGGCCAATCAAATGGCATATTTAAGAGCCTCCATTCACTGTGACATTTTTTAGTCACAGCCTCTTTTTCTTTTTTTTTCTCAGCCCTCTCGTCCTCCCTGTGGTCACCTCTGTATTGGAGCCCTTTTCTCTCTTGCATTAATGGAATGGGATTGATGTACAGTATACACATTTTGCTTCTCTAAAAGTGTTTTTTTTAGTGGAAGGGGGGGGGCTGACCTTTTTAAATGTGCAAAAATGCTTGCCAGATGGAAATTAAAGCGTGTGTGCATGTGCAGTATGTGTGAAAAGCCAAAAATGATTTCAGTCGTGCTTGCACTGATTTTGGCTTTTGGTTGTTTGTCATTTACATATTTCTTGGTTTATTTTTTTTAAATGTACAAGAATTTGCAACAATCACTGTCAAATAAATCCTAAGCTTCATAACAGTGGATTTGTCATTTTGGAAAGATATTATTATTAAAAAGCAGCACCTGAGAAACGATTTGAAGCACTGAATTAACACAAATTAATGCACTCCCTAAGATTACACTGAATCACTACTGCATGGTTGAGATTATGATGATTATGATGTTACATCTGCAAAGTGCAACCCCTGTGGATATAATGCATTTAGCAGAAATAACTCTGGTGATGATGATGGGCCTTGTGGGGCCCTTGCTATGCAGAGAATGTTGCTTGTACACTCAGGAGTGAGCAGTAAGTCCTGACCTCAGATGATTTTGGGGGAAAAGGCGTATCAGGTCAGCTGAGCCATTTGGGGTTGGATTGGCAGTGTTATGGCAGGGTGATAATGCTGCTGGATCAGAATCCCTCGCTCTGTCTGAGGATGCTGGTGCTCTCTGTGTTAATTAGGCCTCCCTCTGCTGCTCTCTCTCTCTCTCTCTCTCTCTCTCTCTCTGACAGCAGCTCGGTCTGTAAATCTGAAAAGAACTCTGACTCCCCCTGTCATTCCCACACATCACTCTCTTCACTGTTTTCTTCTCTACAATAGATCATGTTGCTTCATTGCAGTTATTCCCAACCAGGGGTACTTTTACTCCAAGGGATACTTTGCAGTTTCCAGTAGGGGATGTTGCCAAATTATGAATTGCTAATTTGAAAATGAAAATGAACATATGAACACTTTGTTCAGCTAACAGTAAAAAATATTTGACATGGTTTAAATGGTGAGCTAGTGTATTCTGTCAATCATTAACCGTTAACCAACAAGATAAGTGCCTTTAAAAACAAGGGTGCCGTGGGAGAAGTGGCTAAAAAGCCGCCCAGCTGCACCGATAACTGATGCATAAAAATGTGAAAATCAGCTGCACCCGTCCGAGAGAGTCAGCAGTGCCGACGTTGCGTTCATTGCCGTGGACACATGCAGCCCACTTTCCCAGCAGGTCTCCCCTGATTCAGTTAGCTTAGCTGCGAGGTTGCCGGCTGTGTGCCTCCCTGACAAACTTAGTCAAGGTTTCCCGCCAAGCCCAGCGGCCCACCGTCTGTGTGACGGTGAGTATGAAGTTGGCAGTAACGTTATGGCTGTGAATGTATCAGTAAAGTATGTGTAAAGCTGAGGCTATCTCTCTGTGAATATTTCTCCTGACAGTGCTTCACAGACCCATTATCTGTGAAAAGAGGTTCCTCTGCCTCCCTTTTGTTACAACACTTTTGTGTCCAGGGGTAAGGGAAGCAAACACCAAACACCCTTTATCCACAGTTCGTAAGACCTAGTGCTCACCAAATTGTCAACCACCAAATGTATTGCCCAAATGATGAATGAATGTACCATTACCAGCAATATTAACACTTCTAACTGTCTTTAACGCACTGTCAAACACTCCTTGTGTATTTTGCTCAAACTGGCAGCTACTAGGCAGGGGCGATAAAATAAAAATCTAATTATTTTACTTATTTATTTACTTATTATTTTACTTATTTATTAACGCCTTTTTCTCAATTCAAATGTTTTCAGAACATATTTCAGTGTACCGTTTAAGTTTGTGAGTCAGAGCAAGCTTTCTAATTTTACAGCTGAACAGTTTGCTAAAAGCAGTGGAGAAATGGTTCAAATAGCTAGCATTTCAATGAATGGATAATGGTTGAAAAAGTTGGCAAATAGTCATGCTTGAAACATAGAAATGGAAAGATAGTAGGACCGACATTTCCACTGAAATCAACACAGGATGGTGGCGGCCATTTTTATCTGTACCGTAGCCATTGCAACAAATTGTAATATTTACATAGCGCATTTAGATTTTAAAGCCATCCAGTTCTATTTCCATGCTTTTTACCATCTCGGTCTTTTCACATGTTCCCTCACAGGCCAACTGTTATTGATAACTTGGGAGCTCTTCCACGTCTCTTAACATCTCCACTCCTGATCGTGATTGAAGGCAGATTAAACTGAGGAAATCCATAAGAGATCATAGGTTTCACTTGGATTTACATCTGTAGGTCGCTTTCACCCGGAGCGTAAAGGCTCCCTTTAGGATACTCTGAGGATTTAGCACCTTGGAGTTCATTTGCTGCCTTCTTGGCTGAGTCTTACCTTGAAAAAGAGATAGTCTTCCCCGCAACGGCACGGGTTGAATAAATGGCTTAACTGACTTCTAACTCTGTCACTTTCACACCCTTTCATTTTTCTGTCTCTATCTCTCTCTGCCACGCTTCCTCTCAGTCAGCAGAAAGTGATGCGGGTATCAAATTGCAGAGCAATAACATTCTTACAGCACTTTGGTCGGACCGGCAGATATTAGAAAATATTGCGAGGAGGGCCCTCCCTCATAGAGGCTGCACGCTCTCTTCAGTCCTTTAGAAGTTTATAGAAAGACGCATATTGTGGTCATGCATGTGTGCAGTAGTCTTAAATACTCACAGAGGCTCATACTCTACATGCACAGACAGCACATGTCCTCATACATATACATACAAGAGAGACCAAACAAATTAGATGAATAAAATAATCATTATTAATAAAAAATTCAGCTCTCTTTGCAAGCAGACCCCGCCAAGACCTCTGACTGGCTGCTTTTGAATTATAGATGCCTGAGTGACGGACCAATCATGGGAGATAGATGTCTGTCACTATTCCTGTGCGTCTGACACATCGATATGATCCCACAGTTCCTCTCTGTGATTACTAAAATATAGGGTTACAAAGCACAAAGACACTGACGCCGGCGACTACATTACGTCGGTAAATGTACACACACACACACACACGCAGTGGAACCCACACACACTCGTGTCAACAGCAGGTCTCCGTGACTCCTTGAACCGCACGAGGTATTCACAGTTGTGGTGGAGAATAATGATTGACTGGCTGGAGCCTGATCTGCGTCAGACAGAGTAGGAGACTCTGAACTGTGCTGCAGGCAATTACTTTGTTTTAGAGGGGAAGAAGGAGGGAGGAAAGGGAGGCATGGAGGGAGTGAGAGACGGGAGCTTGAGGGGGAGGGATTTGCCCGGCTGGGGGAAGGGCTGCTGTGAGTTCACAGTGACACCTGGTGGTAAACAACAGTGCAAGAATCATATTTAGTAAAGAAAACAGAGGATTATGTTTCAATATTTTATCTCCTGTCAGTCTCACTTACTGCACATGGTCGTTCTACATATTATTCTGCATCCCAGTGCTGGTGAATGAGTTAAACACATAAAGTTAACAAGCCACATGTTCTGCATACGCCCACGTGTTTTTATATCTGTACCCTTGAGGACTTTCCATTGATTGTATTGATTCCTAACCTCTAACCCCATAACCTCAAAGATGCTACACGGAGCGTTTGATGCTTCAGCCTCTCGCTGTCAAATTAATTGCATCCACCAATCTTACCAATTACACATTTTGAAATGATTGTGAGACTTTTGAGGTCTGTATTTCTACAGTGCTATATGATACAGCAAAGAAAAATGTTTCTTATAGGCTAATAAGTGCTTTGTACAGTTTTTGACGTTAGCGCAGTCGCTAACGTAAAAAAATAAGCAAAAGGAGCGCGTTGACACTTTTTTGCTAAGTTTCATACTAGTTATTTAAAAAAGAGTAAACTCAAGTAATTAACTAAAGGATAAATGTGAAGAGAAATTGCCATAACATGTTATTTTCAGCTAAACCTCAAAGGGCAACTGTAACAAAAGACAGGAAGTGAATTAAAGGCTGCTTCATGATTGAAGGCTGGTGCAATGCGTTGAAACACTGTCACCTCACTGTTTGCTCATAAAGGTTATATTTCATACTTTAGTACGTTAAATTTAGTTTTCAAGCTCTGATAGAATTGCAAACTGCATTTCTTAACTTCATATATGTCTTGGCTGGTGAAATGGAAGTGAAGGTTGGCTGTAGCTCCCAAACATTTGTTATGTTTAATAAATTATCCCTCAGACCAGCAGACCTCAAGACAGAATATGGCTTTAAGATTGTAAGACAGAATACAGGATGGATTGTGGGCTGTGCATTAATGATGCTGCCGACTCCTCCTGTAGGTTCTCTCTGTGCTGCTCTCAGACCTTAAACATACTCTGAGATGTTTTGAATCATTAATGAACTGCCTTAGAGTTGATACAGACATAGCATATTTAAACCAAAGACCCGCTCAATACAAGTGCAGTTTCGTGCTGCTGGCCGTCCAGCGGTTCCATTGGGGGTTCATGTTAAAGGTTGCCCACACACAGGTTGTAAGAGAAATGCATTACTCATTAACTTCCCTTTGCCTGGATTTGCCCAAATAGTTTGCCTGAGGATTTAAAGTAGCAGTTTACCACCCACAAACCTGCACCTTCAAGTTTGCCTTGCACCTAAGATCATTTTCGAAAAACACTCTTGCCTGATGCATTTTCTCAGACATTTACTTGGTTCAACGCTGGACACGCCACTTTCAAAACAAATACTCACAGAATGCATTCAATTACTAAATCACCTTGGTCTGGTTGCCAAGCAACATTAGTGCAAGAACCGCTGCTTCCACTTTCTTTTAGCCTCTCGGGTGATTTGTCTTCTGTTGTTTATGTACATTAGTCTGAGAGAAAAGAAGGGGTGGGGGGGTGCATGCGCGAATGGATTTACAATGGGACAGGCACAATGGTAAAGACACAAACACAGCTGTGCTGCAATGCATGCAGCCGCCCACATAACGACACACAAACACACTTTTTCGATTTCCGATTTGTGTGTTCTTGTTTTTGCTGTTTTTGCCGCTTCTCCTGCTTGTTAATTACGTCCATGGCGTCCTTGGCTTCCCTGTTGAGCACTTTGTGATGTTCTGCAGAATGCTCTTCATGAATAAATTCAACATTGTCTCTCTTGCACACAGAGATTCTAGGATGGAGTGTAACGCACAAGCAGTTTTATGGTAAATGTTGCCATTTTCCTGCCTGTGTGTGTGTGTGTGTGTGTGTGTGTGTGTGTGTGTGTGTGTGTGTGTGTGTGTGTGTGTGTGTGTGTGTGTGTGTGTGTGTGTGTGTGTGTGTGTGTGTGTGTGTGTGTGTGTGTGTGTGTGTGTAGGATAGCAACAACAAGCAAGCACATTTAAAATCACCAAAAACCATATTGATGCACGTCTGCACGATCATTTGTGTACTTTTTTGCAGGTGTTGTCCATGCAGCTTGTGTAACGCGTAGGTGGCTGTGTACGTGTGTGATGAAGAAGCAGACAGGCACACTCTGTCACCCTCAGCTTCATCTGTCATGGCAGGACAGCCGACAAACACACACGTACAGATGCCCGTCCAAAGGTTAACGAGCACACTGCACTATGTGTGTGTTTTGCTCTAAGTGGCGTCGTCGTGTGATGTATTTGTCGCTCCTTGTGCCTGGCTCCATCACGTTGTCTTCTCGCTCGAAGTGGCAAATGAGTCAATCGCTGTTATCTGGGACACAAGGGAATTTGTCTTTCCCTTCAGATCTGGAATAACTTTATTTGCCAAGGAGAAATAAATGGGCCGGGGTTTGTCTCTGGGACACTGATGCAGCAACATTTCGACAGATAAGATTACAGTGACAGTTTGTGTTGTTACACATGGTAGCGGGCTGTCCTAAACATGGTCTTGAGACCGCTTTTTTTGACAGCTTGGGAGTGTTTTGTATTTAAACTCTGGTTTGTCTTGATCTCAAGTCCTTTTGGAACGTTTTCCTGTCTATTCTGCAATTTCTAAGATATGTTTGTCTCCATGTGGTCCACTGTTGTTTGTGTCTTCAATAGCACAATTTTTTTTAAGTATGCAATGGACCTCAAATACCTCTGATGTTAAGAGACAGATCTACAGTGTGTCTCTATTAAAAATGCAATTTTTTCTGTTGAGTGTGTGTGTGTGTGTGTATATATATATATTATTTTTCATTTAGGCTAATGTCTCTCAATAGATGCTTTCAACCAAACCTGACTGAAAAACAATTACGGAGTTAACTAGAGGTCCATTAAGCACATTCAATGTCTCCTTATAGCGAAACAGATTCCTGTGAAAGCTTAGCATTGTACAGTTTTAGGAGAAGCTAGAGAGTAGTGCTGTAAAAAATGGATTAACAATTAATTTCTACTGACATTTTTGGGTTCTGTGTGCACTAGGTCTTCCACTGCTGCATTATTCTTCCAGGAAATAGCCACAGCCTTGCGTTCCGAGTCAGACACTGACTAAATTAAGCAATAGTTCAATGTTTTTGCACATATAAGTATTCACTTTCTTGGTGAGCATTAGATGAAAAAGATGGATACCACTCATGTCTGTACAGCATATATGATTATGCAGCGTGTTAGCTTAGCCCAGCAAAAAGCCTGTAAAACGGGGGAAACAGCATGCATATAGATGTAGTGTGTCGATACGTGAGTTTCAAAGGTGCTCGAGGGCTGGACAGGGCCTGGCTAGCGTTACCCCCTGCTTCCAGACATCTTGCTATGAAAAAAAAAATTCACTGCTGCGTACCAAAGTGCACGACACCCTTGAACTTCTGCGTCCAATTTTGTCATTGTCTGTGAGGTCGGATACATTATACAGTACAAATGCCATTGACAGATGGGCATACAGTTCCATTAGAAGAAGGTTATAGCCGAGCCGAAGATTCTTTAACAGCACAATTATTAGAGAGGGGAGCAAATGTCAAAGTCCTCATTAAGTCCCTTTGGTGCCAGTATGTCCAGTGAATAAATCCAAATGGCCTCCATTCTAAGTAGGAGGGCACTGATGTCATCCCCTCTATGGCAGCACTTAACCTATGCATCGCCATAAAATCTGCCCGAGGTCAACAAGTGTGAAGTGCATTTCCACAGACCTGGTGATGAGAGAACTCGACAGCACATTCAGGGCTAGAAAGCTGCAGTTGTGTACCTTCCATCATTGATAAGTGAGCTCAGCAGTTTGCCTCCAACCTGAAGGAATTGTTTGAATTTGTGCCTTTGGAAAACAAACCAAGATAACCTAGCTTGTGGATCAAAGCTCTCAGGGCTTATGTTGCATTGTGGAAAAAGGATTTATTTCTGCCGTCATCTGTGCACTGTCACTGTGTGTGTGTGTCCTCTACGCCTACACAGAGGTTTCCTTAAGCGAGGCAGTGAACAAAGGTACCTTTCTTAGCTTGCTTGCAAAAGTATAAGCTCAAAAATATACTGCTGCATTTTTTTTTCTTCTCTCCAGCGTCTCACCAACAAAGATGACTGAACAGCTGAACTCTGCTCAATGCTTGATGCTGTTTTCCGAGCTGAATTTTGACAGTGCCACCACTAAGTCCCTCTCTGCCTAGAACGGCTGGAAACCTTCCAATTTTCTTGTGTGTAGGAGAGGGAGTGGGGGGGGGGTTATGTTTTGTGTCACACCAATGAGTTATGAATGAGGCATGTGGATTGAGATTTAAAATTCATGTTTTTTTGATCAGTGTTCCTCACTCAATATGTGCTCCTTTTCTCGGTTGACAACGTTTTGCAGGAGGGGTTACCATGGTGTTTTAGTGTTACATAACCTTGCATTCGGATTAGATTTTTGACATTGCCACATTTTTGCCTTCATCCCTCTATCCTGTGTGTCTTCTCGGGTGCTTTATAATAATAATAATAATAATTAAGCCTTTATTAGTCCCACAATGGGGAAATTATTTCTCTGCATTTAACCCATCCCGGAGGAGCAGTGGGCTGCAATGAAGCGCCCGGGGAGCAACTTGGGGTTAGGTGTCTTGCTCAAGGACACCTCGGCATGTTGCCGGTAGAGGGGTTTGAACCACCAACCTTGTGGTTACGGGACAAGCGCTCTACCTCATGTGCCACAGCCGCCCCAATCTAAAAATAACAGCTGACATTCAAAGTAACACACCGTGAACCCCCCGAATAATAATTCCTGAATTCTTCAGTTTTTAACACCGATTGGACGGTTTATCATGGAATTTTGTACAGACATTCATTGTCCCCAGATGCTGAATTCTGACTCTGGTGATTCCCTGACTTTCATCGAGTGCAACCATGAGTTTGACATTGTTTGGATTTTAGTCAATGTATCTCAGCAACTATTGAATGAATTGCCAAGAAATCTGGTACAGCCGTTCATGATACCCAGAAGATCTTAAAGACTGAAAAAGCGTTATTCCCGGATGATGACTCATGCAGACTTTGGTGACCCCCCTCTGTCAACCCATGAGTTTGACATTTGTGGTTTTCAGTGAAATGTCTCAACTACTAGATGGACTGCAATTAATTTAGCTGCGGACTTCCATGTCGGCCACAGGGAAAATTGTAATTACTGTGGAGATGCTTTAACTTTCCATCTCGCTCCATCAGGTCAAAATGTAATTTTGTTCAAATATTTTGGCCAACTAATAAATATCTCATCCGCCTCAGCGGTACTGTGTGTGTGTAGTGCTAATAAGCAAATGTTGGCATGCTGACAAGATTACAAAGTTAATGTATTTGTCATTTTACAACACATGGTTGCACAATGAAATATCAGCCCCTTCATGCTACGCACACATGGAACATGTATACAAATATTTAAATTAGATTAAGATACATAAAAATGATTTATACAGATGATGAACATTATATCGGTTGCATTAATTACCACCTTAAACAACACGCAGCCACCTCTGCAGTCTTATTGTCATGAGGAAAATTAATCATCTTACATTTTAAAACCATAAAACCTGTTTTAACTTGCTATTATCCACACATGCACACATTTTGAAAATGCATGCAGGGTAGTCGCCTCAACATGACTTCAGTTTACAGAAGGAGATAGTTTTCCCTCAATTTCTTCATGTATTCATGGTTTCCCCAGACACCAACAACAATACACCCCCACACGAGCTTCACGCTCGTCAGGTCCCGCCTATGACGCGTCCCCCAGGAGACACCTGGTTAAGACGGAGTAGAGGGGAGTCTAATATTAGTTCAAGCGCTACTCATTGTTGCAAAAGAAACACACTCCACCGGCAGGTTCTGATCTCTTGGACGAATCGCTAAAGTGAACCTCTTGGGAATATCAGATTTTTTTCATGGCGATCAATATAGTTAGGCCTGGCTTTTTCCAGAAAAACATTAGTAGAACATAAACAAAGAGGCAGAGTTGTGATTGTTGTATGAGACCAGGCCCCTAATTTCACGGTTTTGCTTGGTGGAATAAATATTCTGTTAAAGAGATTTTTTTTAAGCCACCCTGATGGAATTGCTCAAGGAGAAAGCGAGAGTATGGGAAGATAGCAAGGAAGCCAGAAGAAGGGAGGGTGAGAGGGGAGAGATGTTTCAAAAATTAATTCCTGGGGTTTATTCAACTCCTATCAATCCATCCTATCTGGGCTTATACCAGGGCTTCAGAAAGAATGAGGAGTGAGTGTGAGGAGGCAGACAAAGGACGAGGATAAGGACCGGATCAGATGGAGGTGAGGCGGAAGGGGAGGGCAGCGAGCAGCCGCATTGGGGGGAAGCTTATCAGCGTGACGCGTACCTGGGCCGCCGTCCTCCACCTCCCCTTTATATCTTCTAGATGAAGGCGCTTATAGATCAACGGCTGTGCAGAGGTCAGCGATCTGGTCTCACTCACCCACGTCCGTCGTATCTTCCGAAACCCCGCCTCTCAGGCTCGAACGCTCTTCAGGTGCCGAGCTGTTTTTCTCTTTATCCACCCGAGCAGAAAATCAAATGCCTGTACAGCAGATGTTATCATTTCATCGCTGTCTGGTTTTGAAAATGAAGGAGCCATACTTTAAAAACATCACACACAACATTCAATTTTACTCTCATTTAGTGGGCCGTGAAGTGATCTGCGCCGAGTGTTTTACATTGCATAAAGTTGATTCTATGGCAGTTTTTAAGAAAAGGAAAGTGTTATATATATATATATTTTCATGCACTGGTGACATGTTTAGACTCATTAAAGTGTTGTGTTGCCCCAAGTCGGGAAATATTTTCAGTACATGGAAAAGAATGTAAACTACTGTAAAAAATGTTTCAGCCATAAAAAAAAAAGGAAAAAAATACATGGATTTGGGAGTTTTAATAGTACACATAATGTAAACTTTATAAAGCTTAAAAGAAGAGTTAAACAAGATGGTATGGGTGTTTTTTCTCAAATATAAAAGCTTCTTGAGGGGAAATAAATATGTTTAGGTGTCTAATATATCATTGGTTTTCAGATGTCCTGTTGTGTTTGTTTTACTGATGGATGCCCTAGACTTAATTCTGTTGCTGCTCCTGAAAGGGAAATCATGTGTGCATCATTACTTCCCCCAGTCAGTGACTGGGTGAGTGGTTTCAGAAAGGCTAAACGATTTGAAAATGTACAGGCTTGTTTATGCTCTTGATTGCATATATACATTTTGATGTTAATAATAAATATCTTAGGTATATATTTTTCTTACTATGTACTGTTTTAGTAGTGTCCTTTGTTAAAGTCAGCCCCATGCTTACCTGCTCAGGTGGTTTGTTCCAGGTCAAGCTCATATCTGAGAGGATAAAAATGCCACTCACTGGTTTTGAAATGGAAAAATGCTGGTCGTTTTCTGAGGGCAGGAGTTGAATTTGTTCTGTTTATTACTCCTCATGACTAGGGAGACTGGCTTTGTGTCAAAACTGAGTTCCCCCTCAAGAAACGTAACCTATTTTTGGGGACTTTTTTCTTACTCACAAAATCTCTCCAGTTTCAAGAATAAGATTCACAGTTGCTCCAAACGAGCTCCATAAAATACATTTTTTCATTCTGATCATTATTTATGATGGTTTAGGTGCAGGATGTTTTAAGGATTCATGTACTGTAATTCACAGCAGTCAAACTCCACAAATGTGGAGTGTTAACAGACCCAGCATCGCATCTGAACACATGCTTCCCGTGCCCCCTGGCTCATAGTTACTGCAGCTTCCCATGATCAAAGACCACAATGTGGATGGAGGGAATGGACAGATGGAGAGATGGGCGTGAGCTTGAATTAAGCACACAATTAGAACATTTCTTTTTTTTGGGATGGTGAATGCATGAGCGAATATTTTTAGCTGCTACTGGATGAGGAATATTAAGTGAAATGATTAATATTCATACCAATGCTCTGGCAAAGTATAGTCACTGCAAGGAGGGGGAGGCTGCACATGTATAAATGTACAGCTGAGAGGTGCTAATCTTACTAAAGCGTTTTATGACAGTTGCTAGAGTTTCATTCATTTTTGCTCATAAGTGGTTCATAAATGGATCATCCTCAGCTGTGCTTTAAGACTAATTAGCAAATGTTGTCACCTTGAACATGTTGTCACGCTCGTGTTAGCATTTACCTCGAATTGCTGATGCGGCCTTACGGAGCTGCAAACTTGCCAAACTTGTTCCGCTGTAATCACACAAAATGTTCACATCAGATCAGAAAATAAAAGAACCGCCTTCAGACGTTAACCCGCCGCAGCAAAAGGTGGCTTTCAGCATTTCAACCAAATGTGCCTCATCACCACTGAACTGAAACCCTCGCTGGGATGCTGGGCGTCAGAAGTGCATTGTGCCGCCGCTCGTTTTTCTGCAATATAAATAGAAACCGTCCCTCATAGGAAGGGTTAGAGAGGTGGGCTCTATTGTATCTTGCTAAGAGAGAAAGTGTTTGATTCCACCACATTAAATTGACTCAACGGGAGGGACAATAGGAGTTGAGAAAGCTTGCGCAGTGCCAGCCAGAGACTTGCCAATGATTGACCCCCATTTTGCCCTTAAAAAGCAATTATGGGAGTTTGATGTACCTTGGTGACTAATTTCTCCACCTTGTAGGCAGTGAACGGCCTGAGGAGGGGGCGTCGGCAGTATCACGCTACTTTACAATGAGGACGGAAAAGAGAGAGAACTCATTGGGGACAAGGGGAGGAGAAACCAGGGGCCTGGACATACTGAGCATTAATATTTTATATCCTCAGCCTCCATTTGTCTCCATCACCCTGTTTTTTTTTCTCAAATGTTATAGACGTCAGGGACACGGGAGTTAGTCAGAAGGAGACAAAGGATGGGGGGGCGGTGGCTGCACATGCATGTATGCCTCCTATGGCGCGCCATCATTTCTCCATTTAGGTGAAATAAGAAGTGAGACTCTCTAATGGCCCTCAAACCAAGCTGAACTATTGAAATTGCATTCTGAATAACGTGCACCTTATTTCCAAGGTTTCTTCTCCATTCACATGGGGAGAGATTTTACCTCTGTCCTCCCACAGGCACATGTTATTAAGCAAGGCAGGAACATTAGCTGAGTGAATGCAGCGGCTGGTCAATAACATCACTGAGACATGATTTCTAATCTACTCTGCTTTATCACAGTGTGAGGTGAATAGACAGTCAGGGCCAGAAAGTGTTGCAATCTCAAACTCATTTATTTTTTTTGTTATTGTTACAAAATGTGTTTTTAAAAGACTGATAATGGGAAACAAGTTGGCCGGAGGGGTCAATGATTGGACCTTGTGTGGGAGTATAGTGAGTGGGAGACACAAATGCATTTTGTATCTCAACCAGGCCTTCATCCTATACTATCGCAAAGAACTGTAGACTCATATTTGACAAAAAGCATCTGCTGGATAGACAACCGTTTGTTAAAAAGTTCGCCATATCAACTTAAGAGATGATAATATGTCTCTGTGAACAGAACGGAAAATTGCTAAATGCTTAGCTACTGCATTTAGCTACAATGCTGAACTAAGCTAAAGTTTAGAAGAGATATTATGTAAGTAAACCATTTTTGTAATGTCAGTTATGCAGCAATATTCATCTGAAGTTTGCTTTAGCGCCCAAACCTCTGGGTGTATTGAATTGTGCAATAGTGCATTATATTGCATAGGAATTTGACTTTCTAATGTGGAACTTTAACCAAATGCTGCTAAATAGCTTTTTTAAACATTAAAGGAAATTCAAATGTTAATAAAATACATTATTCCAATATATATTTGTTCTGAGAGGAAAGGTTTCGTGAGAACATTTGAATTAAATTAATCAGAACTGCACTAGACGCCAACCAACCGTATGGTTTCCCCTCCGCCTTAATCCCAATCTAACTCCCGGTCAATACCCCAAATAAGTTTTCTCACACAGCTACAGTCAGCTGCTATTGTAATGAGCCTGATTCCCACAGAAACGCTGGTTCAATTTGGGTCCACGCTGAAGGGGGAAAAAACAAATGAAAGAATTTCTCATTTACATGAGGCCCAGACCAGGTGTACAAATGAATGGCTCTCATTAGATGGTTAAGATGTTAAGCCTTTGGCCTAATGGAAATCTTAATTATCGCTAATAGACCCAAAGGAGGGCCGGCACCGGTTGTGACAAGCAGAATTAACAAGCCGCTGCGGAAATGAGGCTAAGGACAAAACATAGGCTTTTTGCTCTGACATGAAGAGGGTTAATTTGCTCCGGGCTGCAGGAGACGTCAGCACAGGGTCACAGGGGTCCACTGGTCCATCCAGTTCAGGGTGCACAGAACCCTGCAATGATTTACATTCCTCCTTCGATATATTTCTTCCCCTGGCGTTTTGGTTGATAAGATTTTATTTGTCCTTGACACATAATTGTGCATCCAAATGAATTCTATTCAGGAAATGTGTTGAATAATTGGAAATGGCATAAAGCAAACAACATCAGAAAGAGAGAAGAAAAAAAAAAGGAGGTGCTTTGGCAAAAAAAAAAAAAAAAAAAGATGGAGAGGCTCGCTTCAGTTCTTAGGAACACGATTAAAAGGTTTAAAAGCCGACACATCTTACTGATTAAAAGAGTTCCTCTCGAACAACTTTTGTCCAAGCTTTCTTTTACAAAATTGTTTTGTGTAGGTAGATGTACAAAATGTTTGAGAAGCAAAGCATAGCATACTGTCGATTGGCTGGACTTGGCAGCATAATCACCATATAAAAAAATATGTTAATTATAACATAGCTCTGGTAATCATGTACATATGTTTTTGGGAGAACTGTGCTTCAGATTATGTTTACCTCTGGGAATGAAAGGCTAAATAAATAGAGCCTGGCATCTGTCAATCATCTGAGGTAATCTTGAACCGGCTTTAAAGGGGTCGCAAATTCCTCCGCTTGAGTCTAACACGCGATTTAAAAACGCCGGCAGCATGAAACCTGCGAGGGGCGGTTATAGCACATGATGAACTAAGAGAGACATGACACCGTTCAGTTTAAGGTTTTTCAGCTTTTTAGGGACTGTCAGAAAATATAGTAGTGTCAAGTTGACTTGCAGAGAATGCTCTCCTCATTAAACTTAGACAAGGTCAACAAGGACTTAACAAACCAGATCGAGAAACAGGGAAGTATTGTGTTCATGTAAATGCAAAAGAGACTGTAGATTATTTTTCCTTTTTGTTCAGAATACAGTAAAGATGCCTTTACAGCAGCTTCAGTCTGCTTCTCTTGTCTAGACGACCTTCATGAGCTGTGTTGAAGTCAATAACAACTTTCTGTACTAGCGGTATGTCTGCTAATGCAATAGCAGCACAATTGAAAACGCTGGAAATATCAAATCCTGAGAATATCTTTATTTACATTAAATATTTGTGACAAAAAAAAAGCAATAATGAAAGTTACAATTAAGGAAAAAGCACCACACAAACTCTGCTAATCTGCTTCATCAGCATCTTAATCATTCTATGTCACTTTACTTTAATATAGTTTACTTACCTTTTTGCAAACTGTTGTATTTATAAACATATATATATATATTACTTCTCATTATGTAGATACATTACTACATTCCTGTTTACATTCAGTTAATCCATTCGAAGTACTGTCTACCACAATTTATATTATTTTATATAAGTTATATGTTAGCCCTTTATTTTAAGTTAGCACTATTTTATTTCTTAGAATTTCATTTTGCTTTTACTTGCATAAAATATTCATATTTAATGAGCATTGTTGATGAGCGTGAGATTCAAGTTTTTCATTACAAATGGCTTTGTGTTAAAGCATCTCTGCGGGGGAGAATGTGTCCGTTTACAGCTGAATGTGTTTTAAACGGACGCATTCAGTTTGCCGTTCACTAAAAACATGGGCACATACCTAAAAAAAAAAAAAAAGGGTCCTCACTGCTGAAGGATGAAATGATACATTCATAGTTTTTGACCAGAGTTGAGCTCAATTATTGAACAGTAAAATGAACCTCTTTTTGTGTGTAAAAGGTCAAGCAAACACAGCGTTACTTGCCCGGCAGTGAAGTGACTTCTCATCTTCCTTCCTCCCTCTGTCCTCCTCAACCAAAAGACATCACCTCTGTTTTCGGAAAGAGACTGTTGTTGGGTTGTTGCCCTGCTAATAAAACTTCTATTGCTTCTGGGAAGGGGAATTTAACTGGTGAATCATGTTCGTTAGCACAAACAGGGAAATGGGCTGTTTGTGGAAATAAATGCAGCTGATTAGACCGTGGAGAAAAATGAGAGGACGGGGACGGGAGGAGGGGGGAAGGAATTGATGGAGGGGAGTGAAGTAGAGAGAGATAACCATATCAGAAAACGGAGCGGGGGGAAAGAAACAGAAACGGAGAGACACAAATAAATGGCACGGGAACTAATGCAGCATAAAAAGCCAATTTCCTAAACCTCTGAAGCCCCCTCCTGGGTGGAAACAATTACTGCGGACGGGGAGACAGTTATGATTAAACAAGCGAACGCCTTGACAGTAGAGATAAAGTTTAGAGAGGACGGGCTGACAGAGAGTCGTGTTTGCTGCAGAATATGATAGCTAATTCGCTGCTGCTGATCGGCGCCTGCAGTGAGAGCAGCAACACGGCAAATGACAGTTCAGAGTCAGATGCATCGAAACACAACCCCCACACACACACACACACACACACACACACACACTCTCAAAACACACACGCAGAAGTCGAGGCTGAACTTTACATGACTTTCTCTCCTCTCATGGATCACACCAACTGCCGGTTTCTCAAAGAAATAAAAATGACGTTAATTGTATTTATTTGAAAGGCAGCACAGAATATCTTACACAAAACTAATTTTAATAATAGGATGAGTCTTCAAATTAAATTACAGCGGATGGTTTTCGGAGTGCCAAACCTTTACTGAATAGCAGCATCTTCATCATCAGATTAGAAAACAAGGGAAAGATATAACAGAGTGGCTGAAATCATCAGTCGGATTAATGAATTAAAAGTGAATAATCCCTTGCGAGACCCAGGGGGGAAATGGCCGACAACAAACCCTTGACGTCAAAACGACAGCAGGGGGGCCACTCTGGCATCCGCTGAAAGCCGAGGATTGTCATTTAATAAATAATGTTTGCCCGCATTGCTTTGCTCTTTGAAAAAAAACACTGCTGTGAAATTGGTTCGCTTCTCCGAGGGAATCATAAGCAGATAGTAATTGCCACAAAACTGTGCTGGGGTTTCAGATGTGGACGGGTTCTATTTCCACAAGAATTAGTCATGCGCTGGGTAAGTTCAGCCAGTTCTGTGAGGACAGTTTCCCCCCCTGAAGTCCACTGCGATGCATAATCATTATAAATATACGTTGATTTGCATAACATGCGTCCAGGTTAAGTTTTAAATTGAGTACTTAAAAAAATACTGATTCTTCAGTTAAGGTAAAGGGCTGCAACGACACACAGTGACTTCCTGATTCCACGATTTTCTGCCTCCTCGTATCCTTGCTTCTCTATCCTCCGACTTGCAACCCCAAAATTTGAAGGAACGAGGATTGAGGAGATTGAGGAGGCCTGCCGGAGGACCAATAAGCAATTAAACACCGGTGTGTCCTCCTCCACAAATGAAAGAGGCGTGACACACGGATAGAATAATCAAAAACCATGGCAGGGCTTTACAAATGTAGCTGTTCCTCTTGTTTTCATAAGTTGTAGTTATTGAAGATGATCAAACTTTCTACCCTTTGTTTCTGTAGCGACATAAGTTGCTTTTGTTTTTATATTGAATGGAGGATATACCTAATTCAACTACTATGATAGTGGCATGATGTTTACAAGTGCAAACAGCTGCTTTATCAATAACACTTATTTCATGTTGCCATATAGACAGGCCTGTGTTTGTTTAAATAATGTGTCACTCAATCATATGTCACTCTTTATTTGTATAGTACTTTTCATACAAACATTTGTAGTGCTTGTCACAATAAGATATATAAATGCAATTTCAATTCAATTTAGATTAAGTATAATATTATTCAACTTTATTTCAGACACATGGGTCCATTCAAAACAGAAAAAAACTAAAACTACAACAAATAAATACAACAGAATATGAGAACATGAAGATATATAAGGTATAGTCATTGCAGTACACAAGTCACCAATGGTTAAAAGACATTTGTTCCAATGTTTCCACAAACAAGAGGAATACCTTGTCACTTTGCATAAAAAGTGGTTACCTTTCAAGTCACATACATATGACGAGCACTTGTCCATCTTGGGAACTTGAGCAAGATTCTAACAATATGAAATGACTCTATATCACTCTGTCATTTAGAGCCCAAATGCATCTGTGTTTCAATAATGATCTATTGTCAGTTTTGATTTTATGGACTGGAAAACAATTCTAAATGGAAGGGTATTCAGGGATTAAAATGGTCACAACAGTAATCTCCCCTGACATATAACACTACAGAGACATCCATTACATTCAAGTTTTAATCATTTGATTTTTCTTCTTTATAGACAAAACTATTTCAAATGAAAACCAAACATATGGTGTCTGAATTGTACTGTTTTGTGTCTGTTACAATGGAAAACCATGAGTACAACTCTTGAACCAAAACTTTTGAACAGACAAGATTTTTATATTTATTTTTGTTAGATGAATTGCTATATTAATCAGGATTTAAAAAAAAAAATACTCTTTAGAATAATCAAGAAGTTAGTCATTAGATTAATCAACAAATCGGAAAGAATAATTGTCAGATAAATCAATAAAGCAATAACTGTTAGGTGCAAGCCTAATGATAATAATACAATTTATTTTGGATTATTTAACAATGCAGTAAGTTCAGTTCCTAAAATGGAAATGAATATGGAAAAAAAATCATCACCATGCAGCATCTTAGAAAATGTACTCTGTTGTTTTAACAACAGAAGAATTAATAGCATTTTTTTAAGTAGGGTAATTTCCCTAATTTGTATTTATTCAAGAGTTTACTCATATTGTGCACGTTTCATTTCCCTCTCACCATGATGAATACCGTTATCAGTATCCAACAGGCTGCCTGTCCTTCAGTTGTACATTAAGCATGAAGGGCCAGATGCCAAGTGATGCATTGGCTTTGTACATTTTGTACAATACAAGTCCTTTATTCTTCAAAGGATTCTTCTAAGATTTTCAGCTATATGTGCTGCACTCTGCATGGGTCCAGAACAGAGACCAGAACCTGGCCCATTCCCAGGCTGGATCAGCAGACAACACTGATAACATTGGACAAATCTGGGAAATCGGACGCTGCTTTCTACATTCGCATTGATCGTAGCATTGGACATAAATCATGAGGTGCACAATCCTCCAATACAGGTCATTTTGAGAATATTTGGCAGTTCAAACGCAGACCCAACTCAACATGATTTGTACTGAAAAATGTTCAACCTAATGTTACACATTGGCCCCACTTGCTCCTTCCTTCTTCCCCCTGGGTTCCAGTTTATGGCACAGTCCAGGTTCCCATCCAGTATTCGCTGGGTAGCAGAACTCTAAACAGGCATTTGTAGCCACTAATTTTGCACATGCAGTTATCTTTCTAAAACCTTAAAACTGCGATAATTAATTTTATACTAGTAAGTTAATGTGGCTAATGCTAGCAAACCGATGCCTGTTTATACATCCAGCTAGCACACACACTAAAACTGATTTGGAGTTGTTTTTGATCCCCTGACAAATCTAAATCCAGTATTTATTGTTTTTAGCTCACTTTTGGTCCCGACCGACTCATAATGGAACTACCTGGCTCTATAGCAGCTAAATGCTCTCAAGCTAATCATTAACTCTGTCCATCAGACATTTGGTGCTAAGCAGTAAGTGTGCAGTGGAACTTTTTCTTTTGCTGAAAACAGCTGCTGGAATCAACACTGAGAGGGATGTAACTGATCTGGTAAAGCAAACATTATATTTGCAGGTTACAATATACTAAAACACTCCGTAGAGGCTGCTGCATAATTTTGGGTTTGTTACTTATTGCGACCCTTTACACAATAAGTAAAAAAAAAAAAAAAAAAAAAAAATGTATCCTTTGTATTTAACCTAGCAATTAAAAATGTTGCTTAAACTGAACCTTGTGCATTCCAAAAAAATCCTTCCCTCTAAAACAAAAACTGAAGGAAACATTGCCGTGAACCATACTTGTCGTAACACATAATGAGGTCTATGATCCTGTATTTTGAGGAAAATGATCAACAACTTCACATATAGCCTAAAGCAGGGTGAAGACACCAGTTGCTATGATACACATTCCTTTCCTTCCTTCGTTCAAAGCGGGTCTCCCTCTTTCTCCTCGGTTTCTTGCTCTCTATAGATAGGTTACAGCCTGTGTTCCAAATATTCAGCCCCCCCCTCCGATGTAGCCCATTCACCCTCCTTGTTTACAGATATAAAATGACAAGATAAGTGTGGAGGACGGTTCCGAAGCAAGAAGATGCTGGCATTTCAGCTCTGTAAATGGTAGTTTATGAGGAACAACAGAGGCCATAGAGAGAGAATGATTTGGCTGGGTGAGGGGGGGTTGGAAACCATTTCTGGAGCAGGATCGCAGCGTTTGGCTCTGAACTCATTAACGCTCAAATCAAAAGATTCTGTGGAAGGAGCACGCCGCTGTCACTGAAATCCTCCTTATAGAACAGAACTTTTCTCTATGCCACGTCATTTTCCCTCCCCACCACCACCACCTTCCTCCCCTTCCCTTCCTCATCAGACGATGACAGGCGGCGAGACTTCACACGGCCGCCGCAAAGTGGGTCAATAACAAACTGCGAGGAGAGAGAGGGGAGCGAGCTCGACGATGCTCTAGATTTGAGATGCGGATAATAAGACGTAACAAAAGGGTTATCCATCATATGTGGTTTGTTTTTAATTGCCGCTCGCTCCCTCATGCTGTGTGTGGGTGGACACACGTTAGAGCTCGACTGCTCTTTAGCTTCTGTAGCACGCCGTGGCTCCCTCTGCTGTCAGTTGAGGCCGATGTCACAGTGAAATTTGCATTTTTGGATGTTGTTCTCCGATCATATATGGTGCAAGATTTTCCACGAGCAGTCAAGGGTTAGGTGCCCTCCTCAAGGCCATTAATGTGCTAACACTAACTAGGGAACGGCTACTTTAAAGCAGCGAATACCAACCTGGGGCAGCTGCTAAAACTCTGTGTACGCACAAAAACAAACGTATAGATATTATTTTCGTCACATTTATAAAGTTGCACGTGTAAGCCTGATTGTGTTTTTACAAATCTCAATCATTGTGGAACTGGGCGCACGTGTACGAGCCTAGTTTTTTCCCACATGTAGTTTATAAATGGATGTAGAAAAAAAATACCCTTCAACACCTGTTTGCATATCTATCTACAGTGGGTACGGAAAGTATTCAGACCCCTTTAAATTTTTCACTCTTTGTTTCATTGCAGCCATTTGCGGAAAAAAAAATTCGCATTAATGTACACTCAGCAACCCATCTTGACAGAAAAAAACAGAAATGTAGAAATTTTTGCAAATTTATTAAAAAAGAAAAACTGAAATATCACATGGTCATAAGTATTCAGACCCTTTGCTGTGACACTCATATTTAACTCACATGCTGTCCATTTCTTCTGATCCTCCTTGAGATGGTTCTACTCCTTCATTGGAGTCCAGCTGTGTTTAATTAAACTGATTGGACTTGATTAGGAAAGGCACACACCTGTCTATATAAGACCTTACAGCTCACAGTGCATGTCAGAACAAATGAGAATCATGAGGTCGAAGGAACTGCCCAAGGAGCTCAGAGACAGAATTGTGGCAAGGCACAGATCTGGCCAAGGTTACAAAATAATTTCTGCAGCACTCAAGGTTCCTAAGAGCACAGTGGCCTCCATAATCCTTAAATGGAAGAAGTATCGGATGACCAGAACTCTTCCTAGACCTGGCCGTCCAGCCAAACTGAGCAATCGTGGGAGAAGAGCCTTGGTGAGAGAGGTAAAGAAGAACCCAAAGATCACTGTGGCTGAGCTCCAGAGATGCAGTAGGGAGATGGGAGAAAGTTCCACAAAGTCAACTATCACTGCAGCCCTCCACCAGTCGGGGCTTTATGGCAGAGTGGCCCGACGGAAGCCTCTCCTCAGTGCAAGACATATGAAAGCCCACATAGAGTTTGCCAAAAAACACATGGAGGACTCCCAAACTATGAGAAATAAGATTCTCTGGTCTGATGAGACCAAGATTGAACTTTTTGGCGTTAATTCTAAGCGGTATGTGTGGAGAAAACCAGGCACTGTTCATCACCTGCCCAATACAATCCCAACAGTGAAACATGGTGGTGGCAGCATCATGCTATGGGTGTGTTTTTCAGCTGCAGGGACAGGACGACTGGTTGCAATTGAAGGAAAGATGAATGCGGCCAAGTACAGAGATATCCTGGAAGAAAACCTCCTCCAGAGTGCTCAGGACCTCAGACTGGGCCGAAGGTTCACCTTCCAACAAGACAATGACCCGAAGTACACAGCTAAAATAACAAAGGAGTGGCTTCGGAACAAGTCTGTGACCATTCTTGACTGGCCCAGCCAGAGCCCTGACCTAAACCCAATTGAGCATCTCTGGAGAGACCTGAAAATGGCTGTCCACCAACGTTCACCATCCAACCTGACAGAACTGGAGAGGATCTGCAAGGAAGAATGGCAGAGGATCCCCAAATCCAGGTGTGAGAAACTTGTTGCATCATTCCCAAGAAGACTCATGGCTGTACTAGCTCAAAAGGGTGCTTCTACTCAATACTGAGCAAAAAAATTTCTACATTTCTGTTTTTTTCTATCAAGATGGGTTGCTGAGTGTACATTAATGCGAAAAAAAAATGAACTTTTTCGATTTTAGCAAATGGCTGCAATGAAACAAAGAGTGAAAAATTGAAAGGGGTCTGAATACTTTCCGTACCCACTGTATATCTCATTACACACGTTGATAAGAAGATATTCAACTTCACCAATGTTCTCCACCCGACCATTGCGCACGGCTGTGTTCATTTATAGCACTTATTTATCACATGCTTCTGTAAACCACCATCGTGGCAATATCTCAGTCTTTGTTACGAAAGGTCAGAAGGATGATTTATGATTCATTTACAGAACTCGTATTGAAACAGACTTTATGAATGGCTTTGTAAAGCCAATTTATGATTAGAAGAAAAGATCATTAACGAATGATACAATGTTTTACTAAGATTGCATCTCTCACTACATATTTAATCACTTCATTATCATATCACCCGCATATCTCAACTACGTGCACACATTCTCCTTTTATAAATATAATTTTGTGTGCGGGAAATGGTCTATGCCTTGTTCTTGGAGTAGCTCAACTAATTTGTCAAAATTTTAAAGAATGTGATTTGATTGAATAATATAAATTTGGCTTTTTCAATTCATTAGACAGTGCTGATTTTCTGGTTTGGTCTTGGTTGAAGTCAGCGGGATTGGCAGGAAGTCTGTCAAAACAAATATAATATGAGTGTTGGACAGTCTTGACTGACTAACACATTTTGCTGCAATAAAGTGAAAACGGACAAAATGAATAATTTGTTGTTGAGAAAATGTAATAGATATTAATATATGCTATCATAGTACTAAGCATATCGCAAGATGTTAATAAAATGCAATAAGATCATATCGTGACTTAAGTATTGTTATAATATCGTGTCGTTGGGCCTCTGGTGATTCCCAAACTTAGTTGTTTGAGTTCATTTGAAAAGTCTGTAGGTTACAACAAAGGTTGGGAACCACTGGTCTTCACTTTATTATTTTTGACTTAGCAGAATAATTATAGCAAATGTTCTATTAACCAGTAAGGACTCCTTCAAACATGAGGCATACTCTCTAACAGGTGAGCTACCTGGGTGCCCCAGTGAAAGGGTTTTTTGAGCCCCTGAGTAGTGCCTGCAGCCCTTCTTTTAGGCTGCACACACATCCAACAACTTCCACCAAGAAGTCACAGCAGCCCATGTTGCCAGGCAAAACCTGGGGCGAAAAGCACACAAAGCACTCGCTGCTGCTTGTTAAAGAATACCACATTTTTTGAGTTAATAAACACTGTGTGCCGTCACTTTATTACAGTATCTATTGATCCTGGTTCCATTTTATAGTTTCTTGCAACAGAAGTTCTTCTCTGGCCTCTATATGCTGCTGCAAGTCCTGTGACACACTTCTCCCTATCTTAAATTATTCAATATCAGTAATCTTTTAATTTTACCCGGCTACATTTCAAAGACTGGGTTCTTCTCCTCCCTGTTCAAAGCCATAATCCAGTGCTGCATTTATGCAATACCTGCAGTTGAATCAGTCATTCTTGGTGCACCTGAACATCCCCATGATGTACACTTTGACACAAAGGATTTAAAAATGAAAACCAAAAAAGGTCAAACCTGCATGAGAACGAGGGATAATGTTGTCCTAATGAATGCAAAAAGACGCCCACGCAGTTTAATGAACCTCCAGAGCCAAATTGCCGCCAAACAAACCTGTAGTTTTAATTGTTCGAGTGAAGAGGTCGTGTGGGAGTCTGTTTATGTTTACTGTTGTCTGCCTGGACTCTCAGTGCTCAACTATAGCAGAAAAAACATTCCCTGGTGCGCAGAAGCTTTTAACTTTAAGTCCTGCTTGGGTGACTCACTTTGAGTATTTTTTCCTGCTTTTAAAGCACGGATTTATATTATAGGGAGAATCAGACAAACGCAACTATTCTTTTCATAGAACGAACTTGAACTTGGTGGGAGATTAAAGATAAAGTGAAGTTTTTCATCTCCTTTTATAAAGAGCTTGCAGCAAGGTCGAGCATCAACCAAAGCTTCGGGTTCATCCAGGGGACCGGTCTCCTGTGACTTTTGGCTCCAATTAGCCTCTTGCACTTGTTGCCGCGGTGGATGGCAGGTGTTCATCTGGCGATCCGTCGCCGCGATGACGTCTGCGTCCAGCTGTTGGAACTTGTCCGTCTTCATAAAAGCCTCACAATCTTGTTTATGAAATTTTAACTACAAATTGGATTTTGGGTCACTTCATCCACCTCCAACTGTCTGCAGAAATGAGAACTCACAAAGCAACACGTAGCAC
Organism: Anoplopoma fimbria; assembly: GCF_027596085.1. Classification (NCBI taxonomy): domain Eukaryota; kingdom Metazoa; phylum Chordata; class Actinopteri; order Perciformes; family Anoplopomatidae; genus Anoplopoma; species Anoplopoma fimbria. The sequence goes on along the minus strand of NC_072470.1, from coordinate 9,982,039 downwards.
GCGGGATGTCACCTCGAGTGTGACGAGCTGTCATGACAGGGAGATTTTCTCTCGGTGCGGCTGTGTAACTCTGTTCTGTCGAGGTGTTGTTTTTAATCATGCCGAAGGATTTTGGCTGCCTCATTTTGCCACAAAACTCACTGATTGGAAATGTTTCATGGTGTTGGTTCATTGATTTCCTCACCAACTCTTCACCAACTTTTTAACTGTTAATCTCCTGCTGCCAGTAACTCTGAATGTTCCCTCCTCTTGTGTGGTGCCGAAAACTACCTACATCTAAAGTTGCTGTGACAATTTGCCAAATGTAAACAAATTTAAGGGTAACAAGTCCCACTATTCAGCATGTATGAGGACTATACAATATACATACTTTAATACATAATTTAAGACACCATAATGTAATGTTCAAGGACACTTTTTAGTGTTAATTGATGCACACAACTATGATATTTTCTAGCAACTACATTATGGTGTGATAATCATTTTTCTATACTGCCTATGAATGCTAAATAGGCTTCCCCTGAGCCTTTAATTAATATCATGGCTGCAAATAATCACTGCGCTCTAACAGTATTTCAATTTTTTTATATTATCTGTATCAAATTGTATTCTATTTTTCATTTTTATTGTTTGTAAAATGTGGTTTTAGAATCTTTATTTGCCTCAAAGCAGTTTGAATAGCCTCTGTGCTTGAAAGGTGCTAAACAAATCAAAAACAGGCTCGGGCCCACGGCTAACTGACCTTGTCTGTGGCAACATCATATTTTCTGTTAACATCACCCAAAGCATGCTTGAAACGCTGGTGGCAAAATCTCAAAATGCGTCAATCGCATAAGAAACAAAATACAAAGAAAAGGAGTCACATAATCAGCTGAATTTGTTTCTTTTTGCTTTTTTGCTTTATACCATCAGTACATTCTCGGACAGAACTGAGGCTCAAAGTGTCGGTGTCAACAAAGTTCTGACACAGACACTGTCCTCTATCTGTGCACTGAAAACCTGTTAACATAGTGACAAAATACAGCTTCTAGTTGGTGGCCAATATCTTTTCTTTTCCTTTAAAACTATAAAGCTATACATAGCTACTGAAGTCCTGGACGGTTATATATATTTTCCTGCGGGCTGTTTATGCTCTGTATTCAAAGGGTCGAAGCCGGCCTACATTTATAATCAAAAACAACGTGTACGTTACACAATAACAGCTCAGTGTGTTTCTGCTACACTGTTAATCCATAGCCAGGGGGACTCGTCTCAGTCCCGGGTGACTCTGGACTCGGCAGCCGAGCTCGGCCATTAAATGCCTACCGAGGCGGCTGCTCTCAAGTCCGCTCACGTTGGGCCCAACAGCAGATTGCCCTGCCTGCTCCGACGCAGCACCACTATTGGCTCGTGGCACATGGGTATGGCCGAGGCATCATCGGCTTCCTGAAAACATTAAGGTCTTTTTTTCTACCGCTCAGACGGCCCAGCTATAGACTCTTTTGTGCCGCGGAGAAAGAGAATGGGGACGGATTGAAAAGCAGGGAGGAAGAGGAGGGAAAGAGTGACACATTGACGGAGGAAGAAGCCAACTGGTGCCCGCATAATTCTCATTGATGGACACATAGTCTGAGCCAAAGAGCTTTTCTTTGAGGAGGAGGGGGTGGGGGCTTTGGGATTCATATGCGCTGGGTGTCTCAGGGCTTTATTCACACCAGGAACAGAAAATCACATCTTTACCCTCACATGACCCAGAACTAATAGTTTTTTGAGACAGAGAATAGATGCGATCTTGGGTGCATTAGGCTAAAAATCAACTTGTCTCTTTCCTGTACACATCCTCAGAATAAGCCCTTGCTCCCGCTGTGACCTAAAATCCTATTTCAGTGCCGCACAGCTTTTGGCAACAACTTAATCTTTTTCTAAACGCAGACGTATTTGGACTCAATGAAGATACAGTGCTCCAAAACCGACGTCTTGAGATTTAAGTCTGGAATCGTGAGCTTCTCTCAGAGTAGCGCTTGCTGCTGATGCACTCCTTGTTTAAAAAGCGAACGTGGATATTTATGGTTGTAAACTTCTGCATTTAAATCGATGGGGTCCTGATGCATTTTTTCACTTTTAATGCTGATGGCTCCGAGTTAACTGGAAGAGTTGTGGGTTGCTTGGCAGAGGAGGAGCGATGTTGCTCGCCCTCTGTTGCCCCGTCCTGCCAAAGTCCAGACGTGTTGGCTCTGAGCTGCTGGATATTCCCCTCCACCTCATCCATCACCAGTGTGGTTGAGACACGGTTAACCAGATTTTACACTGCGAACAAACAAGATAATACATTTACCGGTTTCTCATTTTGCTATCAGCCAATTAACTTCATGCTGAGCCCAAAATGGAACGCTCTGTGTTTCAAATTTTCTGGGAAGAATCAAAATGCTTATTACCTCAGGTACTGAGGCCATTTCTCAGCCTAAATAAAGTACGTCTTCTTCCTAAATTCCTATTTTTATGCAATAATGCACATTTAAAAGCCTTTTTTTAATCCTCTTCATAATAAGCTGCTTGAGCCAATATTGAAAGTGTTGCTCAAAAACAATTATGCAATTCTAAATCACAGCACAGAGAGACATTATTGATAAATTGCCCAAGTGATTTGGCAGCATAAGGCTGTTTTCAGACTTGGAAGAGGGACTTTACTTACAATGCTGCTCTCTCTCTTTCTCTCACTCTCTCTCTCTCTTACAAATGTACAGTAAGAGTTTTGAATGTAACTAGAAAACCATCTGGCTTTGCTTTCTTTCTTTTTAAAGGCAGCATGAGCAAAGATGTGTCCTGTACATGTGTGAAGGAATCTTTAACAAATCATCTTTTCAATATGTAGATGTTTTTACTCCATTTGCTGTATGAGCTTTGCCATACTGCGGGCCCTTTTTTCTTTAAAGGCGGTGGATCACCACTTTGCGAATGCTAAGCTAACCTAGTTTGCTACTTCGTTAGGTGGCCTCCATTCCCTGGCAATATCCCACTAATTGTTTAATATGTTACTCATTCGCTTTCTTGTGGAGTGTTAGATGAGAAGATCAATGCTGTCATATCTGTACGCTAAATATAAAGCTAACTTAGCTTAGCACAAAGACCAAAAACAATGGGCAACAGCTAGCCTGGCTCTGTCCAAAGGTGACAAAATCTACCTACCAGCGTCTCTAAAGCTCACTAACTTGTTGGCAGCTGAGCTGTTAACACTTTCACTTTAAAGGCCTTTTTATGTATGCTAACATTTGCTTAAAAGCACTGATCACAAAGCAGAATTGCAGCTTATAGGAATGCCAGTGGTTTATGACCAATTTCTTACAAATCTAAAGTATTGCACAATACATGGAAATCCACCTCATAGTTAACTCAAAAGTGAACAGATTTCAGTGATTTTGTTTCAAACATTGAATAGTAATTCCCACCTCTTCCTGAGCAGATGAAAGGAATGCTTGATTTGATACGCGCTCAGCAAAGTGAAACAAATAAGTATAGCTTCAAGGTATGGGAAACTCAGAAATACTAATCAGTTTCACAGCAGTAATATAACACTTTGAGTGTGTACAGGGGCAATTGGGGAACTTGTATGTGATCATGGTGCAACTGCTGTAGTGTCAATGGCTGAAAAGCCTCAGACCAGAAGGTGGCATGAGAAAAGCACCTCATCCCCAGCAGATTTTGTGCAGGTGATTATTTACAAAGCCGTGACTCAGTGGCACTTGGCTCCCCAGGCTGTTACCCGAAATACAAATCTGTTCAACTTGCCTGGTTACAGTTACCATTGAAGCGCTCTGCATGTGTTCTTATGAACAGGGTTTTTTTTTTTCATTTATTGATTTCAAATCACAAGTTGCCTGCTTTGTCTAGATGTTTTTGGCTTCCTTAACGTCACAGCATTTTCTTTTAATTCTGCTCATGTATTTAAGCATCATTCTCCACGGATTGGTGGATTGAGGGAAGAATTTGCATAGGTAATACATACGGAGTTATATAACATAGGAAAACCCTGAATTGCAGCTGGTTTAAGAATACAGATAATTTACTGAGGTGAATGTCATTACAACAATCTAAAAACATGAATAAAGGATTTACATTCAAATTCCTTCTTGTAGAGTAATATTGTCTCTTTTATTTCATTCTGGAGAAAAATGGACTCTGACTGATATATTAATATTATTTTCACCAGGAGGATCATGATCGGTTGCGTGTGTGCATCTGTACCTCGCCGCCATTCAGCCGCTGCCACGCGGGCAGACAGCTTGGTGAGTTTGATTTTTTTTTTTTTTTTTTTTTGGCAAGATTGTATGAAGTACATGAGTTTGAATCAAGTGTGTTTTATGACACCTTACAGGCCATTGGTGTCCAGACAGGGGGGTCAGACAATTGTGGGATGGATTAATTAACTCACACAACACAGCAGTGGTGCATTGATGCATAAGTTCCAGTTTACTATTTTTTGTTTTGAACTACTACTATATACTGTTGGGTAGTTTAGACTGGTGGTTGCCAACCTACGGTATGGTTCAGGTCTTTCTAAAGGAAAATCTGATCTTTTGGGTTGTTTAACCAAGCAGAAGTATTAAGGAGCATGAAATGGAAATACTCAAGGACAGTTGATTACATGAACTAAGATACTTTCCACAATAGTTTGTTGTTGTGCAACAAAGTCTCAATTGATGTACAGTACATGTACATGTGACTGGGCATACAGCATGTGTGCTCTTATATTTGAATTTGCAGTTCACAGAAATCACGTTTTCAAATCTTTTCAGTATCAATGTGACACAAAGCGCATCGTGAATTATTACATTATATAAACAAAGTTGAAAAGAAAACAACATATAGAAGCCCTTAAATAATTCCTAAGATGGAGAAAAACAAAGAGAAAACAAGCTCTTTGGTTTGGGTATATTCAGAGATGTACCAGGACCGGCACAGCCAGCCACAAGAGGCCCGGCTCTTTGATACTTTGTTTAAGGTTGAATAAACAAAGATTTATTTGAAGAGCATAATTCTCAGCTCATGCATTATACACACAAACATACATCCACACTCAGAGCAAAGGGATACAGTTCTGCGAGCAGCACCAGGTGGAAGGATTATTCTGGTTCTGCGTCCGTTCGTCTTCATTTCCTCCAAACATTTCTTTACCCCGTAGCGTCGATCCAAATGGCTCAGTGACGCCGCCGAGGTGTCCGTGGCTCTGCCCGAGGGAAAATATCTATTATCCCTCCCCTACTTGTTTTTCTTGCCTGGCAGAGGAATAACCACTCAACGATTCAGGGGCTTTCACCTCTACTCTGATAAAGGTTATCTTGGCAATTTAGTGCTGGCGATATCGCATTATGGAGAGAGTTATGAGGCGGAAATCAAATTTTGCTCCCAGTGACTCCGAGGAGAGGGAGGATGAAAGTGTATGGGACTGCACAGTAATGATATGGTAGAAATTGCAGTGCGTTTGTGCATGCCGGGATGTGTGAGAGTGCATATGGGTTTGGCTGTGGGTGCGTCCGTTTGCATGTCTACTATGCTATACAGTCTCCCAGGAATATTAAAGCTGCAATATTACTATAGCGGAAAGGGCTTTTTACAAAATTGCTTCATCCCACTGCAGGCTCATATTATACATGAAAGTGCCCGATGGGAAGCTTCAGCCAAGCCGCTTGATAGACATTTTTGAATCCTGCTTCAAGTTGCTATATGCCAATTGTTGTGGCAGCCAGAGAGCCAGTTTGTTTGGTAGATCTTTCTTAATTTAAGATGCAAAAACTCACATGTGAGAGGGTTTGAACTATGAGGGAGAGGAGGAAGATAGGGTTTGCTGCAATTTCCAGCAAAAATCTCACTCATTCTCAGAACCCGTAACTCTGTTAAATCTGAACACACACACGTGATATACATATTCTTAGAATCAGATTCGTCTCCACTTCCACCGTCCTTTCATTATCTCCAATGTGCATTTTGAAGAAGCATCCATAGACCCGCTTGGAACTCATAGAAACAAACACACTCCTTACAACTCCAGAACTTCAGCGAATTTTTAAGTTTTCTTCAGTATCAAAGTATCTAGAGAATATTTTCTGTACATCCTTGGGCACAATATAAACAGGAAGTGCAAATTATTAATTCAGCATCTTTTTAGTGGTCCCAAAATGCCAAATACAGAATATAAGATAACAGGGCTTCAACAGCTTTGATCCAAAACTTAAGAGTGTAATTAGCCCACTAATCAAAGTAAATAATAATAATTACAAAAAACATAAATGTTATCTTTTTTTATGTTGCACAATCATTATTTTATGACACTACTGAAGCACCATCAACATGGTTCTTATATTCCAGAAACGGACACTCTCCTCTATTTATTCATAAACAGATAGTTTCCGTGTTTTAGGGGTGACCACAGTGTCAGACTTTGAAAAACGCTGCCCTAATGGATCCAGAGAGTAACATCCATTTTCTCAACCACCATTCACCATTTGAATGAAGTATTTGTGCTCTCACTAGATGTTGGGTGTAAGAAATAGTGAGTGCATCTTGGTGCACTTTCCTGTATCGGCAGTATGAAAGCCTACACTGCACGGATAGCACTCACGATCTAAAGCTGATCTTAGAGTCAAGATCAGGAAATTAGAGAAACACATTACTATCATGGCAACTGAGGCAACCTACAAAGCACACCATCCCATCACACCTCCTGTATTTGTCAGATGCATTATCATTATTGTATTCACAGTTTACCCAACTCCCCGGAGAGCGAAGAAAATATGCTGTTGCAAGGCTCATCCTGCCAAAAAGGTTGCCATGACAATGAGATTTCACTCTTTTTTTTCTCTCCTTTAGTTTCAGTTTTTCAACTTATTCCTTATGTGCAATAATTAAAAGATCACAATTGTAACAGTTCGCCTAAGGATAGAATTTTAAGCTGCTGCTGTATATTTCGTGGAACTGTTTTCCAGTTTATAAAACTGAATTAGAGAGCAACCTTTTGCACCTCTAAGGTAGTCGCTGGAAGTTCAATGTCCCACAGCAAATTGGTTATGTGATGATGGTCTTCTTACAGTTGGGGATGAAAATATATTTATAGCAAAGCTGGGGAACCTTTTTTTTTATATCATAGCGAACTCGCACAGTCCGAAGCACTGTGAGGAAATCATCTAACAGAGAAGTAGGACAAAACTGTTTCCACTGTCTCAAACACATTCAGGTCACACAAAGAGTGAGTGAAAGCAGCAGAGGCTGACATATCCTCACTGGTTCCTACATTAACCACTGTGAGAAGATTACATCGAGGTGTGTTCAGACAGGGAGTAAGGCACTTTTTCATCTCGCATCTTTGGCGCAGATTTAACCTCTTGTGCAGTCTGTTTTTTCTCTCCCGGAACCGCCACTATACTAGCATGGACGTTAGCTATAAGCTAGCTAGCAACGGACACTCTGAGCATGTGTGTGTTACTGTGCTCAACAGCTACATAACCGCTCTTGATGAAACCAGTCTCAGGCCACGTCCACACTAACCCGTTTTCAAATGAATCCGCATATCATAAGTTTGAAAACGCTCCCGAGGACAGATAAGTTTGAAAATGCCGCATTTTCCTGATAGTGTGGATGACTGAAAACGAAGAAGTCCGAAAACGATGACGTAGGCACCGGCGTTCGCTACGTGATTGGTTCTTAGCAGTTATGACGTGTCATTCCCTGATTCGTCACCCCCTTACCATGTGACCCTTTTCCGGAAGAGAACAACAACAACAGCCTTGATACCGATCGACTACCAGGTTAATTCAACATGGATAATGTGGTATTGGTTACAAATGTTTGTACATAGATGTTCAAGCGTGTAGGGACTTAGGACCCAGGGGAGCACAGGTGATCCATGGACACCCAGAGGGGATTCAAGTTATTTGGCTTCAGCTGGAATCAGCTGTTATGGAGCGATTAGCGAGCGGCGTGTCAGCGGCCTTATCAGCCCTACGTTTTCGGACTTCTGACGGACTTGTGTTGACCAAATGTATGGACCCATAATCTAGTAAACTTTGTTTAATAACTGCTCATTTAAAGTAAATTTGCTGTCTGTGTGGGAGAGATAGAGTTAGACTTGCAGTGTTGTAACTAAGCTTGAAAAATAAAACTTCTAAAAACTTTATGGGTTTATGGAAGAAAATTTTAGAGGAAGTTCTTAAGTATCAAGCACGACGAGTATCAAGAGTAGTGTAATCGTATTATCTGTAACCAAGCAACCAATGTACTTCCTGTTTACACCGGCACGCGCATGCCCAGTGTATGTGAATAGTCACGTGATATTCGTTTTCAGGGGAGCAAGTCTGGACGCACATAATTTCGAAAACGATGCTGAAACGATGTGTGGACGGAGATCTTAAAAGCCCGTTTTCATGTGCCATACGTTTCGGCCTGAAGGTCCGAAAACGTATGGCTACTGCTAATTGGTGCTTCCCACTGGTTGGTTTTAGCCATGCTAGCGGTGCTAATTAGCTTATGTTAATGGGAAAATGCTAAACTAAGAAGGTAAGTAAACATTGTACCTGCTAAACATCGACAGGGCTACTAGACTTGAACACAAACGTGTTAGCACGCTAACATTAGCAACAAGCTCAAAACATACTACAGCTTCACACGCCGCTAGCTTAGCTGTTGACCCTTAGCCTTGTGCAGCAGCAAACCCATGATGAAGGTGTTCGCCTTCAGTCCACTAGTCCAGTACTTCTTATTGTGATAGATGATGAAACACCGTGTAACACACACACACTTATTAAACAAACCACAACAGTGACCCCAGCTGGACAGCTACAATCCTGAGATCTGACAACGCGTCTGGGTTTGAGTGGCTACTTTAACCCTTTTTATCAATTCACACAGAGAAAAGAAAGATTAGCTAAACCCTATCCAGAGGCGTTTTTCTCTACCACAGAATCACAGGATGACGTTTTGGATAGAGTATCTGCACTCTCTGTGGCCGGTTTTATTCTTACACTGGCGGGTTGAATGCAATATGCCTTTTGTGCAATTTTAACGAAGACCAAAGCTTCTTTTCCTGCTATTGAACACAAAAGTCTTGGCAACATAAATTTCTGACAGTCAAGCACCAATATACATACATATTTCATATTTGTGAAAAGCTGATAACCCCATGCAAGTAGAAAATAAAGGTCTCTATACTCCCTGACACCACGCTGGCATACACACAGGCTGCCACACACAATGAATGCAGCTGCGTCAGTTGAATGCCCTTGAGGTTCCCACACCCTCACTGCTAATACTAATCTGTGACATTTCTTAGAGCGTGGAAGCCTCTTTCACATTTGGAATACATATTTATGTACTCGAGCTTTTCCTAAAGTAGGATATTGTAGAAAGTGAGAAATGTCTTTTTCATAAAGGGGGCTGTAAAAATAACTAACTAACCTCTCATCCACAACTGCTAATGAGCTCAAGAGGAGCCTCAATACACTTGAGTGTCAAGAGTACAATCGATGGGAGAGAATCCTCTTCCAAACAGGAAGGAAATGTATTATAGGGCAGCTTTTGGGAGAACTGTTACGTTGCTCCCCAACCCATTTTTTGCTTTAATTTCTACATTTTTGGGATCATCATGGCTGGGTTCAACCGTGGCTCCGACAACTAGTCTATGATAATTTGTGTCGCCAAAAGACAGCACAGACACTCAGAATCTCAAGGACAAAATTGTCCCCATTGAAACCCATTAAAGCCACAACTTTGAGCCCATGACCACCATGACCATAAAATCATGAGTTCTGTTATATCAGGCTTTCAATCTAGAGCTCCAGCTTCAAAATTGGAGTTTTTACTATTTTCCACCACACTGATCCATTTTCTTTAGGTTATCCTCTGAGGTAATAAATACTATTTTTCCTGGTTTCAACTAAGTTTATTGCTGCTGTATTATGGAAACGCTGCAATGTATGAAGAAATGCATTGAAATCAATGTTGTTGCTAATCATTGACATATCCCAGACTGTGGTTATTCCCGTAGTATTTAGGATATAGAAAATAATTCAATATTTGTGCTTTTACATAAACAAACACCAGTGGCATTATGTAAAGAAACTTTAAAGGGTTACATTCTGAAAATGAATGAATATTTGCTAACCCTATGACCATATTCTGGGGACTTCAATCCTCTCTCTGTATCAGGGATTTCTTTCAGTATATAGCATAGGATTAAATGTCACATCCCACGTCACTATGTTCTATATTCAGCATCAATAACACAGAACTGCAATGAAGTTAAATGTGTCACATAGAGTGAGCGGAAAAGGTTCCTTGATGAGTCACCGACAAGTGATTGTGTATTAGAAGTCCGTTATGACAGGTCATACTTTTAACATGTAAAGTGCCTTTGAGTACCTTTTTAAAGCGCTATAAAAAATAAAATGTATTATTATTATTATACAGGAAATACCATTATTTTTTCTTATTATTTAGAATCTAGGAAGAGGCATAATTGGAAGACCTGCTAATGTCCCTCTGCATATTAAAGCAAACTCAGGTGTGTGTAGAAGAGCTTACTGGTACCATAGAGTGTGAGATGCCCATTTATAATATTTACAATGTTGGTAAGAGTCTTTCTTTTTTATATAAAATGAAAGAGAAGACTCAGCCCCCCTTCCCTACCCCAATCACTTCCGTACTATCACTGATCAGGGAGAAGGAGTATTATTGGGTGAAAGTCATTGAATATAGTTAATAGACTTGAATTCACATTTTCCACCAGACTAAGAAAGTTGGTTTGTTAAAAAATCAATATTGAGACAATATTAAAGCTAAATTAAGTCCTTTGCACATATTGGAAGACCTTTTTTAAAATATATAAATCACTTTTCACGATTGGACATTTGTGTGCTGCCCAGCCAAGTCAATAGCCAGGTTCTCACCCACCCAGACAAAAGCGTGGCTAGCCGAGCCTCACTCAGCACCCACATCACGACTCGCAGCACCAACAGCAACTATTCTGTGATTCCCTTTTTCTCCTCTCCAATTCGGCCCCGACCAAGCATGCTATGAGCATCCACTGAGATGCCTCGGCATAGCTTTTGTGTACCGCATGTATTCTCTGCATTGTAATGAAAAAGGAGAGGGAGCAGAGAAGTCAACAACAGAGTTAGTATTCAAAGCTGTGAACTCCATAGGGTCATGCTATTCATGTTAGCGCACAGAGTGAAATGCAGAATTGTGAAATATTGGATATGAAGAGTGTATGTGTGCAGAAGTGGGAAGTTTATTGATTATGTGCTCAAAGTTACAAGAGGTACTCATTCGAAAAATTTAAATAGCACATGTCCTTAGATGTGAGAGAACCATTTTTGATGATTTTAGTTCTGACATATGAAGTAATAACAAAATCCAAGAGGTGCTACTTAGGTCATTGCACCAGAGTATAAGACACGCTCTTGATCTGAGCCAGTCAGATATTGTTCTGTGTCCGTGGGCAATAGTCTTTCTTAAATCAACCAGTCAGCTCTTGCTTTAAACTGTAGCCAAATAAATATTCTACGAAGGGCCCAGTCAAACCCAGCTTGTACTTAAAGCAAAAAATACCCTTTTTCTCTGTTTTCCTATCCTGTTAATAATCTCACGACCATTAGGATTATTCAAGTATGACCGGTTGAATGTTATGTTGTTTTAAAAGCCCTTAAAAAGCTCTTTCCTTTGGGTAAGTTTACACTCCGCATTCCAAGGCGCTGGTACCCAAGATAGTGTTACGTTTGCCAAACACTTCGGTTCGCATCCTCAAAGCTTTTGCTCTTTTTTACATTAAACAAGAAAGCATACTTTTTTTAAAATACTAACAAGTAGCTAAGCAGCTAAACAGTGTTATGTACTTATCATACTTATTATACTAAGTAGCCATACACTGCAATGCTGTTCCTTTATTTCCATGTATATTACAAGGATCATCAACTGGTGAGGATGCTGGGTTTTTTCTTGGGGTGTGTTGGCTTTAGCCTCAGTCTTTTAACGTTGGCTCCCCACCTCCTATGTCACATGCAGGATTCTTAGAATATACCACCCACAGCTTGAGAACTACCTTTGCAAAGTTTCACCATATTTTTCTCAAAAGATAATCAGAGCAGACTGGGCTTTTTTTAGAGGGGGGCTTAAGGAGACAGTCACTAGAACGGATCGTTTCAGACAAAAAGATGTTGTGGATGATGTGTCCCCTTTAAGTGCATATATAAAAGCCATTTTGCAATGTTATTGTTTTAATACAGTATTATTAAAAAGTCTAGCAAAAACAGACTTTTCAATCCATAGAGGTTTACATAGCAGATAATTAGTACTTTTTGTTGCACCTGTACTCTACTAGACCCAGTTCTGAACAGATGCAGTAGAACAATGCGACACCTGGCAGCTGTAATGGCCCACTCATCAGGCTACAGGATCACATCACAGCAATACAGCAGCTTGAGCTCCGTCTCAGCATGTGTGCCAGCCCGGGAGAAGAGGCGATGGACTTTGAGACTCTGTCCTTTTACAAAGCTATTTCAAACAGTTTGCAGTGTCTGCTTGACACAGTTCATCTCCCGCAGCAGCAGGAGTTTTAGGTTTCATTTCAATTTTCTCTTTCTTTTTTTCATGAGCACAGCATTCGGCCAAGCTCAGCGGGAGTGAGGTTCACCGTTCAGGTGTTCTGGGAGAAGAAAAGAAAGGGCATTGCTTGTAGCGCAGGACCAAAAAAAAAAAATTTGGAATTGCTCTAGCCATCATTAAATACTCAATTTTCAGACCTTGCTGGCGCCGCAGTAAATGGACATTTATCACGGTTGATTCAGCAGCCTGAGAGATGGTTAGGCGAGCCTACATGACAGGTGAACACAGGAATGCGAAGCTAAATTCAATTAAGTGGCCTTTTATTGTCAAGGTGGAACAACAAATCTTCTGGGGACAAGATAGGTGGAATAATGTTATTCTCTGTCACCAAGCTATCAATTTAACGGCTGCTACAAATACGTTAATCTTTGCTTTTCTTCTGCTGGAGTACACTAAACACACTTTCCAGCATTTATCTAGTGAATACAAATGCTAAAGGTGTTTTAATGTACTGGTCATAAAGTATTTATAACTTTGGTGGGGCTGGTGTATATAGTATAGCAAATATAGAGTCTAAGTTTTAGACATCCACCTTAAGGAAACACTTGTTATAAATTCATAGTGCCCTTAGCAGAAAGGGAAATGACGTAAGTTTCTCTCTGACAGTTTTGCATAATCAGCAAGGTGTCGGTTCGAGTGTGAAATAAGAGGAAAATTTGTCATCATCCTAAATCTTCACCCTCATCAGCAAAAGGATGTCTGCTGTTGTATCACATCACCACGGATGTGAAAACTCAGTGAATGAAACTTGTTGTTCACATAGAGACCCACGAGGGTCCGTGGGAGCGAAACTGCTGAGAAGAGGAGGAGCTGAAACGAAAGGGAACGTCCTGTGCTCTTGAAGATGATGCGCTTTATTCTTGTCTTTTGTTCAGGGAGTTCTCACGCTAAAACTTTTTTTGTGCTGCCGTTGATTGCTTTAAATGTATCATATTTTAGCAAGATGGAATTTGTACAAGCTGAGCAATTGTCCCCTACAGGCCAAGTTGGTCCCTAACCAGACAGAAGCTTCTGCTTTTCCATTAGAAAGTGCCTGTACAACTATTAACTTAAACTCTAAAAGGTTGGGGTTAAAAATCAAACTATGAACTCTTTATGCTGAAAATGGCCCCTCTTGTGCAGAAATCCAGCATACATTTAATTTGGCTAACAATAAGATTTAAGGTTTCACAGATATAGGTAACTATATCCTGATAATATTCTGCTGTTTTGCTAAAAATGTCAATTAAATGTCAACGAGATGTGCCTAAAGTAAGAGGAAAGGGCATCCTAGCTGTTTCAGTCTCAAACATGTTGTTAACCCACTGAAATGTCTGCCTAAATGGAATAATTATTTCAGTCCGTTTCTTCATTGTTCCGTGACTTTAAAGCTGCATTAACAGATTATTTTTTATATAGCTAATATGTTACAATAGCTTCCTGTATTTTGGACTCTCTGGCCTCTCAAAGGTCAGCACTGTAAAGTTGGCTTGCTATTGGATAACATTGGGTGTCAACCACCAAATCACTTGATATCTTCACTGTAACAGAGCAATTTTCCCCGTTGTATGTTCAATCTGCAACCATGTAACATTTTCATTATATTTTTTTTATACCATGAGCAAAAAACAAACAAAAAAGGAAGAAAATTGTTTAATCAAAGAGGGAAGTCTTGAAAGCTTCCTGACCTGGATCCAAGTTAATTTGCCAAGTCATACTCTTGAGTTTATTAAAGAGACTCACAACTTCATAATTACTCTGTCTGGACTTGATCAGACACTCTATTACTAAAACAGTGGGAAGGCTGGAGAGAGATGTCTAAGCTCCCATTGTTTTCATTGAAGCTCTGCTCTTTTTGCCCCTGCCTCAGACTGACTGAACACAGGATATTTGGCCTTTTTATTATTTCGTTAGAAAAGGTCTTTATTTCATACTTTTACTTCATAGCTGGGTAACTTGGTGTCTTGACTTTTAAGGTGTGTGTGTGTGTGTGTGTGTGTGTGTGTGTGTGTGTGTGTGTGTGTGTGTGTGTGTGTGTGTGTGTGTGTGTGTGTGTGTGTGTGTGTGTGTGTGTGTGTGTGAGAGAGAGACTTGACTTTTCAACAGGGAACACTACCAGAGTACACTGACTTCTACTGCATTGAATTTAATACCAAGCATACTGATTCACTATCTTATTTTCTTATGTTTCTTCTTAACTTTTCGGACTTTCTGTATGTTCAGTTTTCACATTCCCTGTGTTTTTAATGCATGCACATACATGTACGTCACTGCTTCTTAACAGAACAAATTGCGTGTGGGAGGGAAAATGTACAGACCATTAGTCTTTATTAGGATTGTTAGAAAACTTTCCACATGATTGTTGAGTACATTTAATTAGATCTGATGGTTTATTTTTCACTTGATCTGAAGCCTCTATTAATTTCAGTCTGCAGTACCAGAGGGAATCCACAAGGGGGTGCTGCTACACTATTGTTCCCAACTGCTGATAGTAAACCTAATATAATGGCTTGCTAATTAGTTGTATCAGTTGCCATGGATTGCTTTTAACCTTGGATCCATAGCAGACTGGTAAAGAGCCTCAAATGGTTGAAAATGAGCAAAGTGTCCAGAGATGTCCAGTATGATTAACATCCTGCCCTGTAAATCAAAGGCAAGTCAATATGCACATGGGAAAGTACTTTAGGCCCCTTTGAGACGACAGCTATTTAAGTAATTACTTATTTTTTATCATTCTATCAAGCGGGTGTAAAATATTTAAATTATTTTCTTTCGTCAAATATTGGCAATATAAAAAATAACATTTTTCATTCCAACTAAATGCTGTGATTATAGTGGTGGGATTATTATTTTTTTTCTACATTTACTTTAACACTACTTCAGTCAAATGTAAGGTACTTAAGTATTTAATTTAATGTTACTATGGACTTGTACTCCAATACATTTCTGATGGACATTTTGGGAAAGGATGCACTACAGTATCATCAGCAAAAGTATCAAAAGTTACACTACTCATTATGCAATATGAGCCCTTTCAGAGTTATCTACAATATAATATATTATTGGGTTATTATTGTTACAGATTAACATAAATGCAGCATTTTAATAGGGTAGCACTTTCAGAACTTTACACTTTGAGTGGTTCGAGCTATAAAAAAAAAAACGTGTTTTTTATTTAAGTATATTTTTTATATGAAGTATTAATCTATTATTCCATAACATGTATCTGATAGCTATCAAGTACAATGCTTTCCTCTGAAATGTAGTGGAGTATAAGTATAAAGTAGCATAAAATGGAAATACTAAAGTAAAGTACAGTACTTCAACTTTGTGCTCCCCACTGTTGTAGATTAAGGTATACAAACACAGACTTTTAAATTAGATTTACAGATGTATATGTTATTTAAATTACCTGTTTTCTCATGGAACTTACAGTATTGTTGTATTAGTACTTTTATTATTATATAGTATTTAGTACTCTATTCATGCCAGAGTGGCATTTCAAAAATCTGATTGTAGATTGTAGATTATAATTTGCAGCCAACGTAAAACTTTCCCAAAACTACCCTACTATGATGAACTACTTTAACAAATCCACCTTCAGGTTAGTGACAAGTGCTGCTTCAACAATGGGTCACCGCCGGTCAGAAGCCCCGGCCTTCAGGAGGGCGGCCCTCACGCTTCCACATCGGTGGAGCAGCAGCGTTTGGCCCCCGCAGTATAATTGATAAGACTGGGTGTGAATGGCTGCTCTCTGGCAGCCAATGGCTGAGCACCGGATGCGAGATATCCGCTGCAACAACAAGCGCTCTGTTCCCCCTTCAGCTTGACGCCATTTACAGCCCAAATCCCGACCTCCCCTCCGGAAAGAGCAAAAAAAAAAAAAAAAAAAAAAAACATTCACACACGAGAAAAAGTACTCACAAACCCTCACAGCGCTGCGGATAAAACACACGGGATTTGTCTCTCCCTTCTCTCTGTTCTTCTTCTTCTTCTTCTTCCTCCTCCTCTTCTGCTCCGCGGCGGTGCTCGTGCGAAGTGTTCGCCTCTTTTAATGCCTCGTGCTCTCGCGCAAAACATGGGATTTACGTCGTAGCGCCGCCGTTAACGAGAATGCGCTCCGGCTGGAAACTTTCTCAATGGATTTTACCGACGGCTCTCCAGACTGACTTACTCACCCATGGAATAAACTCTCCCGCAAATTGGATTTATTTCACCTGAACGGGGGGCTAAAGTGTCGAAAGCACGGTAAGTCCATCCTTTTGTAATATGCAACCTGTGAAACAATACCAATGTGTTGGCTGAAGTTATGTCAGAGACGTGCTCAAAGTTCTGGACGGAGCGGCTCCCCTTTAGGTTACTGTGTGTTAACGTTACATATAGCCCAGTGTTGTGCTTTTAACAGAAAGCTGTCTTTTGGTTTCTTGTCCCTGTCGGGTTTATTTAAAACTCTTAGTAATGACTTTACTAATGTCTTATTGTCCATCTCCCTGCTGACGTTCGCTTTTCTAGGAAATAGTCGTGTCCAAAGTTGGCACATGTGTTTGCTCTTATGTGCATTCATGCACCCCTTTTCTTCCCTCCCATGCAA
Source organism: Anoplopoma fimbria (assembly GCF_027596085.1). Taxonomy (NCBI): domain Eukaryota; kingdom Metazoa; phylum Chordata; class Actinopteri; order Perciformes; family Anoplopomatidae; genus Anoplopoma; species Anoplopoma fimbria. The sequence goes on along the minus strand of NC_072470.1, from coordinate 9,964,839 downwards.
ACAACATGTACTATTCTTGCAATACTAATCTGCTGCACACAGTTGAAAACACTGCTTTATCAGATTTTTTTTTTCAGAAACAATATGACTCACTAGATTTCTAAATTGAACCCCAAGACACTGAGCCTTGTCTTGGCTTAACATTTCATATCCTTAACTTGTCATCTTTAAGAGCAGATGCCACCAGTTTGCTCCAGTTCACTTCCGTCAGCCCCCACGCTTCACCCACCCACTGCGGCCAACATGGCTGGCACACAGGCCCCTGTGAGTTGATGAAGGGGCCCCACGTCCCACCCACTGACAGGTTAACATTTGAGTGTGCCTGCATTTGGAGCCATAAGGCTCATAAATCCTAAAGAACCCTGATGGGTGCTCACAGGGAGCAGTGCTCCACTCCCACCCCACCACCACCACCCTCGAGCATCACTCACACTTTACATGGACTCTTTCATGCCCCCCACCTTTTTTTTTTTTTTTTTTTTTTTGTTTCATCTTGTCACTCATCTTCTTTTCAAGAGTGTCCCAATGTAAAATGCGTTAGAATGGGGAAGGTTGCTGCAGGCCATTTGTCATGCAACAAACAAAAGCCCTTCCTGTATTGTCATTGAAAGGGGGGGGGGGACCTCACAACCCCAAAGATGCCATTTGAAAGCTAATTAGCACAAGGAAGGAGAATTAAGGCCACCACTGTCAGTTTCTTTACTTTGGTGTGATATGTTGGTGAAAACAAGACTGTGCATTTGAATATGTTAGCATATTGCCCTGTCACTCTGCATTTGTCTAATACTCACCCTCTCAATAGGATGAGGGGGTGAGATTATAACTGATCTGGGGCTGTGAGCGCCAATAGACTAGAAATCTGGGTTTTAGTTCAAGCTTAGAAATGTAAGAAAAAGTACAGAGGGCTTTCCAAAATTGCTATTTAGTTTCTTTGTTCTGCTTTACCCTCACTCTTACACATAGCGTTAACGTTTCATGTGTCGGTGCTTACCGCTTGGCCTATATCTGTCTTCAGTAAAGTACCCTACTTCCCTCAGTCCTCAACAGAAAATGCTGATCTTTGACCATCATTTATAATCTATTTAAATACAGATATAGTAATGTAGAAAATTGTAAATACACATTTGCTATCGTTTGACAATTTGTTATAACATTTGGAGTATAAGCACATGTGCCCCAATGATTCATTTGTCATGTTTTGTCTAAATAGTATTTGTTTTTGGACCGTTGGGCAATTTACGATCATTTATGACAAAGAAACCATCAAAATCTCACATTTGATAAGCCATCAAAAGTGTGACGCTGTGGCTTTAAAAATGATCAAAATGATAATTTGATTATCTAAAGTTTAGATTTTTTAATTAATTAATCAACTTATCATTGCAGCTCTTAGCTCTCAGCTAATATTCTTCATTGACTGTATGGTCCATAAGAATTGCAGAAAGTCATAAAATAATGTACTTCACAATGTCCCAAAGCCCAAGATGACATATTCCATCGATCAACAGCCAAACCTTAAGATATTCATTTTTATATTTATTCTAGTTTAACTAGTTAGTTATTTAATGATCTAAATAGTAAACACGTTAATTTTCTTTTCCTTATGTAGAAAGTATTTTGGTTCTTTTTAAGCCTTTGTAGCAGACAGTGGAGAGATGACAGGAAATGAGGGACAGAGATGCAACAAAGGCCGAACTCGAACCGGGGACGTTTCAATTCATGGTTGATGTCTTTAGCTACAGGAGTTCCCAGCAGATAAACCTTCGGTCAACTGACATGTTGATCATTTTCTCTGGAAGGTCATCACCAGTCAATTCTGTCCCTCATTTCCCGAGCCGATTTATTTTTCTCGGTTAGGTTAGTCATTGTCGTGTCATGGGTGTGGTGAAACGGGAAGTTTGTGCAAAGCATTGACAGGGAAGAATCTAAACCCAGTAAAGATATCGGTTTGTAATGCCTGGTTTTAAGTGAAGAAACGTTTATCATCTATGCTTTTTTTGTCAGTTGCCAAGGACATAACTGTTGTTCCATAGACCCACTCTTACGTCATCTATCAAACACGTCTCTCTCCCCAACACAGTCTTGTCTGTGTTAGGCCTTATTTCCATAGCGGTGCTTGTACAGATAACAGTTATGATTTGCATGGAATCATTTGCATGGTTTTGCCAGAGACAGATATAAACTTGTCTGTTTCTGTTACAGGACTTCAGATGTGTCCCATGCCAGCCAGAGTGACCCTTCAGTCCCGAGATGGATTCCACAAGTCAGAACGACAGCGACGGGGGAGGAGGACACCACGGGCGGTCGCCGCCATCGGCCGGCTCGCCGGTCATGCCGCATGACGAAGGGAGACCGCAACAACGGCCTATGCAAACTTTAGATGGTCTGCCAGATCCTGGGTTGACCAACAGGCAGCTGGCCCATACTCCGGCTGTGCTATCTCTGGATCAGATCAGGATAAGTAGGAGTAGCAATGAGTACACAGAAGGACCTACAGTCGCCCAAAGGTCTCCAGCCGCTCCGCATAGGCAACAGAAGAGTGACTTGGCTTCGTCACCAAGTTCTAGGACCAGTGGGCAGCAGGAGACTCCGGAAGAGGGGCCCAATAATCTCCGTAACCTGAATTCATTGACTCAATATGGAAACACAGATAACTCCATTTCCTCCAGGGAGGGCGTGCTGCGGTCCTCCAGCGCAGAGGACTCCCTGAGCAGCATCAGGACCAGCGTGGGGAGCACTTCTTCAGGCCAGAGGCTCCTCAGCAGCCCGGCAGGGAGCAACCAGATAATCAGAACCCAGCCCAAACGCGCAGAGCTCAATTCAGAAGAGCTGAAGCCCCTGAACCATGAGTCCAGGGTCATACTGGCCGTGCCCGGCAGCGGAAGCAATAAAAATCAAGGCATACACACCACCAAGTGCGAGGACTGCGGTCGATGCTGCTGCCAGGAGTGTAGTCGCCTGCGGAAGCTCCCTGCCTGCTGGATGTGCGGCCGTCGGTGCATGTGCTCGGTGCAGATCGCGGTGGAGTACGGGACCTGCGTTTGCTGCGTCAAGGGGCTCTTCTACCACTGCTCCAGCGACGACGAGGACACGTGCGCCGACAAGCCCTTCTCGTGCACGCAGTCGCACTGCTGCGTCCGCTGGACCACCGTGTCGCTCCTCTCCCTGCTCTTCCCCTGTCTCCTGTGCTACCTCCCGGCTAAAGGATGTGTCGCCGTGTGCCAGAGCTGCTATGGCCGAGTCGCGCGACCCGGCTGTCGGTGCAAGAACACAAACCGGATCCAGTGTTAGGATGACGGCAAGCCGACGTAGACGAGATGGTGGTGTATGTTGAAATGCAGAAGGACAGAAAGATGTTGACTGAACTGATAGACGGCCCTGTAGTTCTGTAGTTGAAAGGTTTGATTAGAGAGCTAATGATGCTTGAGTTGTTGCGTTTTCCGTGTAGATCTTCATGCCTTACAGATCTGGGCAGAGACATGGTCACAGTTTGCCTTCAGTTGCCAACTTTCAAGGCTGGTTGACAAAAGTATGACTACAAAAGGAGGTGCAGTCACTCACCCGAGCATTAAGAGTTTCAATTGAAAGGTAAACCAAAATAAGCGCTTCACGTGATGCAAGGTATGAAGACATATTCAACTACTGTTTTGTCCTGAAAAATAATTTCTTCACTCAAGTGCCCAGATATCGTGTTGTTGCTATGAGAGTCCAAATGGATAGCCTTTTTTTTGTAACATTTAATACAACTTATATGCTAAGAAGAGACTCCTATTACTAACTATATGTAAAGTAGTAAATGCAAAGGGTATGTACATTAGAAAATGAGTTTGACAGATGTTTTATTTTTGTACATATAATAATACTTCAACTGTGAAAAGTTTTCTGCCATACCAGAGGCACCTTGATGAATCCACATTTATATGAATCAGTCGACTTCATTCATACAATGTTTGTACATTCACTGGAATGTATATCAATCATTTAATGTAATTTACAAAGGAAAAAATCTTATCCCTTCTACTTGTAAATTGTACAGTGACCATATATGAAAAATTTATTTTCTAATTCCAACATTGCTTAGTGTAAAGTTAAAAAAAAAAATCTATATTTATTTGAAGGTTTATTATTTTATAATGAAAAATATTTATTTTGAGAAAGCATTGTTCATGTGTCACCTTGTACGGAGCTACTCTGTAGTCGCTGCAGATTTTGAGGTGACCGGTAGGAGTGTCAAAGCTGGATGAATAGTTCACTATGAATTAGAAAACAAATATATTAACGTTTGAAATTAAACAACCTTGAAGTCTGATGGAGTCATTTTCCCTGTTTTTATTTCTGCATTGTCTCTTTATTGCATGTTCTTTAAGTCATATTCTTTGGAAAAAAGATTGATATGACATAGACATATCTATAATGTATTTTTGCACCACTCCGAACATATGTCAGTGCCAGTTTTGTCTTGATGCTTTCCCAGACGTAAGCACAGTTTTCAACATTTCTTTTAATTGAACCTCGGCACGAACTTTTCGCGTAGAGCTATCATCAGGCCCGCTCTGCAACACAATCCCTCCACCATGTTTACGGAGATCAAACAAGGATGCATTAATGCTCACCTTGGGCCCTCCTTAAGAAAAAAAAACCATCTGGCTCTGGTAAAGCCATGTGTATAGGAATGTGCTCATCTGCAACATATGTTTGCATGCACTCCAGAAAATTCCTTTTGTAAATGATTAAAATTAGCTTTATCTCTTCTTTTTTTTTTTGTCTTGTAAATCCAGCACCCCACCTATTTTTTTTTTTTTTTTTTATTTCGCAAATATGCATTCATGTAAACTTACTGATACACTCTGTCCTGGCTTCAAGTTCATTTCATACACGTTCCTCGGTATCCTGCTGATACTAAGCCCTGTTTTTTTCCTACTTTTTTTCGTTATCAAAGGTTTGTTCAGGAATTCCTTGGTCTTGAATGTCCCTGCAGGCGAAACATAAGCCTGAAACATAAGCCCCTGACACTTGTTGACAGCATACGGACGTGTTTGCGGCGCGGTATGCATTCAGAGCCGTGATGGACGCGCCGAGGCCCAACCTGCGCTCACTTGTTTGTTATTCATCCCCAGCCTTTGACTGACGGGGAGGGGGGGTCGCTTTACATAATTATCAACTTTCACCATTTTTTTTTTTGCAGTGTCTGGGAGGAGGATGTGGAAATATAACGGGCAGAATCCCATTAGGGACAGAAAAGGGGAGAGTTGATCTCATGTTTTTATATATTTTTTATTTTTATATATATATATCTCTCCAGTCGCAGGCCTCCTCTCTCCCCTCCATTGTCTCAGCTGTGAATGAAGAGGGAAGGGGCGGGCGTGGAGGAGGTGGTGTGGGGGGTTGTTAGGAAGAGGGACCCCAAAGGGTTAAAAGCATCACTTTGAATGACAAAGACCTAACAGTTTACCCCCGTATTCAGCCCGGCATGCATTCATCCTGTTTTCAATAGTCGGGGGGTCATTTTGGCTCCCCAACGCTCCTCTCAGCTACCTGCTCCTACTTGGTATTCCCATAGGGAGATGGTTGTCTTGTTGGGGGTGATGGGGTGGGGAGAGGGCAATCAGTTGGATGCGTTGAAAAAAAATTAGCTCTAAGGACATGCAGTATATTTTCTAAAATACATTTTATTCACAAAAAACACGTCTCCACACATTGATCCCATTTTTTGGAGCAGCGTTTTCCTCTTTATGCTACAAGTGTGGTCTCTTTTGAAGTCTGCATATCAGCTTAGTGAAAAATGCTCATTGGCAAAGTCCTTCTCCTAAAACATGAAAACTTAAGTAGGAATTCCTCGGGTCATTTCAGTTCCTCCGTGCTTGTTTTGAATCTGAGAGAGATTATTGGCAAAAAATCTGTGTTTCTCTTTCAGGAAAAAGCTGATATTCACTTTACATTCAAAAGAAAAATGGCTTCTTGGACTGATCTTAAATCAGCAATATGTTTATTATAAATAACTTTGATAATCTACCAGAAATACAAGGCATGCACAGACCTATTGGACCAATAAACTGACCCAAAAATATGTGAGAATTAGTGCAGGAAAGGACATAAACAAGATACATTGAGACAGACTGTTTACCCGCACCGGCAGTCCCAGTGATTTGGCAGCAGAGAGAGGCAGCAGGAGGAGGAGGAGGAGGAGGGGATGTGAATTGGGGGGAAGAAAAAAGGCCCCCAGAACGGCTCTCTCTTTGTTGGTTTTAGCCGCCGTGGCCCCCGCGGCTCATGGCGGCTGTGGGGCAGAGCGGCCCATTCAGCCTGCTCACCAAGGCAGAACGCTGCACAGGAAGACAGGAAGGAAGCGGGGCTATTCTTCATGGACGCATTGTCTGTCTGTCTGACGGCCGGGCTTAAGCAATCAAACAGCAGAGAGAGAGAGAGGGGGGGGGCAGAGAGAGGAAATTCAGGGTGGTGAGGGAGATGTGTGCCAACTGTTAGAAATATAAAAATATAAATATAAAGTAGCATGTAATTAGAAACACTCTGCCTTTACCTGTTTTAAGCCTCATGTACTGTCTGGTAGTTCGAGTTAATGCATCATAATTTATGAGCTCATGAATGCAAAACCTCTTAACTCATAAAATAGCACTAAAATATAATAAAAGTCTGGTAAATTTGGAAATACCCGAACTTACTAGTACTTTAAAAGTACTATAAATGAGTGTGCTGTACATGTAGTGACTTAAAAGTTGTGCTTGAAGTCAGTATTTATACCACTGGTGTTTTTGTATTGTACACGTACATTATCTGGTTACATTTTTAATTACCCAGATGAAATAACTTATTTAGTGTTCTCAAGGGAGTGTGCATTTTTGGTACAGACGAACAGAGTTTGTTGTTTTATATTGTTTTTGAAAAATGACAAAACGTGCACACTAGCTGCATTAGTTTATGTAAATAACTTTCTCTACTTAAGTGCAAGTGACACCTAATGTAAATGACTGTAAGTTAACTTACTGTATTGAAAAATGTTTTATAGTCATTTAGCTTCACTTCACCCAAGAAAACAAAGTCAGATGAAGCTCTGATGTCAAAGGCAGAGAAGCAAAAGTAGCTGACAGTGAATTCATGGTTCCCCACAGTCAACTTTTTTTATATAACGATCAAAGTGAATGTTCTTTTCTCTTTGGTGGTAAATCATCTTCCTGAAAGTGCATGGACTTTGCCACTGCGGTTTATCATGTTCGACAGTGACGACAGCTGAGACTCTCTTTGAGTTGCACAATGTTCGTAACTAACCCGGAGAGACGCACTCAGTGTTTTCAGAACAGAGTCTGGAGGGAGAGATCTGCCCGGAACCTTCTTATAGATTTCATTCAACTCTTGCAAGCTTTTCTATTGGCTCATTATGGTTGCGGCTCTTCGCAGAAGAGTCAGTTGAACACATCAACATGGCGTCGGAGAGGGGTTACAAAATGTAGGTGTTAAAGAAAAAAAAGATACACCTTTCTCTGCTCTACCGGTGAAAAACGTTTTCTCAGAAGCTGAACTTCTCTTTCTGGTTTTCCGACGTGGGCGGTGTGAGGTGCACACATCTAGAGCTCGAAGCTGAAGCGCATCCCCCCCCCCACCACCACCACCACCACCACCACCTGACTGTGGTTTAACTTTCCATTCACTTTGTCCTTTGCTACTCTCACTATGTATTCAGTCGAATTACATAAAGAAAGACTTTAAGGGACAAATCCCAAGAGCTAAAACGTCCAAAACGGCTCCTGTTATATTACAACTTTTGCCCTTTTTGCAGTTTCATATTCCCTTTTTATAGAGCAGCGAGGAAACACGTTCACCTCTGCAGCTTTGGGAGAGCGCACGGCTTCGCAAGGTGAATTATGGGGCACGCCTGCAGTTAAAAAAATCTTATGCAACCCCAGTTCAGTCTCAATGACAGCTGAACTACTGTTATGCCTTAAAGGAGGAAGATTATGGCTGCCAGGAAGGCAGAGAGCAAATAGAGGGAGCAGGAGAGACACCAGAGAGTGTATCTGTCATAAAAGTTTAGTGAGGGCGAAGAGATTTGCACATGTTGAAAACTTTAAAGAGTGGACCTGTGGGAGTGCGTGTGTGCTAATGTTCATATCTGCATGTGTATTCCTGCACACACGTGTGTGTGTGTGTGTGTGTGTTTCTGTCAGCATAATCGAGTCTCTCGCCCAGACAATGAAGCCCGACTGGAGGCCTAAGTCTAATAGCAGCACTTAACTCCAATCCAACACAGGAAGTTGGCTCATCTGCACACGTACACACACACACACACACACACACACACACACACACACACACACACACACACACTGAGTCGGTCCGCCGCTGACAGCCAGTGGATATTTGTTGGCGACACCATGGCTGCAAGGCTCTTTGCAGCTTAGCGGCCAATTGTTGTTCCCCAAGATACACACACACACACCTACTCACACACACACACACACACACACACACACACACACACACACACACACACACACACACACACACTAAGAGCTTAGAGCTTCAGTTGTTATCCTGAAAGGCAATCCTGATCCCTCTGCTACACAGTAGGACAGACACACATAAAAAGAGGAATTAGTGCAGTCTGACAGCTCACTATACCACGTCCCATTTAGTGTGTGTGTGTGTGTGTGTGTGTGTGTGTGTGTGTGTGTGTGTGTGTGTGTGTGTGTGTGTGTGTGTGTGTGTGTGTGTGTGTGTGTGTGTGTGTGTGTGTGTGTGTGTGTGTGTGTGTGTGCGTGCGTGTGTGTGTGTGTACATTTGTGATGGTGGCAATTATGTGCGTGTGTGTGCTTTGGGTGGGTGCATGCACATGTGGATGCATGTGTGTAATCACTGGCAGACTGAATTATATAGCAAGAGTTAACGTTCTCTGAAGAGAATAGCAGCAGTTTAGCGCTCACGTAGCTTTAGCCTGTTCAGCCGATACGGCTAACAGTTTAGCAGACAAACGCCTGTTTACACATTCAGCATACATGGAGCAGCCATTAGCATTCAGTAGCATTAGCATAGTTCCTGGCCACCTGATGAGCTTGTCCTATACACGCTCTTTTAGCCTTTTTTTGTTTGAGAGAATTATTTGGCTCCTTAGCTGCTAAATGCTCCACTAGCTAGTTGGTAACTTTTACCTGTCAACTGTATGTGCTAAGCTGGTAGCGTACAGTAGGCCTGCTGCTGGAAACCACACGGATGAGAGCCGAAAAAAAATTTAACTGCTGGTCTCAAAAACAAAAAGATGAGCTGAAATTTGCTAAAAGGCACCTAAAATGTGAAAGGAAGCGCAGATTCAGGTCATCATTTTCTGTGGGTTCGTCACTTGTAGCAACATCTTCCATGTTACACAAAGTAGTTTCATTGATTGATAATGTAAAAATATTGATTAGTGCAATTTTGAATTAATACAGTAGTACCAAAGGACACGAAAAGGGGTCGCAGGTTTAATCTTGGAGGGGTTTTGAGATGACGTAGGTGAGAATAAATTAAAAAACATTTCATGAACATTTATTATAAATGTTGAAGAAATGTTTTTACATTTTTACTATTTTTTATCAAATTTTAGCTTTTTCCATGTTGGTTTTATCTCTCCGGAATCAATTGGCTGTGAAAAGGTTGAGCACTAGTGGTTAAATAATATATACAGTGGGTACGGAAAGTATTCAGACCCCTTTAAATTTTTCACCCTTTGTTTCATTGCAGCCATTTGCTAAAATCGAAAAAGTTCATTTTTTTCGCATTAATGTGCAACCCATCTTGACAGAAAAAAACCGAAATGTAGAAATTTTTGCAAATTTATTAAAAAAGAAAAACTGAAATATCACATGGTCATAAGTATTCAGACCCTTTGCTGTGACACTCATATTTAACTCACATGCTGTCCATTTCTTCTGATCCTCCTTGAGATGGTTCTACTCCTTCATTGGAGTCCAGCTGTGTTTAATTAAACTGATTGGACTTGATTAGGAAAGGCACACACCTGTCTATATAAGACCTTACAGTGCATGTCAGAACAAATGAGAATCATGAGGTCGAAGGAACTGCCCAAGGAGCTCAGAGACAGAATTGTGGCAAGGCACAGATCTGGCCAAGGTTACAAAAGAATTTCTGCAGCACTCAAGGTTCCTAAGAGCACAGTGGCCTCCATAATCCTTAAATGGAAGAAGTATGGGATGACCAGAACTCTTCCTAGACCTGGCCGTCCAGCCAAACTGAGCAATCGTGGGAGAAGAGCCTTGGTGAGAGAGGTAAAGAAGAACCCAAAGATCACTGTGGCTGAGCTCCAGAGATGCAGTAGGGAGATGGGAGAAAGTTCCACAAAGTCAACTATCACTGCAGCCCTCCACCAGTCGGGGCTTTATGGCAGAGTGGCCCGACGGAAGCCTCTCCTCAGTGCAAGACATATGAAAGCCCGCATAGAGTTTGCCAAAAAACACATGGAGGACTCCCAAACTATGAGAAATAAGATTCTCTGGTCTGATGAGACCAAGATTGAACTTTTTGGCGTTAATTCTAAGCGGTATGTGTGGAGAAAACCAGGTACTGCTCATCACCTGCCCAATACAATCCCAACAGTGAAACATGGTGGTGGCAGCATCATGCTATGGGGGTGTTTTTCAGCTGCAGGGACAGGACGACTGGTTGCAATTGAAGGAAAGATGAATGCGGCCAAGTACAGAGATATCCTGGAAGAAAACCTCCTCCAGAGTGCTCAGGACCTCAGACTGGGCCGAAGGTTCACCTTCCAACAAGACAATGACCCGAAGCACACAGCTAAAATAACAAAGGAGTGGCTTCGGAACAAGTCTGTGACCATTCTTGACTGGCCCAGCCAGAGCCCTGACCTAAACCCAATTGAGCATCTCTGGAGAGACCTGAAAATGGCTGTCCACCAACGTTCACCATCCAACCTGACAGAACTGGAGAGGATCTGCAAGGAAGAATGGCAGAGGATCCCCAAATCCAGGTGTGAGAAACTTGTTGCATCATTCCCAAGAAGACTCATGGCTGTACTAGCTCAAAAGGGTGCTTCTACTCAATGCTGAGCAAAGGGTCCGAATACTTATGACCATGTGATATTTCAGTTTTTCTTTTTTAATAAATTTGCAAAAATTTCTACATTTCTGTTTTTTTCTGTCAAGATGGGTTGCTGAGTGTACATTAAAGCGAAAAAAAAAACTTTTTCGATTTTAGCAAATGGCTGCAATGAAACAAAGAGTGAAAAATGTAAAGGGGTCTGAATACTTTCCGTACCCACTGTATGATAGCTGTAGCAAGCTATCTTCATGCATACTCACTCTGTCTGTTGCTACAACAGGGGAATAGTCATTTTTAACACACGCATGGCACTCACTAATATGCAACAGGCAAATATATTTCTATATTTGAGTATTTCTTGTCTTATTGCTGCCACATTTGCAAGCCAGCTTCTCCTTTTTTCCAGGTGCCCCATTCATCTCAGTGACATCATGTAAACCTCTACCTGAATAGAATCATTGAGACACGGATGGCATTATTCAAATTATAGCACAAGGAAAGGAGGGTGAGGACATTTGTAAGTCAAATCTACGCTGACATAACTGGAGCCGTGATAAAAAAATGATCTAGCAGACTACACACACGCTGGAACTCCCCTCCGCTGTAAAGAAAAGGAAGATGTAAAACTTGTTAACTGACCATGGAGTCAGAGTGTGCATACTGAGAGAAAGACAGGACTAGGCCAGTGAGGAGTTCAGAAGGAATCACTGCTCTGATATTACTATATATGTCTCCATTGTCGACCTTCCGTACCGAGCCGGAGGTTGTGCAAGTGGGAGGGAGTGCGACCGTGTGGAACAAAGCTGTGGAGGAAAAAGATATGATCAACTTGTGTGCCATTCAGCTCCATTAAAAACAGATTCCCCCTTTTCTACAGCTCAAACTTAATGATGCGTTGGGTATGTCGTCGAGGTTCAAAGACTGTAACTAAGACGGGCTGCACCGATCTGCAATGTGCCATTAAGTATGAAATACTGAAATACACTCGAGACCTCCAGGCATGTGTTTGTATTTAATTGTGTTTTGCCTTTAGTGAATTCATAGCATTTCAAGCAATTCAAGGCATACTTGGAGCGTAATTTCCTTTTTTTTTAATGGTTTTGTTTTGATAGCAAAGTCTGTGGGAAAGCTTTTTTAGATTTAGAATTATTTGACCAGAAGGCTGTGAAATAGATGTTTTCTCTCAGTGAAGTACTTTTCTGCTTAGATAAAGTTGCACATTCAACAAACATGAAATAATACCTTTAGAAAATTAGAATAAACACTACTTTAAGTTTTCCCCACAAAATGATTTAATATTAGTGAATTAATAGAGTGAATTCTATCCAGAAATTGGCAGCCTTCTGGTTATATCTGATCTTATCTAGTGTTAGGTCAGCTTTACAATCAGTGAAGGTGAGCTGTGGTTTCATGCTATGTTGCTTTTGACAACTCCAAATGACTCATTATTTACAAGGGTTAACCGCAAAATGCGTGCATGTACACGTTGCACAGGAAATGGGGAAATGCTTGACTGAGAGACGAACCAAACACCTCTGTCCTGTTTAAAACCTACTGGTTGTTTCATGAGTATTTTCACTGATGTCATTTCAGAAAATGATATCAAAGCCGATTGAATTTTTTTTTGAAGGGGAAAGTATGTTATAGTGTGCTTCTTGCTTTAAATCCAAGGCGAACCTAAAAATTCCCAATGCTCTCTCTGTTGCAGGAAATTGATCTCTTGAGTCTGTCAGGCAGCTATGAGAGGACTGCGAGCCTTGGGGTCTTGTTACCATTCACAGGTGCGGCACGCTGACAAGCCCATGATGACAGCCGAGCCAAAGCCAAGGTGTGTGTATGTGTCTGTGTGTCCATAATGTGCACATGAGAGCGCTTATATGTGTGTTTCCCCCGGCCTGAAGACAGAAATTTGTCAATGGCTGCAGAGATTGTGGCATACCTGGGATTCCTCTGGATTCCAAACAACCAGTGACATGACAGAGAGCCATATACGAGAGGGAGAGGCTTTCAGCCAAAGCTCTCCACTCTGCAACGGGCACAGGTGCAATATTTCACAAGATAAAGGCTCCTCTGTTTGGAGGAACACGGCGCTTTACAGCCATGATATATGGAGAATATTTAGAGGCAGCAGGGGCAGGCAGCTTTGGGATGCCGATGTGCAAAGAGAACAAAATTAAAATGGATATCACTGAAGGCTCTAAAGCAAGGAAAAAAATAAAAACTTAAATCATCGCATGACAGAATTTTATCAATTCCACTTCACAGGGTGAATTATGTGGCTTTCTGAAAGATTCAGTCAGGCTGCAGTTGTAACTCTATCCAATACTCTATTACTCCGTACATTACAAGGGTTTTATCCTCTTTTTAGAAATGGAAAAATAACTGCAGTACGGTATATATTTAATTACAAAAAAAGTGAAGAGAATTTACTCTATGACTCGGTTACTACGTTACTCAGTAAATCAGTATGTCATTCAGTGACTCCTTACGTTACTCAGTGACTCCTTACGTTACTCAGTGACTACTCAGTGACTCCTTACGTTACTCATTACTCAGTGACTCCTTACGTTACTCGGTGACTCCTACGTTACTCAGTGACTCCTTACGTTACTCAGTGACTCCTTACGTTACTCATTACTCAGTGACTCCTTACGTTACTCATTACTCAGTGACTCCTTACGTTACTCATTACTCAGTGACTCCTTACTCTCGTGACTCCTTACTCGTTACTCAGTGACTCCTTACGTCAGTGACTCCTTACGTTACTCAGTGACTCCTTACGTTACTCAGTGACTCCTTACTCAGTGACTCCTTCGTTACTCAGTGACTCCTTACGTTACTCAGTGACTCAGTGACTCCTTACTCAGTTACTCTCAGTGACTCCTTACGTAACTCGTTACTCAGTGACTCCTTACGTTACTCAGTGACTCCTTACGTTACTCAGTGACTCCTTACGTTACTCGTTACTCAGTGACTCCTTACGTTACTCGGTGACTCCTTACGTTACTCGTTACTCAGTGACTCCTTACGTTACTCAGTGACTCCTTACGTTACTCAGTGACTCCTTACGTTACTCAGTGACTCCTTACGTTACTCAGTGACTCCTTACGTTACTCAGTGACTCCTTACGTTACTCGTGACTCCTTACGACTTACTCAGTGACTCCTTACGTTACTCAGTGACTCCTCCTACTCGTTACTCAGTGACTCCTTACGTTACTCGGTGACTCCTTACGTTACTCGGTGACTCCTTACGTAACTCGTTACTCAGTGACTCCTTACGTTACTCAGTGACTCCTTACGACTCCTTACGTTACTCGGTGACTCCGTTACTCGGTGACTCCTTACGTAACTCGTTACTCAGTGACTCCTTACGTTACTCAGTGACTCCTTACGTTACTCAGTGACTCCTACGTTACTCAGTGACTCCTTACGTTACTCATTACTCAGTGACTCCTTACGTTACTCGGTGACTCCTTACGTTACTCGTTACTCAGTGACTCCTTACGTTACTCGTTACTCAGTGACTCCTTACGTTACTCGGTGACTCCTTATGTCACTCTTTATCTCAGTACGTTTCCCGGTGACATTGTTCACTGAGGGAATAAATCAAGTGAGAAGTAAGGTAATTTTCTCATAAACGTTTTTACAATCTACAATTGCATTGGCTTCACTGTTCAGAGCCTGGTCAGTACTGGAAGTTGACAGGGCGTCTCATAGCAACGCAGGTCCTCAGATGTCACTAAACCTTTGTCATGGGAAAGATCCACCCAGTGGCTTGATGCTATTTACACTAATATCTCAGCATAAAGCGTTTTATCCTCTTTTGAGAAATGGAAAAATAGCTGCAGTACAATTTTTTTTTCCTTACAAAAAAGGTTAGAGAATACATTTTTTTTTACTTTAATGTGTGATAACCAGCTGTAATGTGAACCAAGTGTTCCATAATGACTCTCCTGTAATGCTTAAGTGCATTTCGTCCTGATAAAGTCAGTGTAAGTGCGTGTTTACAGAACTTACCGAGCGTTCCATCCCTGATTCGCTGTAGGCCACTAGACAGAGATTGCCTCATTGCATGGACCCCAAAGTTAGAGAAAACATGCCGCACACTTAACATGTCATTGCACTGTGAGGCGTCTTAAGAAGTAGCGCTGAGGCTGGCCCGGAGCCAAAACCAACAGAATTCCTTCAGCTTGGAATGCCTGCTTGATTAATATAGAAAACAGAGTCTCGCTTGAGCTCATTTGGTGCAGAAGTGTGGCACTTTCCTGCTAGTTAAGTTGCCTATCAAAATAACGAGGCACCTCTGCCAGGACTTGACCATTAAGGGCCGTAGCACCCAAACTCATGACTTACTATGATCAGCTTTTAGATAGATTTGTCAATACTGAGTTGATTAGGCCAAAGAGCAATGTATCAGAAGTCACTTGGGATAAATCCAGTAGTTGGTCTACCTGTGATGTCTCGACCACTCACACTAAATCGACGTTGTGTCAAAGCAAAAAGTCAAATTCAATGCTAAACTCTCCAAGGTCTCATGAACACACCGCCATTAACATTGATTTTCCTCCGCACGCGCTGACACCAACACTGGATGAATAACATACATGGGAGGGCTTGCCCCTTAGGAATTTTTTGTGTGCGCAGGTGACTGTGTATGCATGTATGTGTTGTGTTTCGAGTGTGTGTGTTTGCCCGAAGAGGAAGTTCCTGTGGTGAGACGGCCCTAAGCTGAACACACACACACAAATACACTCACACACCGCTGGAAAAGCTCTGGAAAACAACTTCCTGTGGTCACCTGCGCTCAATGACCCTGAAGAAAGAGACCCTTACAAACCAAAACTCACTGTCTCTCTCTCTCTCTCTCTCTCTCTCTCTCATACACACACACTGTACTACCAAGCCATGGTTGTAGCCAGGGCTTGGCTGTGAGGATGAATGGGGCCCTCAGAGAAGCCTTCAGTGTGTCGGGCGAGAGGGAGGGAACGCTGCAAAAAACGATTCAACCGAGCAATCCTTTAAATCGCGTTGACATCTTCAAACAAGCATTTATTTTTCACTTAGTTCTTCTGATAAAAAATATATATATATCTCTTGAGTTTGTTATATTCACACCCTCTACAAGCGACAATGGGGGCAATTCACGAAATACAACAGTAACTGCGTTACATTGACTACAATCTGCATGAAATTACTACACGCAGCTGATCGGCCCAGTCAAATTATATAAATTTCCATTTTCGGCACGGGGGCACAGCCAATACTTACTTGAGTTTTGCTTATTTAACGCCGTCGGGTGGACTATTAGGTGTCCACGCCTGTGGGCAGGTTCAGTGGCCGAATTCAAGACGGAGAGCCAAAGCGGTTGTGTGATGAATTCTGCATTTTATAAGAGCAGGAGTCGGGACATTTTCACATTCCTAGAGAAAATAATACGCCCTTGTAAGCTTAAGACGTATTTGTTTGCTTTAATCAGCACAAACTATGGTAAACAATAGAATAAACTGACTTAACCACCTTCCACATTAATTATATTTTATATCAGTTGTCCCCTACATTGTCTGATTTAATGTAAATCTATCGCTAACATTAAGGTAGATATTGTATTTTTTTTTTTCGTATAATTTGAAAGTTTGGTTTTCTCAAGTTTGCATTCATTCTGCTATGACTTGTGGTTTCAGAGGCTGTTTCAGCCCTTTATCCATCACTTTTAACAACAATTTAAATTGTTTATCCATTTATTTTAGCTAACTAATTTAAATGTTTCTAAAGTACTTTTAGCTAACAATTTCTAGGGTTTATGCAGTACTTTTGGCTAGATTTTAAAACTGTTTATACAATACCTTTAGCCACAATTTCTACTGTTTATACAGTACATTTAACAATTTCAACCATTCATACATTGCTTTTAGCTAACTATTCCAAGTTTTGATTGCATGCTAATTATGTTTCATTCTCTCTCTATGGCAACAAATGACACGGTGGCAGGCATTCCAACTTACTCTATGTGACGTGTGCATTATTTTAACTTATTGAGACAATCCATTTATTAAAAGTCAGCATTATACACATTTTAACAATATGTGTATAGATTTTATCATCAACTTTCCCTGAACCACATACTGAGGTTACAATCTGTGTCAGCTAACAGCAAGTCAGCAAGGTGTCATGTTCAAAATGGACACGTGTAGAAAAACACCGTGTGTAGCCTTGATTTAAGCTTCCCCTCTCCCTTGCTCTCCACATAATCAACCACTATTCATTCCACTTTTATGAGCCTGTTACAGGACAAGATGCAAAACAAGTCTCCAACCGATTCATGAGTAGTTTGGGCTGTAACGCACCGACTGTCATCAATGACGAGGATTGTTGATGTGCTGAGGAGCCAAAGAGAGACTGAGCACGGGGGTAGGGATATTAGTCGGGGGGGGTTCTATACAGTACCAAGCAAACAATATTCCTGCCAAGAGGGGGGTCAAGCCTCGGTCTTGTCACTGTGTATGTGTGGGGGGGTCAATGTGGGCTTGTCACTGTAGCATCAGGAGTAGGTGGTTACAATATAAAAGTGAAGTGTAAGAGGCCACCGGGCCCCAGAGACCCTGAGCCGCTCCCTCATCTTTGCCCCCCCGTCCTTTTTTACTACAATTCGAGTGAAGCGCTGACATAAAAGCAGTCGAGCGCTATTTGTTTCACAGTCCCTCGAGGTTAGCAGTCATTTTCCGGCCAGGAAGACAAGGACAACCTTCTGCTGGTCTAAAAAACAAACAACAACCACAAAACACGGCAAGGTGCTGTTCTACCAGAAAAGGAATCTAACCTTTTTGACAGATCTGTAATATATGCAGGGATCAGAGTTCAGGAGATACTGTTAAGGACAAGACCATTTTCCACTGCAAACTGATTTGTGTTATTTGCCAAACTTAATAATGTCATCACGATTACTTGGAGTAAGGCTTGAGACTTCAAACATTTGATGGAAAACCTCAAAGCCTGAGACAAACTGGGGATATGGAGTTTGAAAGACGCTGTTGAGTTGCATTATGGGAACTGTTGGATCCAGCGTTCTGAAGGTTGACTCGTGACTAAAACCTTTGCAGCACTGATTTGGACACTAGTATGTGTAGAATGGCCTTCAGCCAAAGAATAATTTCATCGCCTATTCTTTATAGCCAGAGAAAATCTGTCTATAGTGTTTTTGTTGGCCTCCCCAGAATCCCCTCTGTGCAAAAGAGGAAGTTACTTATCTAGGATCTGGTCTACCTGTGCCAAGCTAAGCTTCATGTTACTGCCTCTTTAACCAACCCAATATCCTGTGTGTGTGTGTGTGTGTGTGTGTGTGTGTGTGTGTGTGTGTGTGTGTGTGTGTGTGTGTGTGTGTGTGTGTGTGTGTGTGTGTGTGTGTGTGTGTGTGTGTGTGTGTGTGTGTGTGTTTGTGTGTGTTTTCCATGTGTTTCTTGGAAGGAGGCGGACTACAGCTCCTTCATGTTTAGCCTCAAACAGACAAACACGCCGTCGCAGACACACTCCGGCACATATTCACACAACTGCGCACTCTCACAGACACACATGCACACACACACACACACACACACACACACACACACACACTCCCATCACAAACAGACTGCAGCTCTTTGAGTCTGCGTAGCGAGAGCAGCAAATGATCGCCGTAAAGTTTGCTGTTGCTATCGACAAAGCGGCCTCTGTTCTTCATTTTGTGCCCCCCACCCACACCACAGACGCCTTCCCCCTCCACCTCCTCCCACACATTTCATGCCTTCTCCCTCCTATATCCCCTCTCTCGCCTCTCTTTTCTGTCTCTCTGTCAACCCCCCTCCACCATGCTCCATCCTCTCTCTCGCTCTCTCTCTCTCTTTCTCTCTCTTCTGTCAGCCTGCTCCCTTTCTCCCTCGGCTCTCTTCATTCAGCTCGCTTCTCCTCCTCCTCCTCTCCTCTCGCTCCTCGCATTTCGGATGTAGGGCAGGAAAAAGGAAACAGCGCCAAGCTCTGTTTGTCAGGGGGAGAGCAGAGGGGCTGAGACTGCGGCAAAGGGACCATTTGGATGCATGCATGTGTGTGTGTGCATATATGTGTGTGTGTGTGTGTGTGTGTGTGTGTGTGTGTAGCTGCATGGTGACTCGAGTGAGGTGTCAAAGGGGAGTGTGGGCAAAGAGGAGAGGAGGGATTGGATTTCGCCTCACATAGAAGGAGCTAGGGGAGATCTGCTTTGCAGATCAGTGAGAGGTTTCAAGATACCTGCAGGGTGAAACTCATGTTCAGGTGATGCTGCCAGGGTTTCAGTGGATCTGTCCCTTTTAAACATTAGTAAAACAAAACGATAAAGCACCTTTGGGTCTTTTGTGCTGTGGTGGTGCATCGTTCTAACTTTTAAACGTAAATCGCCAAGCATATTGAGTTAATGTCATAGTGGAGTTTGCAGCAGGATTTGTCTTTGCGTTGAGGAGAATGAATGGTAAATGTCAGCCTTTGACGTCATGCCCTCAGAATTGAAAAGAAAAGGTTTGCTCCTGTACACCGCAGTCAAAAATTATACAAAAAAAAGAAATCCATTGTAGAAGAAAGAGGGACGTGACGGGACATCCATCTCTAAACAGGAGGCAGAAAAATACTGTAATCAGATGAAGAAAAGAGAAGTGACTTCTTGTGCTTTTAATAGCAAAAATATGATATAACTGGTTTCTTTCTCCGGTAGCCTCAATAGGCCTAAAATGCTGTGTCCACATACACTTATTACACACAATGCAGTGCAACAGTTTCATTCTCCAGGGGATGATGTGCGAGGGAATTCACTTGTTGAAGTAGGAATCATTAGGAAGGTTTGTGTAAGGTGGGCCAAACTTGAAATATACTGCTTTATGCGGACAAAGTTAGCAAACTTAGCTTGGATTTAGCACCAAAGGAGCAAGATACTTCTCTCTGTAGCAGGTGGAGACCAAACCAGAGCTAAAAGGAGAGTGAATATTCTACTTTCATTTAGATTACCAGGAACAGCTGTGTACGAATTTGCAGAAGAGATCTTCATAAGAAAATAATTTAATACTGCCTTGTAATCCGGGACCTCATGTGTTGATATTTGGCAAGGCCCAGAAGTAAACTATCAATTTTGGCCAAAGATGTGGAAGTGAAGGAGATGAGGACGAGAGGGTGAAGTCATCTGGCTGGATGCATTAATTGATGGATCCGGGGGGAAAACAGGGGATGAGCAGGGGGGAGATTGTAGGTCAGAATGTAAAGTTGGAATTAATTAGGGCCCATCGCGGGGCAAATGAATGGCTCATTGTTACCACGGACAGACAGCGAGGAGGAACAATCCGGGCTCTGTGCTCCGAGTTCACCTCTCCGTCCCCCCTTCCTCTCACTGAGTGCATGCATAGATGATAATGTTTTAGCATGCAACATATAGAAGAGAATATCATGAAAACAAGAAATGATAGTAGTACTAATCTTAGAAGGCAGCAGTAAGTAGACTTTGTTTATTCTAACACTGCATGATAAAAAATAAATTTAAGATGAGCAAGCCCAGCATTATCTACAAAAAGCATTTGTACAAGACATTTGATTGACATTTCTATCCAAGAGGATTTGCATTGATAACTCGTGTGTACATGCGTTATTTGTCAAGTTCTATGAGTTGGAGTGAGAGTGAGGGCTCTGTTTGAACTCAGCAGAGGGGAGAGTGGGACAGGCAGGTGGCTCTTATCTCTGGCAGACCACGGCATGGGGACACTTGCTGCATTGTATTCTCCCTCTCTCACACACACACACACACACACACACACACACACACACACACACACACACACACACACACACTCTCACGAACACACTCGAGCGCAGGCCTGCTGGCTTGGTACCAAGCATCTGCTGCGGAGGACAGGAGCCTTCCACTCTTCAGCGGTGATGTATGGTGTCTGGCTGCTACTTGCCACCTCACCCAGCAGTCACAAGTTCAACACTTCATCATAAAGGGCCACAAGTGGGTCAAACTCCAGCACTGATTGCTTTGAGGGTTTGAGGGCACGACTTGGTCTGCTCACTAACAACTACTAGAGCTTTGCCTTTCATGGTGGAAAGACTTGACCCCTGAAAGTCAATATTATGACCTTGTCTTGTGATGATTTGCAGAAGTATTGATAAATTGTCATGAAATAATGTCCAGGCATTCATGGTCCCCTCAGGATGAATTGTAAGATCTTGGTGATACTTTTTCTAAAGGTCCAACGTGCAGGTTGACATATGGAGTTTTGAGTGAAATAGCTTGATGGATTGATATGATTTTTAAAAAATCCTTATTATCACCTGAGGATGAATTATAATGAATTTGATCATCCCTTAACGTTTTATCTATGTCATCATAAGGTCAAATTTTATGACCGACCACACCCAAACTAATGACATTCCCATCAGCCACAGCTGTACTTTGGCTGTAGTTGCTTAGCAAATGTTTACATGCTAAACTATGATGATGAACAAAGTAAACATTATACCTACTAAACATAGACCCTTGTTACACTTCCTGCACAGCTTTCATGTCAATAGGAAACACTTATCTCAGCATTATCATCCGAACAAATTTTAAAGACTTACCACTTTCCCAACTCTAATGCAACCAGGTTCAGATTTATTCTGTCCTGGTCTTAAACGATTGGTCCTATTGACTTTAGTCCGGCATTCAATCTCGGCCTTCTACAAGCAAATTGGAGAGCATTTGCCAGTAAGTGCTTTTTCTCCCTTCCAACTCATGGTGATCTATGCATCAGAGAGACTGTCAGGCAACCTCTCCTCCCCATTGACATCTTGATAAGTGGAAAATTGGGCCTGGAAATGGAGCTGGAGAAGGTTTACGCAGTCTCTCCACCCTGCATAATTGCAAGCCTCAAAACTGGCGGTAATTAATCTTTGAGAAAACTTGTCAAATTATTAATAGGGCCCTTAAGTGATGGCCCTGAAAGGAGGCCACTGTTCGGGGACGGAGGAGAGGGAGTGGGAGCTCTTTCGGAGGGGCTGTTTACTGTGAAAATACGAGGAGGTCGCTCTCCAGGAGTTTCAGCGACTCCACGTGTCAAGGCTCTCCACACATGACGGAGTTAAAGGGAATGTGGGTCTCTCCGGAAACCAGAGAGCTCAGACTCGAAACTCGAAAATGTCATCGGGTATAAAGTGAGCTGCCCTGTGGAGACTAAATGGAAGATTTTTGTCAATGTACCAAGAAGTCTATAGTCAATGTTGGATATGCATGAGGTTTCTTAACATCTCTGTTTTCCAGCACATAGGCCTCACTCTTTACCCTCTCTGCCTCTCACCCCACCTCCCCCATGTTCCTGGTGAACACAACAACCATTGTTTTCACCAACTGGCCACCTCACACCATCCATACACTTTTGCATCTCTATGCGATGGAAAGGGGTTAACCCAAGTCACACCTATCAATCAGTTTCAGGTTGCTCTAATGTGCCACGCGTACAGTATCATGTCAATTATTTTCCAGGAGTTTTCCCCAACACCTTTTATGAGTAGAGTTGATTACGATGGTGTAACTATAACTGAACAACTCACACTACCGTCTGCCACAGTTGGCTCTGAATAAACTCTATAGTCAATTTCATATCACTCTCTATTGTCAGCATGGAAACTAATTACATGCTTGAGCACAGTTCTGCTTTCATGAAGGAACAAAATGAGAGCAAAGCACTCAATGAGGGAAATGACTGCACACTGAAAATAAGAAGCAAGATTAAGTTCTGTGTGATGCCAAATGTCATTATCCTTATTGTCAATTCATCATTCATAAAACTCCAGAATGTTCAGGTTCAGTGAATACTGAGGGCAGAAAATTGCATTTCTATTTTAATTCGCAAAAAAAAAAAAAAAAAGAACAGGACATTTGCAAATATGTGGTCGGATGTGACTTTCTGCACAATTGGTGAAGCTCTTTTTTCTGTTTATTAAGTCATTTTGGCCATGCCACATATCCTCTGTTAGTTTCTGTCTTAAACATAAGTTCTCGCTGCTGTTGGGAACAAGACACAACCTGGACATTCACAATTCTGTCTTAGTCATGTGACTTCTGCAGATTAATGAGCGGTTGTGTTGTTGGGATATTATTCCTCAACTGGCAGACCAGGTGGCATCCGCAGGACAATGTCAATATTTGCTGACGTTGAGCTTGTACCAGTGTGTGCTCGTGTGTGTAGTATAAGTGTTGTTCCAGAAACGCAGTGCTGCGTGAGAAAAAGGGATAAATGGTGCAGAAGTCAAACAACACATAAAAAAAATAAGACAGGTTTGTTGTTCAGTCTGGGTCTAACTGATGTCTTCAAGCAAGGAGATGTTGAGATTGGGTTTTGGACATTCGTGCTGCTGAGGCTGAATGTCACCTGTGTTTGACCTTCGTTAGCACTATTAGCGACTAAAAAGCTTTACACACAGCTCAACAGACCTCAATCACATTCTCTGAAAACGTATATCCGAGACTCCCTCTCAACATAGTTGCAAATGAGCCACCGGCTTGCAGCTAACGGTGCGTTCAGTTCTAACAGTGCAAACTTCATTCACTGCTTAGGTAGACATTACTCCACTATATCTTTACATAGCAAATCGTTTTTAGCTGCTATATGTATGCTCTGAATATATAATGTAGCTCCAGAAAACCATCTTAGACCACTACATAATGTTATATCGCTCTGCTAGCTACTACCTTCCACAAGCTAACGGATAAGTACAGGTTTACTCATTGACTAGGTACAGAGGTTGGTTATGGACTCAAATCATATTTGATAGGATAAATTCACGTATATGCCCCTGAGTTCAAGATCAAATCATAAACAGGAGGAGAAAGAGAGGGATATTTATATTGTAAAAATACTTTTTTGACATATATTTACCATATAACAAGAGCTAACAACAAACTTAAACTTGGAACTTGTTTCATTGTGTATTAAGAGACATGGATCTAGTTCTTTTTTCAGTCACTTTTTGAGCGTATTTTAGTACTGAATGGTTGTGGTTTGCTTCACAGGATTATACAAAAAAGTTTCGACAATACTCGGAAAGAAGTGAAGTAAACTTGCCAATGCAGGCCTACCCACCCACAAGAAATTACCTCACACATTTATTTTACAATATTTGGTTTACGGCTTAAAAGAGCGCTTCACTTCCCATTGAGAACTTCCTTTTGGACATCGAAAATAATACCTGTACAATACTCACATACCTGCAATTGTGGAAACTCTTTTAAAGACATAACCTTCAGGACACTTTGGAAGTTTCACATTTGTGGGAAATGCCCCCCGAAAAAAGAAACCTGTGTATGTGCAGAAGTGTGCGTGCAGTCTGGTGAAATGTCACGGTCCCACGTTTGACATTCGGCAACAGACAGGTATGTGTCCTGGAAGCCACTCCAAACCCCATTCTTCCTGTGTGTATGATGGACGCCCCGAGGCCCCGCTGTTTGTAGTGGCTCCTGAATGAAGGAGGCGTGTGTGTACATGCCAATGCCAAAAAAAAAAGCGGAACACACAGCCATGCTGTTCTTCCGCAACACCGCGCTTCGTGCCCACTTGAAAAGCAGCGCTGCCTTGTGCCAAAGAGATTACATATTTCCTCACCTAGTGCCACGGGGTTAAGAAGCTCTGCTCTTGTGTGGGTGACTGATGTTGCGAGTGAATGGAGGGTATAGTTGCGGAGATTAATATAATTTCTATACATGAATTCCCAGAGAAATCGAAGAAATGATCAGCAGGAACTTTAAAGGATTAGTTCAAGATTGTGGCTGTTCTTGCCAAGATCTAAATGCGGAGATCAAAAGTAGTGAAGCTGGAGCCAGGAGCCAAAAAATCATAACTTTTTATTACATATGCAGCTCGTCAAAGCTCAAACACACAAGCGTCTGTACATGGAAAGAGTCATTACATTTGGTACACTCCGTGTGTGATCTGATCACCACAGTGATTGTCTATATTTAAATTTTGTTAATTTCCATCTTGATCTTATCTTAACTATAATTGGGTGCCTATCAGACCACAAACAGATTATTTCCAGGAAGTCGTTGAACCTGACCGCTGGTCTCTAAGCAATAGTTCCATCACGTAACTTCCTGTAAAACCACAACTTGTACATTTTGATATGTGTACGGATTAAACATACAAGATATGACGTGTTAATTAGTCAAATGTAGAGATGCTGGTAATTGGGTTTTATGGAGTTTTGGAGAGCCTGTTAGCTGTTTCTTTCTGTTTCCAATAAATGCTAAACTAAGCTAATCGACTGCTGGTGCTATTTAAGGCACAGACATGAGAGTGGCATCAATCTTATCATCTCACTCTCTGCCAGAAAGCAAATATGCATATTTTACAAATGGCAATCTATTTGTTTGAATGCTCTGGACCCATGCACCCACACATTTTCTGACCAAATGTGTTAATTTAAAGTCATATGATTGATTAGCGTATTGTATTTTGTTCTGAAACTATTGCATTTAGCACGCATGCTTTATTGCCTATCAATAGAAACACCCACACACACCGGAAAGCTGGTTTTGAGCACACACACACACACACACACACACACTGGGCAGTAGCTAGGCAGCCGAGGCCCTCAGACACGCTGTTGACAGAGATTATCACCACAGTTTCCCGGCTGCCTTTCTCTCCCCACGCATGTGACAAGAGTTTGCTTTGGGCCTGGGACTAGAGCCCGACCAGGCTCCACCTGGTCAGATAGAGGGACGGGGAGCGGGAGAGGATGGGGAGAATGAGTTGGGAGACGGGAGAGGGGCCTCATAAAGGGGAAACCGTTTGCAAACCGGAAGGGAGTTATGTAAATGGGTCAGTCATTAAGGCCTTCGAAAAGAGAGAGGAGGCCAGATTGGGGCCAGGGGCAGGCGGGTAGGCAAGTAGGGAACATAAACCCATTATGTGAATGGGCTTCTCTGTTCAACGTAGGCTCCTCTTTCTTTTTCCTCTTTTTTATTTTACAGTTTTAGTCTTTAACTAAAGGCTAATATCAGCAATAGGTGTGCCTTTCCAAAAATATCTTAAAGCTGTTATTACAGTAGTTCCCGCACCAATGAGGCTTTTACTTGACTCATCCTTTCAGTATAACTTCCCACATCAGACACTGATTGTTATTCAGTGTGCTTCTGTGTTACTATGGTTTTTGGCTGCATCACCGCCGCAGGATTTCAGTTTGATCAGAAAAACCTATAGTTTTCAAAATCATGATTACATCTAAGATGAAGCAGATATTTGGCATCATTTCAACTGACGACATTGAAAGTATTTGTATATGTCTTTTAAATCAACACTCCACAACATTCCGTGTATATATATATATATATATATATATATATTCAGTATATATTTGGCTTTGAGGTGCTGCAAGCCGACGTCTCAGAGCCAGTTCTGGCAGCTCACGTAGCTGCTGTCAGCGACATGAAAAAGAGGAGAGGACAAGAGAGACAGAAAGGGGGACAGCATCCTGTGTCTAATGTGACACCTATCAGAACTTAGTGTATAATTTACACAGGAAGGGAAGTGCAACACCTGAGCCCCGTCTGTCAGGAGGCAGGAGACAGCTTGTAGCT
The DNA here is from genome assembly GCF_027596085.1 of Anoplopoma fimbria. Lineage (NCBI taxonomy): Eukaryota > Metazoa > Chordata > Actinopteri > Perciformes > Anoplopomatidae > Anoplopoma > Anoplopoma fimbria. The sequence goes on along the minus strand of NC_072470.1, from coordinate 9,938,169 downwards.
TCAAGGGGTTTCACAGCGAGCATAGCGGCTCCTCTCACAGCCGGCTAGTGCTCAAGTCTGGTCTTGAGGGGGGTCATCAGTCCATATTTCTGTACTGGAATATTGTTTTCTGTCCACCGGCCAAAAAATATTGCTCTCCACTCTAATGAAACTGCCAGGAGATGTCACTGTCGGCCATTACTCTGAGGTGCAGAGGGCAAGGAGGTGAATTGGATCTAGAGCCCTAATTTTTTTTTTGGTTTTTATAACAAATTAAGATTGGTGCCTGCAGGAGCATGAAGATCACAGGAACCTCATGCCACTCTTAATGCAAGGCCCTTAACCTGTAACATCTCCACTGGAGCCAAACCTCAACATAAAGTCTGTGGTTTTCACTCAGCAGCTCCCAAAGGGGAAGGGAACGTGTGCGTCCGGTGCCTCCTGGTGGTGAAACACACAACTGTAATATTCCCCCAATACTGTTGTAAGTGCTAACTAGCAAATATTACCAAGCAAAAATAAGATGGTGAGCATGATAAACATCATACCTGCTCAACATGTTAGCATTTAGCTCAAAAGCACTGCTGTTCCCAAGTACAGAATCACAAAGCTGCTAGCACGACTCTAGACTCATAGTCTTGTTTAAATATGACTATTTTAAAATTTCAAATATAGAAAATACACAGCACTTTTTTGATGAGAAGGCATGTTTCCATCTTGCAACCTTCATCAGATAAACGTATGGCGCTATGGTTCCAGATACTAATCTTGATAAAGCATGCAAGTTTCAAATAAAGTTTCCACTTTTACTTTTTGTCTTTCATATCAGATCATCCATCCATCCATCCATTTTCCGTAACCTGCTCTGTGTGGAGTTTGCATGTTCTCCCCATGTCAGCGTGGGTTCTCTCCGGGTTCTCCGCCTTCCTCCCACAGTCCAAAGACATGCAGCTTAGGTGCATTGAAGACTCTAAATCACCCGTAGGTGTGGATGTGAGTGTGAATGGTTGTTTGTCTCTATATGTCAGCCCTGCGACAGACTGGTGACCTGTCCAGGGTGAACCCTGCCTTCGCCCATTGACAGCTGAGATATCGGATCATCTGCAACCTAAATGTTTGGTGCGCTCTCGAGCTGACGGAGAGCTACTCTTCCCTCCGACCAGCGGTGTCTTCTCACATTAAACCAAGCTTTTAGACGTTAACATGTGCTGCTGTGGAAGCTGAGAGGGTCTAGTTAATAGCCCGAGGCACTGGTCTGGTCTGTGTGGACACATTGATCTGGCTGGGAGCAAAAAGCACTCCCAGAGCAGTGCTAAAGAGCCTCTGGCTTATATTTGTCAAGCCCCTCCGAGCGGGGCCGCTGATTTCGGATCAGTGGTTAGGCTGCACCACCATTTAAACTTCAATAAAGCTACATGAGTAAAATGGGTGACAAATCACCACTGTAGCATAGCTGGCTTTATAGAGAGACTGAATCATAAAAAATTAAAATATTCGATCCTCAATGAAACAGGAGCCATCTAATGAAATGGATAAGAGGCGTTAAATCAATATTTTAGAATACTTTGACTTTTAGATTTCACACATAATAATGAAGATGTCATCAAAGACTTTCAACTCGAATGATCCCTCACTGGCCCTGCACTTCGACGCTTCAACCATATTAATGATGCCTCTTGCATACAGTTGAGGAATCCCTTTGCCTCAAAACTCATGAAACTTACATTAAATACCAAGGCTTTATTTTTCAGATGAAAAAACTGCTAATTCGCCAAAAAAACAAGGATCTTTTTGTAGGAAAAGAGGCTGAAGATGAGCCATGAGTGTCCTCAAGTGTCGTCATGAATTGAATGATGCCATGAAGCTAGCAGGAACCCAGAGACACACATAAAGAAGGACATGCTTGAGTTGGACTGAGTTTTTTTTCTCAAGGGCTTTGACCCAAATAAAGAAAGTGTGCTGCTGAGCTTCTAATAATGAAACTACTCAAGTAGAGAGTTATATAATACCCAACAGTACAACAAGCAGTGTTTGGCTCCATCTAGTGGACTGAATGAATACAAACTGCAGCAATGTAGCCACAAGTTATATCCCTTACAGTGCAGTGCTTTGGGCTAAATGTTAAAGTGCTTAAAATGGCAATACTGCATGTATAATGTCCGCATGGTCACCAGCTCAGTTTAGCATGTTAGCATGCTAGTATGTGTTAATGAGCAATAATCACAAAGTGCAGCTGAAGTCATAAACCAAAGTGATCCTTTCTCAGTTGCTTCCTTGATGGTATTGAGGCATTATTGGCACAAGGTTTTTACAGTTTCACTTCTCCATCTACATGACCTTCTTTGTGGGTAACCTTATTTCTCCGCCCTTGGTGGTGCAGGTGCAGTAAATGCGTGCCTGAATGCCATAAAGATAATGCTCACGGTCATTGATCGATTTTCAGGGCATTTCTTTACCTCAAAATGTCATTTGAACATTATTATTTCATCTTTATTGAACTGTGAAGTGAAGGCCAGGGTAGATAATACGACAGAGAACGGACAGTGAGGCTGGTTTAAGGTCAATTTTACACTGAGAGCGAAGCAGCAACTGCAGGGACCGAGCTTGATGATTGACTGGATGACAGCCAGTCAAAGTGTTCATGCCTTACTTGTTAGCATAAATGGAATACAATATTCATAACTAGAGTGTGTTTTCATGAGTGTATAATCACCTAAAACAAAGAATCCTGGTTTCGTTAGCTCTTAAATGAGTCCTTCATCGCTTTAGCTTCAACGCAACTAGATGCCATCAAATCCTACACACTGTACCTTTAAACAAAAACAACAATAAAACAGAATCTGACATAAAACTTAATCGACAGGCTTTTTAACTTTATTGGCATTTTTGCAAGAAATCAAATCATTTCAATTCCAGTTACAATAAATGCATAACAACTGTTTCAGAAGACGTTACAAGGATCATCTTTAACAAAAGAAACAAAAAAAACAGTTTGGCTGCCGTCTCATTTTTTCTTCATTTATATACAAAGAAATGTCACTGTACTAGATTAATCCTAATATTACCCCACTCATTCAGGTGGATAAATCATGCAGCTGACCTTTAATTCATACAGACAGACCTTGATATTGCTGAAAGAGGCTTTAGTCGGATATGAGTAGAGTCAAAAGAAAAAAAGTTGAGCAAAACTGAAGCTGTCACAGTTTATGCTAAAAAGCGATAAAACAAGACACAAAATAACAATCTCATAATTATTGAAAAATAAAAAAGTGCAAAAGGCAAATTGTCCATTTGGGATGATTAAGAATTCCAGTTGTAAAACTTGGATGGCTAAGATAACATTTTTTTTTTCTCTTTTTTCTCTTTCCACCATACTAAGTTAAGCAGATTCACAAATCATACTGTACAGAAGTTCTTCAAAGTGCAAATATTATGAATTGGCATAAGCTGGTATATACATTTTTTATTTTATGGATGACAAAAATAATCAAACGAAGCATGTTTTTCTTTGTCCAGTCCGGCTCCATTTATATGTCGCACCAGCTCATAGACTGCTGCGCCCACACTGGACAGTCTCCCCCGACTCCATCGCTGTTACACTCGTGAGAATTGGCAACATCGGCTGATACTATTCTCACTTTATCACACGATTTCTCCACACGGCCGCCACCTTCCTAAAAACGAGCCGCGTTACACCACCGAAAAACTTCTCGCTCCATGAAAAGAAAATTAGACTCGAATCATAAAAGCCCAAATCCCACAGATCCGTGTGTTCACTAAGTCATGCACAACATGCTCAACCAGTCACATTTTAGGAGCTTTTATTGCATTTTCCTCCGATTTACTGGTGATTTAAAATAATTATGTTGGCAAGTGTGCACGGTACACACACACACACACACACACACTGTGCAGCTTGTTCAATGAGCACCTCTGGGATGAACCTGATCTCCATCTCTGATGACTAAACTATTCAACTACACCTAACCCATGATCACAGGACTTCACAACTATTGTAGGTCATCACAAAATAACTAAATTGCATACAACTCTTTTATTCCAAAGAGTTTTACTCAAGCCTGGCACACAGCTGTATTTAAAATGCTTATTATCAGTTTACTGCAGCTCTGAAGCAGGAGCTCACTTCGCACACAGTCCTGCCTCCGGGCCGACTGAAGCAGCCTGTGTGTTCTAAAAACACTAATTTGTCCGAGGATGCTTCGCTGATTAGCTGCGCTCCTCGGCAGCTCACAGACAGTTTAGCCAGACGTATTTTGGCAATCAAGAGTGGAGTTTGCGAAGTAAAAAAGCAGGTCATGTTTGACAGATCTGTTGTGATAAACTGAACTCCAAAAAAGGTGACAAATGTATTTTACTGAAACATATTGTGAGGAACAGATGATGAGGTTTTGGTTTTGGTAGTTTGGCAGACATTTTTTCATTTTTCTTTGATTCAAACTGAGATAATGTGAGAAACATTCCACTGACTTTCAGTGCCGTCCTCCGTTCTGTGGCTAAGAGCATTGTTTCAAAAAAAAAAAAAAAAAACCCAAAGTGCAAAGGTCATAGCTTCATTTTAATGATTAGTTGTCTCAAAAAATATGCTGATAAGAAAGAGTTTCCATTAACAGCTGTTTTCTGTCCTTAGTCATATTTTGTCAGGTTCTGTTAGAGGAAATACTCGGGCGAGTCTGGTGTGTCTGGTTTAAAAACACTAAAAGCATCAGGGTCTGTGATATGTAAACTGATCAATGCACGTCTGCTTTTATTCACACACGCACACTTGAGTGCCCTTGAGATGAAAATCTTCCATCTTTCCTCTGAGCTTCCTTAATTTTTTTTCCCCGGGTAGAGAGGCTGAGATGTTAGAAGGATTCACACTGTCAAGCTGAAGCAGAAGTAAAGGGTGCAAAAATGCTACATCACGGTTAAAGTAAGACTTGTTCAAAGCACCCTCAACTTGTAGAATGTGGAATGGCAAAGCTTGTGCTAAAAACAGTTAGGAGATACATTGTGAAGTGAAACAGGTCAAACAGGATGCAAAGCTGGAGGGGAGATTTGAATATCAGAGGCTCAGAGTAGGTTTCCACTTCCTGCCAATTTTCTATTTTAAAATTCTGAATGTTATTGGCAAGAGGTTTTCATTCAATCATATATTAGCTGATAACACGGATGTCTTGTTTGTTTACTCAGGGAGAGCAATATCCTAGGAAACGAGCAACGGTAACGTTTATGTTTCCTTCATTGAAGACGCCTTATTCAAATAGTTTCATTGTGCTTTAACGTTTCCGCGACTCCTAACTATTAGATAACTCATTTTAGGCGGCTGAATATGCCTCGGTTAACTAAGGTTATGTATCTCAAAAACACATGACATGACGAGTACGTGGGACTGCTTTCTTTCAAACTGCTTTAAGAGCTTTGAGTCAAAAGGAAAATCAAAAACCAAAACAAAGCCAGGGAAGGTGTCTGATCATCAGAGACTTATTTCTTTTTTCGGGGTGCGGTTCAGAGTGAGCCGTGTTATGCTTTTAATGAGACTGGTAACTCTTTCTCCCTACGTCTTTCCTTCATTCCTTCCCCGGTTCCTCTCTTCGCTGCAAGGCTCGTCGTTCAGGTCATTTGAGGGGGGGGAGGGAGGGAACTTCATGTCGGTAAGGAATGGTGGCGCTGAAGAAACCTTTGGAAAAAAAAAAAAAAAATGTTAGGGCCAGCAGTGATGTGGTGTTTATTTTACTTTCAAAAGGAGATTTCACTTTACCTTTCAGTAGAGGAAGAAGAGGCGTGTTCTATGAGATGTGGCCATGTTCTCTGACATGTTACGGACTTTAAGATAGTTAACGAAACCCCTGAAGAACAGCAGGAGACCTGTGGAGAGAAAGCACAGTTCACCTCACAACAGATCTCCACCTGATAGTCGACAGTATTACGCAAGATAACATTTGCCAAAAAACATTTAACATTGCAATAGAGACTCACCGAGCAACAGGAAGATCCACCAGAGCCAGTATTGACCATTAAAGTAACCAGTGAAGTAGTCGGAGAACTGGAGACAGAGAGCATCACTTTCAGTATTTTTTTTTTTTTTCCATGAACTCATTCGGCACTGATATTACGAGAGAAAACTACCGTGAACGTACCCTGACGATAAGAATCCACTTGATGAGGGAAAGGCCGAAGCCACAGATGGCGCCGTAGCGTCCTGCGATGGTGTTGGTCAGACAGAAGGACAGGCAGAACCCGATCCAGTTGAACAGGAAGGCCACTAGGGGGACAAGCACCAAGACACAGTTTGTCAGTTTGCTTTACAACAACAACAACAACAACAACAAAAAGCCACGGCGATTCTGATATATTCAGGAACACATATACATGTAAAACAGAAATATATCTTTTTCTGCAGTATTTTATTTTGAAAATAGCTGTGGAATTTTTCAAAAATGAAAGCACTGGGAAATTTCTATTGAATGAGAATGACTTCAAGAGATGGAGGCTGATAAGGACTACTTAAAGGAAATGCAAACACAAGACGATAATCATCTTAATGTTTGACTGTTGAGACGTCCCACCGCTGAGGAAGTTCACCTTTTGTTTAAAACAGAAACAATCCTGTAAGGGGAAATCTGAATTACACTAGACTTGAAAGATAACAAATAACAATCCTTGTTCTAGTCCACTCTTGTTTAAATAGACGCATTAAAGAAGTTAACATGAGACAGACTTACTGAAAAAGGCCAACATGAAGATTCCATCGTTGCCAACTCGAAGCTGATCAGTGTCACTGAAATCATCTCTGGGAGGGAATTCATCATCCTGGATGCACGCACGCACAAACAAACAAACAAACAAACAAAACCACGTATGAGTTCAAATTAAACAATGACGGACACACCCGCTACACAAATAAACGGGCACTGGCTTGATAAACGCTCAACCTAATCTAAAACTGTGTGTGCTGACTAATTACTGCCATTTATTTTGTTCCTACATGTACGTTGGGTAGATGTGGCGTGCTTTGAGGTTAACCCCACCACAAGCTTTGCTATCTTATGATGTAACCCAGGTCTGAATTTAGAATGCCTCAATGGAAGGACATTGATAAAACAAGCCCATAAGACGGAGGAGAAATGACGACAGGAGCATGTGTGTGAGCGTTCGTCCTCACCCGTGGCATCACGTCCACGGTGGAGGTTGCCAGGGCGGCGGCTTTGGCCTTCTCCGCCTCGTCATACGTGGGCAACGAGGTGGCAACGCTGTAGGGCGGAGGGACAGGGAAATCACCTCGGTAACTAGTCTCTGTGGGGAAACAGAAGAGAAAGAGAAGACTAAGCTAGCTAAGTAGCTGCCAACAATGTGGTAATGCTGTCATGGAAATCAGTGCTGACTCATCAGTTTAGACAGACCAGAAGTTGCCACAAAAATGCAGCTGAAGCTATTTTAGGAAGCTTGCAACCACGCTTTGGAAAAATCAAGTAACTAAGAAAATATACATGCACGGAACTATTAGATCGACAAATCTGGAAAGTAATGCCGTTCAAACCTGGTATTGCAGCGGTTGCTCCCAGGTCTATGGAGGCGTAAGGAGGTGGAGGTGCATCTGCCTCTGCCTCCCCCTGAGTATGTGACCCCGACGCTTCCCCCGCCGCCACCGAGGCTTCCTGGCTGGACGTACCGGCCTGGGCTGTGGCAGAGGTGCACGGCTGCTGCTCGCTGGTCGAGGCCTCTGAAGAGTCATCCTCATTGTGCAGCTGGAGGGGAGATGAGACGGGGGAGGGTTAGAGTAATCGGCACAAGCAGATCAGCTGATCAGTCAGCCAAAAAGTGTGGCTGCTGGAGGGGAGCTTCACGCTGTGTTGAGTTTCTAAAACTGGCATTAAGCTTGTATTTCCTGCCAGGCAGGATGGACGGCTTTTTAAAGCTAAGGTAAAGACAACCATAAAATATGGACATGGTAGTATTTTAAACATCAGTATCAGTTTTCTGATAGCAGCAACAACATCAAGTAGTTATTGTGTAACTAGATGAGGTTTGCACAATCTGTTTGTGTTTGTCAGCACAAAATGTGGGTCAGGAATGTTTTCTTCCCCTTTTTTTCCCCTTTTTTTCTTATTTCAAGCTGAATGAGTGGGTTGACATTGGCAACACATTTACAGTACGTAATGGGTTACTTCTTAGTATATGGTCCATTTCACAGTCTGAGGATGAAGGTCAATTTCCTCATTAACTTTATCCTTCAAACATTTATCATATGCAAAACAATCGCAAACTCAAACACCACCTTTGGTACGTTTTGTGGTCGGCATATTTTCTGCAATAGCCATTCGATGTATTTATAATCTGTAATTACCTCTCTATATAGTACTTATTTACTGGTAGTGGCGGGGTCTGCTATTCCCACACTAGATTCAGATTGACTTATATAGGCTGTAAACCAGCTCTCATTGATGACATCTTCACCGTTTGCTGCTTGCTCTTCAAACATCAAACTATATCAGAGCTGTGTTCATTTATCAGTTACGCTCAGAACGTTTCCTGCTGCCGCTGCTTCACATTAAAAGCGTTGAAAACTTGAAGGCTTTTATTGTGAAGCTGCCACAGAATTTACAACGCAGGATTAGGACTTTAACTGCTATTTTGAAGTATGAGCTGAAATAAAATGACTGGTGTACATATGTCTGCTGTCTGCCCTCAGCAGAATGTTTGACACTGTGAGCACAGAGACCTGAGACTCCATCGGTATGTCAACAGAGGAAGGTCTCTGGGAAAGTGATACACATGTAATCAGTTAATGAGCGTCCCCGCTACAGCTGAGAGTTGGTAACAGTCTTTAGTACGTTCATTTTTGCCAGACGATAGAGCCAAGCGGCGTCTGAAATTACAGAGGGGCAACGGGAACAGGATGGCTACAGAACGGTTGGTGGGGAATCTGGGTGGGCCTTTGAGAAAGTTAACTTGATCCCAGGCAGCAATCGTGCAACCTTGTGCGGATATTTACCTTGATAAAAATCCAACTTTCTTCAATATCAGGTCAAAACTGCACATAACTTGTTGTGGCTTTAAGATCCGTTCACTGGTATCTCATCTTAAGTTTAAATGCTACATTACCCAGAAATAACAAATAACAACCGCTGACTACTCAAATGTGACGATACACACCAAATGTTTAGCAAATGTTGTCTCAATGTGTGTGAGCGAGTTCATCTTGCTCAGGGCTGTCAAAGACAATTCCCGAACAACAAAGTGAAACAGATAAGTGACGGCTGTTAAGAGTGGATTTCTAGAACAAGGTGTCCAAGTTAGGATGAAACAGTACACTGTTATTCTGCTGACTTGTGTTGATATACAAAACATCCAAACCCTTCTGCTTGTAAGTTTTGAACCAAATACCCTCATGGAGTTTTTAGTTTTGGGTCAAGACTTCAAGTAGGTTTAAACCTATTTGTTTCCGTTATATTTATGAACTTTAATCACCAAGGTTATAATTATGTGATCAAGAGGGAAGTTCAGCGAAATCATTTTTTCTAAGTAGCATTTTCCATGAAGTAATGGCTATATTCTTGTTGTGGTAAAACACCACCGCAAACTGGGAAACACCTTTTGTAATAACAGCTTCCATCGTAACGATAACAAAAAAAGTCTCAAGTGACTAATAACAGCAGAGCTTAAGTAACTACTCCCCTTTGAAAAAAAAAAAAAAGTAAAAGTTAATTCTTTTAATCACCATGCAGATAAACTTCTCAGAAAAATACTTGAATTCAACCCATGTGCACAAGGCAGTGAGTGAATGATGATGGCTGACGACTGGCTCTGAATCAAGGACAAAGCATAACGCACCCCCGCACACAGGGGATTACATAAGATCTTAACAACGTCTTCATGTGTCCAGATATAACCTAAACCCATGTGGGTCCACTCAGAGCAGCAGTGCCCTATACTTTAAGAAATCAAAGTGATTATTTAGAGGAGAATGAGACGGCTAAAGGGCTAGAAGTGACGAGGAATGGAAATTGTTTAAGTGTAGGCAAAGTGATGTAAAAAAAACTGGCAACCAACAAACCACAACATCGGTTATCTTTGACCTGAATGCATTCAGCTGTACAGCATCTATTAACAAATCCTTGAGAATCCCTTCTCTTAAAGTGGATTGTATGTGTGTTTTATAAGACCGGATTGTTGTTTAGAACTGCACTTTGTTCAGGATTGTAAAAGTTACCGCACAATGCTGATTTGCTTTGGCTCGCACTGAGCCCAGAGGGATTATCACTCACATAACCCAGAACCACAGGCATCAAGAGCACAAAGCGGACTTTATCTCAAGAGTGGCCACGACTGCTTCCAACATTTCTCAGCCTGTTTTGAATCGACATGAATGGTAACAGATTTAGAACAGTAACAAACTCCATGTTTAATGCTGGTTAATCCAAATATCACCTCGCTTATTTTAAACTCAACATCCACATTGCTTTTGACTAGTATTGGGGACACACCTTTTTTTTTTTTTTTTTTTTAAATTTAATAACTTGATTAACTTACTGAATTTCTGAATAGAAATGTCTGCTAGGAGAACAACAACATAGTCATAACTTATTTATTAGTCGCTCCCACTAGCCCTTTGGACTTGAATACTTAGAACAACACTCATAGCTCATGAAGTCCCTTGTAGCATTGGCCTCCTAATAAATGTCCCCATTAACAATAACTTACAGCTCAGCTTGTTTAAACTCTTGCTGGCTTGTTAACAGTCATATGGCTTCACAGACGTGTATGTTCAGCAGGTAAAATGCACACAAGAACAGTGTAATAATGCAGTTTATTAGGAGATTCACTCCCGAGGCCTGCAGGAGACATCTTTGCTGTCTCGATAGCCTAGCGCGTGGCCGATGCGGAAGTGCTCGCGAGGCCATCTGTCACAACAAAACCATTCGAGGAGTTAAATGAAGACAAAAAAAACCCGGAAGTAACCATTCAGAAATACAATAAACAGCTTTTTTTTTTTTTTATATATATATATATATATCCCGTGTGTACATATTAAAGCTCTTTCTGCTTGAATAATAACACAAATAGCAAAGCCTTAATGCTGGCAAGGCCCCGTTTCCTGTGACAGACAGGCCAAGCGCTGTGTTTTGATCTCGTCTGTCCGACACTCACCACTTGGTATCGGCTTGCCGGGTCCATCCCGACGAGATGCAGCTGGCGAGAGAGCCAGCCGAGAAAACGAGAACGATCCGAGCGGTCGTCACTCCTGAATATGTGTTAAAGTCACAAACAACGGAGAATAACAGGATACAGACCGATGACAGAGATGGCTGCACTCTACACTGGCTCAGAAAAACACCCTTCTTTGGTGAAACGTTGACCAACAGAGTCAAACTACTCGTGCAATCGCATGCTTCCTTTCAGATATTTCAGAATAAAAATGGTAAAAAACGCTGTTTATTTTTTGTTTGTTTTTTTAAACATATATTTATTGGTTTTATACATTTAACACAATTTACAGTACCAGTCAAAAGTTTGGACACACCTTCTCATTCAACTACTTTGAAGAATCTAAAATATAAAACATATTCTGGGTTTGTTTACCACATAATTCCATTTGTGTTCTTACATAGTTTTGATGTCTTCAATATTAAATAACAATGTAGAAAAAAAATAAAAAAAAAATAAAGAAAAACTATTGAATGAGAAGGTGTGTCCAAACTTTTGACTGGTACTGTATATTTATTGGTTTTATACATTTAACACAATTTACAGTACCAGTCAAAAGTTTGGACACACCTTCTCATTCAACTACTTTGAAGAATGTAAAATATAAAACATATTCTGGGTTTGTTGAGCATTTGTTTGTTTACCACATAATTCCATTTGTGTTCTTACATAGTTTTGATGTCTTCAATATTAAATAACAATGTAGAAAAAAATAAAAATAAAATAAAGAAAAACTATTGAATGAGAAGGTGTGTCCAAACTTTTGACTGGTACTGTATATTTATTGGTTTTATACATTTAACACAATTTACATACATAAAGGAACCTTCCCACTACCTGAACATATGGCAGTATATAAAATAACAATAAATAATACAAATATCACTTGAAAATAAATAAATGGCTAAATTATACAGTACCAGTCAAAAGTTTGGACACACCTTCTCATTCAATGTTTTTTCTTTATTTTTTTAATTTTTTTTAATTTTTTTTACCTACATTGTAGATTAATATTGAAGACATCCAAACTATGAGGGAACACATATGGAATTATGTGGTAAACAAACAAATGCTCAACAAACCAGAATATATTTTATATTTGAAAATAAATATATGGCTAAATTATAAGTTAAAACATAAATTCAAGAAGGACAAAGATTTACAATGAAAATACTAATTTAGTTGAAATAAATAAATAAATGAAAATAATGTAAATAAAATAAAATACTGTCACAAACATGGAGCAGAGTACAGCACACATTCCTCACAACAGATTAGTCACTTAACATTTCCAATGCCTCTTCAATGTCACCATTTTTAACAAAATCCAAAAACATCTCCCAGATTTTGTAAAACTGAGAAGCTTTCTTCCTAACTATATACACGTTAGTTTCTCAAGAGCCAAACTTGATGTTAAGTTTTTCAACCAGTGGCCTAGAGAGGGGCAACGAACGTTCTTCCAACACAGAGCGATTGAGCGCCTGGCCTGCGGTAGACATAGGTCAACCATTTTTCTTTCTCTATTAGAAAGAGAACAATTGTCTGGATAAATGCTTAATATACAGAGCGTATAGAGGTATTGGAGACGAGGTAATTTGAGAGATATATTGTATCACCGAACTCCAAAATCTTTGAATCTCCTCACATTCCCCCAAACAGTGATATAAAGTACCTTGATGAATATTTCAGCAATATTTTAGCAACATTTACATATCAAACGTAGAAGTGCTCATTATGCAGAATAGCTGTTTTAACAGTGTTTTGTTATTAAGATGCGATATGTAATGTATATGTCGTTTGACACCTCACTTGGTCAATACAGTCTCAGTTTCAACTCATTATGTGCATTACTCATGGTAAGTTTGATGCATAGTATTGCGTCATATTTTACAAGGTGAAAATATGTTCTTAATGTAAAATTTGAATTTGCAAAGTAGGTAATTACAGCTGCCATTAAATGTTATAGTATTATAATTATGGTTTTATATATCTTAAACCACACTTTATTATACATACCATAATATTTATTTCTAAAATGAAATAAAGTAGCCTAAAATGGAAATACTTAAGTGAAGTACAAGTACCTCTTATAACTGTACTGAAGTACAGTACATGAGTAAATGTACCCGGTCACTTTCTACCTCTGCTTTTAGATATATATTTTTTAGTACTTAGCGTGATCGATGTTCTTGTGAATGTGATGTTAAATTCTATAACTTGGTACATTCATTTTTAATATGATTGTGGTGTTTTTTTCTGCATTATTGATCTTTCTAAGGTGTCATTAGTTTGGTGTTCCCATCTGAGTTTCTTATTATAATATTTGAAGGTATGTGCTAAAAAACAATTTGGACGGATCGAGCCGTTTTATTTTGAAGGCCGAATCCCTCTATATCCGTATTTTAGTCTGCCTCTGGTTAACTTGATGGTGAGGGCTGTTCACGGAATTCCACGGATTGAGAAAGCGTGATGACGCAAATGCATAAAAAAATGGTGAATAAATGGGCCACTGGGTGGAGCCAAAGTCCACTTACGTCACTCAACCACCACCAGCTGCTACCATGAAGATTGAAATCATGAAGATAATTTGACATGCCTCAGTTTGTCAAAGACACATGGGGGCTGCACGTCAAAATGATGATCCCTTAGTTATTTAAATTGAGTTATATATATTATTAAGCAGGTAGTTCTCCCTATTCTTGTGGCAGTAGAAATAGGCCAAGGAGAAGAGTTTGGCAGTAGGCCTTTTGGCTCAAGGAAGACTTCACAGCCATAACTCATGTTGTAGCACAGAAAATATCTGGCCTTGAATGAAAGACATATGATAATAGAAATAATAATTTCTTCAAAAGGAACAAACAGTGTTTTCTGGAGCTTTCAACCACATCATACTCCTGATCTTGCTGGAAAATCCACCTCTATGATGACGGAGCGGTTTAAAGCTCCAGAAAAATCCACACTTTTTATTGTTGTTTTTTTTAGATGCATGCACTTCTTATGCAATAACCTTTAAAAGTCAAACATATGTTGTACATTTTTAGTGACAGATTTTATTCAGAAAACTTTTTGACCTTATATTTTTGCAGTGTTAGAGCTAGTGTAACTCTTTTTAGTTTTAAGTTGGGCTGTGGTGGTCTTGCTTACTGTCTTTTACCTTCAGGATCCCTTTTTTCAGTTACCAAGAGATCTGTGCTTCTGCTTGTGTAACACCGTAGAAACAATCAGGCCATGACCCCCCTGAGCTCTTTAAAACAGCCCTCAGCTGCAGAGAATACCCTCGTGGTTTTTGCTCTAGGTTGTGAATGTACTGGGGGGATTTCTCTCTGCAGTATGTTGCCAACATAAACAGCTCACTGTAAAAAAGAAACATCACAGACAGGATAGTTTGGCTCGCTTGTGTGTGTTTGTACTGGGTGCCAAATATTTGGTGATTTCATTAGAATTCCTCTACATTTATATTATATATGAGGCGGGTTGGTGTCTTTATCTCATCCTGAAGTTTACTCCGTCATGTGTTCCTGCCTCTGGGCTAATCCTGGATCAGCATTGCAGTGGATCAGTGCACAATAGGCTCTTGGTACGTTTGTGAGTGCGAGCCCTGAAAGTTTCAAGGATAAAGCACAAAGAGGTTCTGAAGCCATAGTGGATTGACTTTAAAGGGACAGGTGGGGTTAGTAGGAAGACATAACCTGTAGAAAGTTTTCACAGGTTTGTTTTGTCTTCAATCATAGGAATGTTGTGCCTACAGGACATTTTGAAGGTAAACATTGCAGCGATGCATCGCTCATAGAATATTTTGGTGCAATTCTTCACAAACGTTATTTCTCAACACCGGTGACTCACGTTCTGTATGTCTAGCAAGATGCTGATGAATGCTTGTGAAACCAAAGAAGTGCTGATGCTTTATTTGAAAGAACTTGTGTGATTGGACGATGCTCTTACACTCCTATCTGACCAATCCATCGCATTAATACACTTATCCATTCTTTCGATTTGGCAAAAGCTGCGTAAAGCCACCCTAAACAGAGAAAACACGGCGAGGCATTGATAAAAGGCTCTTCTTGAATTAAATATTAATCCCGTTCGCTAAGAAGGGGGATTACTGTAGTACATGTATCAGTTAAGCAGCTCATGCTGAGACAGAGAGGGAAGGAGAGGTACGAACAAATGTTAAAAAAGATGTGAGGTGTGATGCAAAACGAAGCAGGTGCAGAATCCTTGCCCTTTGCAAGGCAGCGGGCATTAGCAGCATTAAGGATTAATATGTAGCAGCGTTATGATGGATGAGTTCCTGCCTGCACCTTTTTAAAGCAGCAATCCTGCATGAGAGAAGAGAGGACTGGAAGTCATTCACCCAGCTGCTGTTAGAGCCCATAATGGTACTTAAACACATCCCTCGCTCACACACACCTGCAGCAAGACACACACACACACACACCACAAAATCTGGATGTTGTTACCTGGCAACATCCTGATTTCAAGGTAAATAGGTGCAGTAAAAAAGGTGTTATATAAAGAAACAGTGGGTGTCTTTGTCAGATGCTGCAGCTCTTCAGCGAGGCAGACTCATTCTTGTGCTGTGAAAGCTTTGCCATTTGACTGGAGGTGAGTGTTTTGTTAGAGGCTGACGGGATCGTGTATTACAGGAGGAGACATCTGTTAGTTTTGCAAAGGACACCGGCAGCAATTTAATTGGCTCGCCGCGGTGTATTCTTACATTTTATTGTGCGGAAAATTGCATTAGACGAAGGCTGTGTAGAGGACTTAATATATTTCAGAAATGCTACGTATATATTGTTACAAAATGGATCATAAATCAGTGAAGTATTGTTTGTAAGGGACTGTATGGTAATAATGAGGGTGGAGAGGGGGTTTTAAGAAAAAGGAGAGGGTTATGTATTTTTGCAGAGGACTACATCGGATCTTGATGGATATTAGTGAATAAACATAATTCTACCAACAGTCATTCTCACCCTTACAAAAAGGGAAAAGTCCATTGAGCAAAGGCCCCAGTATTTCTTTTCCAGCGACAATGTTACATGATTCACTTTTACAACTTGGAACTCGCCCGGTTAAATCATCTGCACAAAGAATTTCTTTGAGAAACATCCAATCACTGAGCGTAGAATTCTATGACGTGCGCAGCCACGCAAAACCTGTTTGAATCTTCCTTTGATAACAAGAAAATGTCACAGGAACAGATAGCCTGAGTTGGAATTCAAAAACACTTGCATATGTGCAGATACATACATTTGACAGCTAATGAACAGCGCCAGAATAAGGTGGAGTTTTGCAACTAATGACTTTGAATGTGAACAAACTCACTGCAATAAACCCTCGCTGCACAATGACGGTTGTCTCACCTTAAAATGTATTAAATTGAATAATTTAAAATGCCAAGAACAAGACTTTGATATCCACTAGATGAACAAATAGGACATTGATGCATTGTTCATAAATACTTGCACTTGTTTCATCATAATATGCACAATGAAAGTAATTGTCACATTTTTAAAGTAAACTGCATCGATATGAATCAATCCAGCCCACCTCTCTAACACTGGCTATATGAGGATAGGGCAGTAATTGAAAAGTGTAAATAAGCAGGAACTCTGTCCATGAAATTGGCCCCTGCACAGTACAAACTACAAACATGGAGTAATTCAACGTGTAATTACGCCGTCTATGGCTCTATCGACACAGGCTAAATAAAATGTATTTTAAATAGCCATGGGTATGAGATACAGGCAGCCGCTAATTAGCAAGAAATGTGAAAACGGAGAACATTAATCACATGAACACGCCTCTCTGTGTCTGCAGACGAGTGCGTAGGCGTGTGAATCTGTGATGGGGGGGGGGTGCAGCACACAGTGCATGCATCGCTGTATGTACTTAAAGCTCCCAGCAGAGGGCAGAAAACACAAGGTTATTCTTTGAGGTGCTGTATTTTATTCATTTTTGACAAACCAAACCTCTGTAAAAAAAACAAAACACATGTTGGGACCTCTGTAAAAAAAACAAAACACATGTTCTGTTTCTTAGCATACATGTGTTTTGTTTTTGTATGCTAACACCTACTGTGTGATTACATTTGATTAGAATCCTGCAACCAGAATGATAAAATAGACTTGTTAACCTTTTTGGAGATATACGTATGTCGACACTCAAAACAAACAAATACTTTTGTCTCTACGCCCTCCCTGGCAGGGGGGACAAATGGCTGATAATGGCTGAACGCAGGAAATGGGAATGTGCACTCCAAAAGCTAGCTGTGTAACAAGTGATATCATCTTGAATTCTGTCTTAAAATCAAAAGAAAAAAAAAAGTCTCTTAAAGTCCTCCATGCAAAATAATTCATGACACATTATTTGAGATACTGATGAGTCAAGAGAATGTGGAGTGGAGAGATTTAAATTATTCCACCACATCTGGCATCTTTTTTAAGATGGTCATTTTCGTAGTTTAAAGTTTAAAGTTTGTATGGGCCTAATGACTGAGTGCAAGAAGCTGTGGTGAAGTGTGCTGATTACATTTAATGTTGGGGAACTTCGGTTAGACTTTGGAACAAATGAGGCTGTCTGTATCATCACCACCCAAAAACCTACAGTTGTACCTCTCGGCCATAACTAAATCCATTAGTGGAGAAAAGATGCTTGGGTTAAAATCAGGATTAATTTGGTCAATTTAAAAACCTGTAGAGGAACCTGCTGTTCCTCACCCTCCCACTAGTTGTCCTCAATGTGTTTCCTGCCCAAACCATCACCTGACCAGTCACATGTCTCCACACCTTCTCCTAATTATTCATCAGCCCAAGTATATACTGATTTCCAAACCAAAAATCAACCATTTACCAGATCATAATGTGACTTCAGGCCATTTTCATAAGTCGTCCTCGCTCTAACGTGTTTACTAAAGCTAAACGGAAAGAGCAAATACATTACATGCAAACAGGAAGTGAAAAAATGGACAGGGCATTATAACATGTCTAACATGTTAGCAAACAGTAGCTTATGCCCACTTTGAGTAGACACGGAGGAACTTTTTTAGCATTCATTTTGTAGTTGTGCCTCTCTCCACTGGACAATGTATATCTGGTAACTCCTCATTGCTCCAGCTAGTAGTTAACTTTTTCTGATAGCCATGTGGTGCTGGGCCGGTAGTGTGCAGTGGGTTCCCAGAGCATTTTCACTGAAAACAACGAGAGCAGTGATAGTGAACCGAAACATTAAAGCTGCAGGCCGTAAAACCAAACCGATGAGCTAATCGGCCTAAATGCTAAAACACTAGCAGAGATGAGAACTATCACATTACAAATAGTCATTTGATCCATTGTTAAAATAAAGTGGAGCAGCTTTAAAGTGTACTTTGGAAACAACTATAAATCCAGCGATCATACAGTGTCACAACATATGGAGTTTTAAGTAACACTATGTTATCAGCTGTGTTTGAATACAATATTGAGCATTTTGACCTATATTTGTAGTTAAGGTATTAAAAGTTGACGATGCAAACCAAAATACAAACACGACGATCTGATCGGGCCCACTGACATTTAAAAATAGTTTTTCAGATGGTTCCTGTGGGATAAGTGGATCAGCGTGTAGCCTCCTGTCAATAACAGCCAAATTACACATTTCATTTTCCTCGAATGATGTCGTCTAGTAAATCAAATAGCCTGACACTACTGTATTCTCCACAGAGATGTAGACAGCTGAACCACTACAGATGCAGAGACGCAATCACGTTCAATTAAACATTAACATTAATTTGGGTTTTATGTGACTGCAGCAAAACGTGACGTTTGACTGCATAACAATCTCCCTCTCCTGTTTGACAAACAACACAGTGGTCAGTATTCTCTTTAATCTATCTCCAAGAGCCTGTTTTTCCAAATTATTATTGCAGTGAGCAGATGTCTCTCAAGATATGAGTGTTGTTTCTGGGTCATACATAGTAGGACACGTTATTCTCCGTAGTATCGAACACTTGGGGAATAGTACCTTTTAAATGTTTAATGATTCAGGGATTTGCAGTTCCCCTCTTCAAGAATACTTTATCGTCCAGGGACTCAAAAGGTTTCACTGTGGGAAGGATGAGCCATCAAAATATTGTCTCGTACAGTACGCCCTCGCTTGCCAGCTGATGCCAGGAAGTGTGTCTTCCAAAATAAAAGACAGGTTATAATGAGAGACTGAGTGATGAGTGTTGGTGACGGAAAGGGAGCAAGCGAGACAGAGGGCGAGAACAGTAAAGGGAGAAGTAGGCTAATACACTGCTGCTGCTGATGATGATGCTGCTGCTGCTGTTGTGTATCACTGAGTTCATAATAGAGAGGCATCATCAAAAAGCACATGGAAGAGTCAATGTATTCCCCCTAGTCTCCGAGACGGTCTTTTGATGCTGGAAAAAAAACACACTTTCTTTCTCTCTCCATCCTCCCATTCTCCCTCCCACTCTCTCCCACGCTCCCACCATCGCTCGCCATGCTGCTGATGAATTAAAAGAAAGTATGTCAGTTGGCAGGCGGGGAGCGGAGAAGGGAAAGAAAGAAGACATCAGAAAGAATTCATTCAGTGAGTTTTCTCGACAAGAAACACGGGCTGAACCTCCGCCGCCTCGTGAGTTTTTCAGGGCTTGGGAGGCGGTTATTTGGGTCATCCATCAGGGCTGAGAATCCACCTTGATTCGTCCACGCTGCACTTCAGACAAAAACTGGACCGATGTATTGATTCCCATCAGAACAACTTGGCCCCAGTGTCCATGGGGTGCCTCCCTATTAACCAGCAGCACTAAACACATCAACTGTATGTGAGGAGCCCCGGCCGTTTGGATGCTGCTGTTGCTATGCAACTGTTGAGGGCTTGTTTTGGAGTGCTGCGTAGCACCGCTATGCTTAAAGTTTGAATGTATTTTTTTAAATCTCACAGCAGTTGATGTTTTGAATGCTACAGCATGGCGAGCTCTCAGCGCTGCACGGTGTTGAGCGTGCATGTTGAATTTCCATTCAAAAAGACGGAGGGAAGAAGAAGTGGATGTTGTAAAGTAGGGTAATGTTCCCAGCATGAATGCAGCCTGTCTTTGGATTTATAAAACTGATTCTGGTCCCAAAAGTTCAGAGTTTCTATAAAACACTTGCCAATCTTTAACAAAAATGTGTACAACTATGTAACTTTTGCTGATCAGAGAAACAAGCGGTAATAACAGGACAATGATGAATGCTACAAATGAAGGTGGTAGGAGCGTGGGTAAAACGAGACAAGCTTTAGATAGAGCACAGTATCCATCTAAAGTCAGCTAATGTTAGCTAATGTTAGGCACCATAAGCTACTGACCATGAAGAGCTAAAGTTATCATTTTTCATGAGCTTGTGAATTTTGCAGTAAACGACCAGGCTCAAGAGACGATGCAAGTCCATGGGCGGGTCGGAGGTCACAGTTAGCTAGGAATGCTCTCAAAATGAAGGTTTTACAGATGTTTTAGGGCCTTTCACAACGATCTTGTTTGGTCCGTATCTTGGGCCTTTTCAGTGTGGTCCGAACCAAAATTTCTGGGGTAAAACCTCATCCGGGAGCACGTTCCGTACATAACAGGCAAACCTTGGTCCAAGAAAAGAGGGGCTCTAGCCTTGCTTTCAATTACCCAACATTTGTTTGGTCGGTTTCAACCAGTTAATCTAGCGCAACAAGCAGGTTAGCATTTTTTTTATTCAGAGTGAGTTTGTGTTCCCCACGTCATCATCAGGTCGACGTGTCAATTTATTTAACACTTTGGTTTATAGCCTCAGCTATACATCAAGTTCAATGCTGTTCATAAATGTTAGCATGCTAACATGATAAACTTACTTTGTTTTCCATTGTGAACATGGTATACATAATACCTACTAAACACCAGCATGTTAGCACTTTCACTGTTAACGTGCTGATAGCGTCTAGCTCAAAGCACCACAGGGTCGCTGGCACGCTGTGGGCTGTTGTTCTTGTGTAACCACTCTTCATATTGCTTGTTGGGAGAATATTTCCTAACATAAACATATCTCTGTCCTGCATGTTCTTTTTGTGCGTTTGTCTTTGTTGTATAAGATTATTTGCTGGTGCTGCGACCCCATTTCCCCACCAGAGCAATACAAGTTATATCTTATCTCTAATTCTGGACAAGAAAGAAAAATAATAACACTTATGAAATATTCATATTCTTTTCGATGCTCTTTTATGAAAGCAATAAGTCATTTAGCACAGCGCTCCAGCTCAGCTCAGCTCACAGAGCTCCAGGTCATGCCTAACAATGCATCTTATCACCCCCATTAAGCCTTCTGAGGCTCATTGCCTGTAAGTGAAGAGCTATGATTCGTGTATAGTTTTGACAATATTCATCACCCTTAATATGTTACTCTTTGAGCAGTTCTACAGATCCAGATCCTTTGCACTGCCAGATAATGATGTCAAGCCCAGAAGGCTGTGCCCTTTATCCATCTAGTTATCACTTGCCATTCTTTTTACTTTTCCACGTGTGAACAGCTCGTTCTTTTTTAAAGCTTCAGCATCCGGATGCAGACAGAGTCGATGAGAACAAAATGAGTGATAGCGAGGCAGAGAGAAAGGATGCTGCTCGTAAAAAATAAAATAAAATACTGTTGTCTTTTTGTTGCGATAACCTTTGGTTGACTTTTGCTTCACGGCCCTCTCGAGTGCTTTTTATTGGTGACTTGGCATCTTGTTTGCCTGAGGTCATCCATCAATATCTCTGTCAGCCTCTCAACGACCTCCTGAGAAAGCGGCAGGACCGTTTGGTTTAATATTAACTGTAAACCTGCATTCATTTATTCATTATTTACCTGTTTGGATGCTCTTAAAATAAGGTCTGTTAGAGGTTGTTTCCAACACAGCAAAATAACCTGGCAAAGTTGAAGAGTACGAGTATCTTTGTATTTTTTTTTTCTTTCTCAAAACTGAGTGCAGAGAGGATCTGGGGACCTGATGTGCTAGAAACAGTTTGACAGCAAATCTGTACTTTGGTGTCTTTGAATTTCGTACAGAGGAAAGAACTATCTGTGATGTGAGTAGGAAGTTATGCAGGTAGTTACAGCTGGATAAACAAACATATTGACTGGCTATGCTATTACAAACTCTAGCTGCCAACATGCTATTGCCTTTCCCCAACACTAAGCCATCGTCGTGATCTTACCCTCCCACTAGCCTGATTATCCAATAACTGGCCGTGTGTTCCCCTTTAGCACTCGTGATTGGCCAGGCCTCTTTTTAGCCTATTCAAAGTGCCAAAAACAGTATGAGTTGCTCCTCTATGTGGGCTTGAGTCTGTCCTAGAGACTAAGTAAGTTATCAACAGCAGCTCCACTCACATGCCCCCCGTCAAACTGCTGAACTATGATATTCTTTAATGATTAGTTTAATGATAAACTGCGCCATATATCTTGGGGTTAGAACCCCTATATACATTATAGAGGAAAGAGATTAAAACTCTATCAGGCGTACCCCGAGGGGCTCATATAGCCTACTGTGGAGAGGCAGGGCGGGGACTGGAAAGCAAAACGCAGCATTTTCTTGAGTCATTATGCATAAATAGTGTGTGATACGGCCGATTTATAAATTTACTCTACCTGAGTCGGAGGGGATGTGATCGCGCTCCTAAAGAGATTCCATCAGGCTGTTTCCTCACTGAGGCAACGTTCTTTTTCCAGAAACTGACAAAATGTTTTCGATTGCCACACAGAGGTCAAATGGGGTTTGAAAGGTAATGCATCTATTATGGAATGGGGCTTTTTAACATCACATAGGTGTAAAACAAACAAAGACAGCATGCGTTTGCAAATACTTCTTTTTTTCACCTATTTTTCATGGGTAGCTGAGAGACTTTTCAAAGGTCCTTCTTCTACATAAGAGACTGCAATAAAGAAAAACAATGGTAAAAATTGTTGCATTAGGGGCCGAGACATCCTTACTTCTCGCTCCACAAGCTCCAACAACACTTGATCCTACACTTCCCACAATGCAACCTGATGCCAAAAGTAACCACAGCACAAAAGCGTGAAAAGCTCATATATCCACTATTTCTTCATGTATGATTTGACTTGTTAAATGAACTGCTACAAATACGGCTGTTCATCTGGTGTGACTGTAAGCTGTGGGGTAACCATCCTTGAATGATACATACAGTGTCCCAAATTAGGAGGTTTTGACATTAGACGTTAGAAAACATTTTTCTGTCCCTTGATATATGACATTTGTTTTGCTGACACACCTCCATGCTATTTGTTAGTCAACCACTACGACTAAAGACCTTTTGTCAGTTCATGCTTCTCGTCAGTGGGACTTTGCTGACAGAAGCACCATTGCAATTTACTGTTTGATTCATCGCCTCTGCTTTGAACTCCATCTTTAGTAGCTGCTGAATTTTATAAGACATCTCAAACATTTACCACTGTCACCCACAGTCCTTTAAGTTAATTAAATGCAATGTATCATTGACAGTTACTCGTTCACCCAGGTTTGGCGTACTGTATCAGCAGAGATTAGTAGTCATTATGGGCAGAGATCATTTTTGCTTTGCTGAGCATCCTGTAAGAATTATAAGATGAAAACACCTTTTCTTTTGTTGCCACATTCTGTGTAAATCTACTGTTGTGTGTTGATGAAATCAAAAATAGTTCTGTGTGGGTCCCTTTGGGTGACTTGGCCTCCTTCTAATGGCCTAATTATAATCATTAGCTTCAAAGCAGGAAGCCCTCTTTGTAAATACACATTACGCTCTATAGTTGTGGGGTTCTGGTGTAGCTTCCTCTCATTGATACTGTTTGAATGAAGGGGTTACTCCGCTGATATTTTGTTGTTTTTTTTCAGTAGGAATGTCGGGTTTTGCTTCCTCCTGTGAGATTGTGTCCATACCTGTGTATACGTTCAAAGACAGCATTACTATTTTTCAAATATGGTCATCCCACAATATGATTCATGTGGAAGCTAACAATGGCAGATTTTCTAAATAGGCTATATACAGGTAAAAACAGATGCCAAAATGAACTCTTGTACAAACTTTTCTCAAAGATGGTACAGCTCTGGAGCCAGAAATATAATCTGATTGGTTGAATGTAAGACATGTTAAGTACAAGCTAAAATTTTGAAGACTTGAACTCTTGATATTAACTGAGAAAAAAGCCTTGAGCAAAAACTAAACTTTCTCCGAGTTTCTTACTCCTTTTTAATCACTTGTATAGACAAGTTAGTAAATGGATGATGAACTTTGTGGCTCTTGAGTAGGGTGATAAAATTGACAACAATTGCTGAATAATAACCTCCAACCCCACACGGTTTGTTTGTTTTTATCTTTATTTATGCAGGGAACTACTGTACTCGTATTCACCAACACTCTGGCACACATTCATAAAGTTCACTTCATACACAAAAGATGTCAAACTGGGAGTTCCAATGAAAAGTCTTCAACCGTCACTGTGTAGTTGCACTGAAACAGATAGGGATTAAGTGCCTTGCTCAAGGGCACCTGGATAGTTGAAGAGGAGATACTCCCAACAAGTGTTGGGATATGTACAGGCGACCATATTATTTTAATTCTACTGTATGTGCGACATGGCTGTTTGTTATATTAGCTTGCTCTACATGTACAGTATATGCAGATTCTTTACGGAGTGTCATGCATGCTCGCCATACCAAATACACAGGTACAATGTATATAATTTATTCGATGGTTTAACATGATAATCTATTGAAAAAGGAAGAGAAACATACAGATATACAGTATAAATCTAAGCCTAAATACATTTTGTGGCAGCACAGAACATTTCACATTCCATTATGGGACCAAGGCCATACAACACCTGAAGTCTTTTATTTATTTTTTTGTTACTTTTTTTTTCATTTTATTTTAGGCTCACATGGCATATTGTCCTCTCTAAAATGAGCAGTTGGCAGCTCCCATGAGTTTTCAAAATATCTATTTTTTTAAGAATCTACCCAAGTTACGAATTGTAGTCGCATGCATGATAAACAAGTATCGAGTTTCCGTCTGAGTCACTTTTCAACTGCACTATGTTGTGTGGTAATTCAAATAATGACTCGTACAATGACCAACTGCAAAGAAGTCCCCGAAAGTAATCATTTAAATCAATGTGAAACAGTCAGCCAGGAATTAAACAAAGTTATTTCATTCTAGCTTCAGTGTTCCAGAAATCTGCCTCATTATATATTATTTACACAACACTGAAGCTTCACAAACTGTTTTTGAGATTAAATTGGTACGGATTTACTTCTTCAAACTACACGAAGCAGCTTGAAACGTCTTTGGACAAACTGGTTCCATACCATAACCACCGTAAATGCGTGAGATCACGGAATTGCTTTGTGCTTAAGTCAGAACAACCTCTTTTACTGTGTGTTCAGAGGGAACGCCAAACAACTCTTAGTGGCGGCGCAATTGCATACAAAATGTACAGAAAGACGGGATTTGACACGAAAACGTATCTGTACGAGTTGAAAATGTCTAAACTTCTGAAAAAATTGTGCGCATCCCATGGCTATATGAATTCGCTTCGTAAATTACAGAGAGGGAAGTAAAAGAAAGAACCAGTCCGTTGCTAGCTAACATAATGCTAACGTACACCAAATACATTGGTTATTTGGGCGTATAAACACAAATTAATACGAATGACGGAATGTGATAAGGAATTTCTTCAGAACACATCTTTCGCAAGATGTTTTGGCTTATCATATATGATATTATTTCATCTATAACTGGAGCTTTGGACCCGGGGTCATAATGTGCACTGCGCCCCGTCTACACAGTAGAAAACAGGACAAGAAACCAGCAAGAAACTTGGGGGTCACTTGAATGTGGAATCAACTAGAGCCCTAATTAATCTGGGGTTGAGGTCAATCCTGTTTCCAGAAAGAAAATTGCATTTGTGCGTCAACAATCCAAGTACAATACATTCAGTTCTTAGTCACATATCAATCAGTCTGTACACATAAAAATTTACATAATTTCTTTTGTTAACTTTAAACTCAACGTTATCAAGAAACAATTCTTTCCCCATATGTTTTCTTGTACATGCACAGTGTATGTATGTCATGTATCGATGACAAATTATCATCGTCCATGAGTTGTAACTGTTTGATTGCTCTGCGACCTTAGGTGGAATGTTACAGTTTATCAAAAGAGCGGGACAGGGAGAGCTATTTTTATCCACAAAACTATTACGCGTTGACATTTGTCCATAGTCCAGCAAGCAGCCCAGAAAATAAATGGTCTGCCCACGCCCCTCCTATCTCCAGCTCTCCTCATCCACTTCCCATCTCTCTCTCGCACACGCATGCACATGCACACACTCTTAAAGCGCCTCCCTCCCTTTTCGCTCATAAGAATGGGACGTGTTACATTCTGATGGAGAAATGATGACCATGGCTCATTATCCTCTCCCTGAAGAATGGATCTGATACATTCAGCAATTGTATGTGCTTATTAGTCGACGGAGTGCTTATCGCGCTCCGTCTGCGGAAATCTATGAAATCCATTTGCATCTGCTGCTGCATGGCGAGTCATAGAGTGACTCCAAAACGCAGAGGTGAACATACGCACAGTGTCTGGAGTGGATTCCAACATGGCCGGATGTTTGAGAAGATATTCAGAGTGCCCCACAAATGCTCCAAAAACTAAACCGATGCTTGTAACTGACCTGTTAATTTGTTCTTTTTTTTCCTTCTTTTTTTCCCACTAAATATTCTGACAATTAATAGCCAGTATGACAATCACAAAATGCTCAGATCATTTTCATTTTGGGTTGTACACACAGTATATATATATACATTTATGTATATACACACCTATGTACTTATGTACAAAAAATGGGATTCATTCCTCCACTCTATCACCACAACAGAGATAGTGTTGAGCAAAAAATAAATAAAAAATAAAAACACGGGTTAGGAAAATCAAATGAATACCTGAAGACACACAGAGTACAAAAATATCATAATATTTCATGGGTTGAGTAACCGTGTCGCCCAAAAAGGCCCTTGGCAGTTGTTTTAAATTAAATAAGACAGTTTTTTAGAGGAAGTTTGATAAATTTGAGTGCAATTCTGTCATGCTATCACTTGAAGCGCTGTTGCTGAAGAAAATGGCAGTTTTATTAGTATTTGTGCTTTC
Source organism: Anoplopoma fimbria (assembly GCF_027596085.1). Lineage (NCBI taxonomy): Eukaryota > Metazoa > Chordata > Actinopteri > Perciformes > Anoplopomatidae > Anoplopoma > Anoplopoma fimbria. The sequence continues at coordinate 9,910,811 of NC_072470.1, read as the reverse complement.
TTTTTTTCCTTAAATAACCAAAAAAGGAATATTTTCCTTAGTCAAGAACAAGATTTCAAATAGCAAAAGATTCAGAACCTGAGTCACAGTCATCCTGAACAGAGGAGAAAATCCTCAACTTTAAATTATTGTGTTTGGCTAAAGATTTACCAGATCAACGCATGACATGCTTAATAGCAAGTATTCTGTATATCATCAACGCTATGAACAAATACACATCAACAGAGTCTCCTGTAAAGTTGTGACATAATCCAAGGCAAAAAAGGAGTAATTCGTTTTTCATTATGGTTGATCATTACATGCATAGTGCATAGGATACCAGTCAAACATACATTAGTTTGTTTAATGACTTTTAGGAATTGCCTGCATTTATCTGACCACCTGTGTTGTATAAAGGTTTCTTATTCATATATTTTTTTGAATAGAAAAACAATGGCGTAAACTTTTATTTTGTGTAGTTTTCTTTTTGCAAATACTTATTTATGTATTCAATTGCTGGCTTTGTGTCTCTCTATTTACACATTACTGAGAGGGCAAATGTTGGGAAATGACTGTCACAAGTCCCAATTACAGTACATACTTAGAAAATAAAAAGACCTTGGTACTAAGGATTCAAAGACTGCAAATATAAAAACAATTTTTGACAAGAACTTGGTCCAAAACTCAGTAGTCTTTTCTCAGTCTGTTTTTTTTTTTCTTTTTCGTCTCAAAGTGTTGCAGTCTTTAACTCGACAGATTCCACGTATAAAAGCAACAGAAAAAAAGGAAGAAAAAAGAAACAAAATCAAACAAAAAAAAATCAAACAAACAACAACGAACATCTCAACAAAACAGTCCAATCAGACATAGTAGAGCCAGTAGATGAGGTTGAACAGTGAGAAAACGGAAGGGAAGATGATCCGTGACCAGCGGTCGATGGCGTTCACATCCGTCAGGTCTGGGATTTTGATTTTGAGCTGCGAGGACCGCCTCCGCAGGCGGCTGCGCTTGATCTGGGCGGCGCGGTCCAGGGAGTGCCGGCTGGCGGAGCGCGGGCCGATCCCGCCGCTCTGCTTGCGGTACTGGATGTGCGACGAGGCCGTGCTGTCCAACTGCACCATGGACTGAGAGTTCCTAATGTCCGCCAGGCTGGTGGTGATCTCGCCTCCCGCCACCTCATTGTGGATCTCCAGGGTGGTTAGCAGGATGTTCCCGTGGCCGTGTGGTTCCGCCTGATCGGATAACGAAATGAAAAAAAACTAATTAACAACACTGTGTGCAAGTAAATGGAGCAACTAGAGAGGACTCTACCTGAAAGCGCTCTCCCTCAGTGCACAGCGCATTCAAGACCATGAAATGTGGATGTCATCATGGAAGGATTACTCAACGGGCCAAGCGGGGCCCAGAGACTCCAAACCACCACAAAAACTGGCAACCGGTTACAAAGAAACACACAACATCTACAAAAAGATGCAAAACATCTACAAGGGGATGCAACATTTCTACAATGAGACGCCTATAAAGGGATGCAAAACGAGCAATCATTTTGCATGTGGAGGGGCGGGGGCCCTTTTACCTGCTTGTTCCAGGGGCCCATTTTCTCATAATCTCATTGCTCTTTGGAGCATTGGTGATTTTTTCCGAAAACACCCTCATTGACGTGCTTTGCTTTGGCTCCCGACTAGATAGGTGTTGATAATGATGGTTTTATACAACACTTTGCCTGTCTGCATGGAGACATTAAGCACACTTATCATCACTTTGTGCATCACGAGAAACCTTTTTTGAGTGTTTCCTGTAGTTTGGATCTCATGCGCCCGCCACTCAGTTCCATGGCGCTTTTGTCATTTAATGGCAGCCACTAATGCAGCTGCTCTGCATGACTCAAAGACCAGAGGAAAGTTTCCATTGACAAATGATCAAATAAATATTATTTGTTTTCTTAGGTTTCATTTTTCCAGCTACCCCCCCCCCCCCCCCCCACACACACACACACACACACACACACACACACACACACACACACACACACACACACACACACACACACACACACACACCTCCTGAAGCACTTGAGGACTTTTTTTTTTTCCCCCAGGACTGAAGGGATGTAAGCCCACATCATCACTTTCAACAATTTAATTAAACATATAGGGGTCACACATCATACTCCATGCCTATGATGTGTGGGCCACAAAACAAATCAACAATAACAATAATGGACAACAGCAATCATTCATGCAAATGTAGCAACTGTGGAAGTCCCACATGTATTTAGTATATTTCAGTGTTTGCATTTTTAAAAAGGGTTTTGAACTAAGACCCATTAAGGCATGTTTACCGCCTTCCACTGACTTTATATGAACTTAAACCACGTTTTATACTGCTTCACATTCAACTGTTTTAAAAGCAGTGGGCGTATAATACATATTTTACTAGTTTGCATAAATGTTCCAGAATTGAATACTCTTTTTGATAAATTTCCATTTCCAAAAGAGTCCTGGCACAAATGCAGCAGAGATGCATGATGGGGGACCTCTGCAGTTACTACCCACTGATGTCACTCTGTGAGAGCTGCTTGAGAGACGTGGCTTTTAATGATGATTTCAGTTTTTAAAAAAGATACACATGCATTCAGGGTGACCTCTGAAAGGAGAAAACCGGCTTCATATCTGGAAAAACACCACTTTTACAATGCAATCGAGCACGAGCATCATTTCAACGAAGAAAGAACTGCAGTGAAGAAGTCAAAAGTCAAAATGAATACTCCTGAGAATATGGCAATGTCATGAAGATGTCTGTTGCTGCTTGACTCATTCCATGAATGGGGAGATATTTTTGCATCACGGCAAAAAAACAAAAAAAAGCATCCATGTCAGCTGATGGCAATGGCAGAGTTGACTCGAGGATGTTGAGGAGTCTCACTGAACGAACAACTCACCGAGCGTGAGTGGCGAAGACCTTTAACCTGATTGGACCGCTTTAGGGACGCGGTCCTACTACCTGCCTCCTGAGAAGATGAGAATATTCAGCCACATGTGGGGAACAAATACCTGAAAATGTATCTTTTGTTTGTCTTTAACCCAACATATTTCTGCCTACTGAAGCCTCCGTGTTGGATACAGCTGCCTATGAATAATATGATATTGTCATACAGTTCAGTTATGCAGAACATGTTTCCTTTTGCTGCTTCTGCTATCGAGAGCTGACAAAACAGTTAATTTTAGAATCATTGAAGTGTCAAGGCTGATATCACTCAAGTCCTGTTAGAAAAATTAAGGAATTTGAGAGTCCACTCAGACTGTCCTTTCTAGTGTTTTCCTGCTGCATTTTCTGTGGAAATAACCAAATATTCATCGCCATGCAGTCATTTATTGATTCACTTATACTTTAATTCAATCCATTCATCCACTGATAGTTTGAGTCTAGAAATCATGTCACAAACGGTCAATCATCAGATCTCAGCTCACCCTCGCAGCATCGTATTTGGCCGCCCTCTCGTTGTTGGCCTTCTCCGCCTTCTCGGCGAGCTTCTTTTGCATCTGAGGGCCCCTCCCGAAGAAGATGTAGTTGACGAAGGCGTACTCCAGCAGGGCCAGGAAGACCATGACAAAGCAGCCCATCAAGTACATGTCAATGGCCTTGACGTACGGAATCTTGGGCAGCGTCTCCCTCAAGTGGGTGTTGATCGTGGTCATGGTCAGCACCGTGGTGATCCCTTAGATAACGAGAAAATAAAAATAAGGTGTTTTTAATCATTATAAAGTGTCATTATGACCAAAACAGCATAAAACAACTACAGGAGCTGCAGCTGTCGTGAGTTAAAGGGTATTTATTAATGCTCCCAACTGAGGATTTTACACAAATAATCTGTAAATTCTACCTGTTCAGATCATCCTGCAAAATTTAAAGTATATTTATTTTTCTTTAAGGCTTTATTAGCAATCCTGGCAATAAATCTGTGACGGTACATTTGATGCCTAATTAGTCATAGCATATGCCCGAAGACCACCTTGTCATTCTAAGCAGATGCTCCAATCTCGTTAGTAACCTAAGGGTCACGCTGGAGAAAAACTCAAACAGATATCTTAGGTGTTACTATGGAAACAAGGATGTTTTTAAAGAAAACATGTTCATTTCCTCTGCTAGTTAGGACTCACTGGGAAAAAAAGGCTCTGCTAAAGTGTCAAAGAAAAACAGTGAGGGGGGAGAAAAAGCAAATATCACATGCACAGTATTTTGCTTGAACACTGTTAAAACAATTTCCCGATCACTTTCATGTGGGATGTTATTTTACTGGCATAAACACACACACACGCACTGGTCAGTGAGTGCATAACATCTGCCTCATTGAAATTCAAAAGAGGTTTGCCATGAAAGCTCCAACTGCCCCTTGGTCATCGAGCAGAAATAACTCATTAGAATAGTACTGCATGTATGTAGCCTCCAGCTCTTAGTAACCTTAACCACAAGGGATACAGAGTGGCCGTTATGTGATGTCTCCTGGTAAAGGCACCTTCACACCTTTTTTTGGTTCAGCATGACCGAAAGAGAGAGACACTAAGTGAGATTCATATGAAATTACAGACAAATAGATGAGGGGAAATTGAATTGGTTGAGGTATAATGCATATCTGAAGTGGCCCTGAGAGGTCAATGTACTGTTAGTTTAGAGAACACAAATAGACAAAACAAGACAGAGACAGAGAGGATACCAAATACAGAAACATGCTGCAACAAAATAACAATCAAATACATAAACGCCCTCCAAAAACAGAAAACTTTCAAATACACAATCGCACCACTACAACAGAAAAAAAACAAAAATACAGAAAAGTTCTGCAGCAACAAAAATCAACCAAATACAGAAACAAGCCGCAACAGCAAAAAACAGAAACGTAATGCAAAAACAGAAAACACATCCAAAGACAGAAAGAAATTAACAATGTTTTGTAATTCATATCTATCTATATCTGTTCTGTACAGCGTGTTTTTTATCTTTACTTGTGTTATGCGGCTTTCCTACCACATACCCACTCCTCCCATTGCCATCGTATATTTTTGGACGTCGCGGCGAATACACACACGCACTCATGATCACACACTCATGATCACACAAACTCCTGACCCCTCCTGCAATGCCATAACGCTATATCTTATCTCATTGTAGGTATGTGGCAGATACCCATGCTGGAAATAAATTAAGCTAATCAGTGGCCCGTGCCGCTCATTTAACACAAGCGGGACAAGGTTTTTTGTGGAGTGTTTGTATGTGCGCATATGTGCGTCATAAAGTACAGTGAAGAGACAAGGAACAGTCAGCGGGCTGGGAGGAGCCAGATAGCTAAGGTCAATCTATCCCTTAGTGTGATTTATTGGCACATTACAAGGCTTACACCACTTGTGTGTGTGCGTGTGTGTGTGTGTGTGTGTGTGTGTGTGTGTGTGTGTGTGTGTGTGTGTGTGTGTGTGTGTGTGTGTGTGTGTGTGTGTGTGTGTGTGTGTGTGTGTGTGTGTGTGTGTGTGTGTGTGTGTTTCGTCAGAGAGGCGCGCGTGTTCAGGCGAGCTTGCACGTGCACATGCTCCGTGTCTCTGCCCCTATTGGATGGTGTGATCTCTATTTTATTTTTTTTGCTTAACGACAGCCTTGTTCTTTATAGGTGTTCTCTCAGCTCTGCCATTACTCTCTGTCCCTCCCTCCCTCTCTCCCTCTCATCTGCTCCCTGTTCGGACAATTTAATCAAGGGGCCACGCGGCCATGGGCCTCCCTCCTTTTTCATCACGCCGCCACACTCTCCGGGGAGAAATTTTGTTTTTTATTGGGTCTCTCTCACCCCTTCCCTCCGTCTCGTCCCATTGTTGTCGGCCATCCCTCCCTCTGCTTCCATTTTCTCTTGTTATATGTCCAAGGGTCTCTTTCCCACCTTAGCAGCTGGAACAAAGGCACACCGCAATCAAACCTCCTCTAATCACAAGCCAATAGGCAATTAGCAACACGGCTCGACATTATAAAAAAGAAAAAGGTATCATGTAGGGTGCAATAAAGCCAGCGACACAGCAATGAATGTTGACTGCGAGAACAGAGGCATGGGTAAATCAAAGCAGCATTAATTGAACACTTCCATTCATCACTGGCAGACGGCTCAAATTGGCAGCTACCTTGTTAGAATGGGAGGTGCTTGAGTCTGCGGTCGAGGAAAGAAAGTAAAAAGGGTTTTAACGCACCGGAACAACATACGCTGAACTCAAACTTGTGTCTACCATTACACTTGAAGTGCTCCTGCACCAATTACAGCTAATGACCACACCTTGACTGTTCACATAATATGATTGTGAGCGAGCGGGACGACTGCGGGAAATGGTTTTGCAACCGGATTAGGGAGCAAGCAGGTCGTCTGTACCTTTGTGGATCACAATTGCTCAGTCAAATGAGATTCTCCTTCAAACAATTCAATTGTTTGCCTGCTGCCTCCTTGAATTGATTTCACCCTGATCATTACACTGCTCTTACTGGCAGGTTTGCACACAAAAACAGGAGCAGCGGCACACACACACACACACACACACACACACACACACACACACACACACACACACACACACACACACACACACACACACGCACGCATGCCCACACACCCACTTGCACAATGCACCTGCTGAAAGCTTGTAATGATCCATCAGGAGAAGTGAATGGACCTCCGGTTGCCTCTCAGCTGCGGAGGCACACACCGGATATTGAAGCCAGCAGGACTTCACACATACCCCCACTCCCGACACACACACCAAAAAACAAAAACACATAAAAGCAAACATACATTGCGAGGTAATGACCACATATTGCACGCGTGCCATCACAAAAGAACCAGTTCGGGCTGGCAAATAACGGCGGACATAAAGCAGATAAATGTTTGTGCATACACACACACACACACACACACACACACACACACACACACACACACACACACACACACACACACACACACACACACACACACACACACACACACACACTGATGCTCTCTAGATTCCAGCCTCTAACAAGCTGTATGTGCCCATGGATTACAGGTAATGGATCAAAGCATGTTTTCCAAAATGCATTATGATGTGTTAAGGTCATTACTGTCCATTATCTGTCCATATAGAGATGATTTAAGGGCCAAAGCAGTGATCAATTGGTATGGCCAGATTGAACTGTTAGGAGGCCCCCGGATACTTAATGCAAGGAACAGTCCCAAGTCTTAAGCTTGTCCTCATAGCAGGCATGGAAGCTTCATTATATGACCAGGTTGAAATTACCGCAAACTAACTGACACACAGTAAATCTGAGGCTTTTTTAAAATCCCCCTGGGAGGCTACCCAATTTGCCTGGTTTGTATTCAAGTCAATTTGTGAGCCATTTTTGCTTTGACAGGGATTGATTTCTTAAACTGCTTAAATGCCTGTGAGTGCAGAGAAACCTACATGGTGGCGGATTTGACACTGAATCTTTTTTTCTCGTCTTTAGATAATTTGTTTGGCTTTTATTGGATAGTGGATAGTGAAGAGGCAGACAGGAGATAAACGGGAGGGAGAAAGGTAGGAATTGCAACAAAGTTGTTTTTTTCCGCATCTGCGTTAACCATTCAGCTACCGTGGCTACACCCCCCCCCCCCCCCAGAATGTTAAAACAACGTGAAGACAAACGCAGACTTCTTATTTCTAGCTGGTAAAACTTGCATTGTTTCTACTGGCCATCAGGGGGCGCTTCCTCTGATTGCAAAAATAAGTCTGATTGTATAGAAGTCTGAGCAAATGACCCTACTTCTCACTTGATTGATGGTCAGGGTATGCTTTAAGGCGTCACTTCCTTGTGATTGACAGGACACTTCCATGGCATTGATTGGTCTGGGAGTTGCCCATGTTTTTGCCATAAAACTTTAACCATTTCACAGGGTGTTTTCAGTTCATTAAAGGTAATTGTAAAATATTTTGTTGTCTGAAAATGTATTGGTTAAGTTGCACTTCTCCATTCTCGTGTGTCAAGTCTGGTTGCAAAAAAAAAAGATGGCGACGGCCAAACTGCCAAATTCAATGCTTCAGAACTGGAGTTCACAAACCAATGGATGATGTCGCGGTCACTACATCCAGTTTAATCTGTTCTTTAGACTTTTGTAATTGTGTTTTCGGTTTTGGAAAGGCTTATACAAGATGCAACTCTCCAAACAACAGTAGGTGGTGAAATCCTAGTTTCTGTTGCTAAGCTATGATTGGACCATTGCTGATCAGGGAAAGGCATTTAACGAATGGTCAATTGCCAATTTATCATTGAACTAATTATGCAGCTGTGGCGAGTCTGTTGTTTAAATTGCATTTTTATCTAATGTCTTGCCTACCTTCATATTACATATCTTGGTTACTCATATGCCATCTAGAACTACAAAGACAAACCCTGTGCTGCCACCTCCTGTGAAGAATCACAATGATTACAAACCTAGCGACCCGCTGCTTCCTTCTCCGCCTTGTTTACTGCTCACCGGAGCCCCACAGTGTCTGAGCCTTTGCACCCACACACGCACTCCTCAAACAGAAGTTAAATTATGCTCATTAGAGACATGGTGTATTTATAGCTCCTGGAGGCCTCTCATTGACCACAGCAACAACAGACAAAAGATATGACCCAGTTTGGTCCGAGTCAAGGTCGCGTATCCCTGCTTTTGCCCTACAGAAAGGCCCAGTGGACAAACGTTTTTTTACCAGCTTGTTCCAGCATTTCAGCTACAATAAAGAAGACTGGTACCTAATTTTCTCTTTTTCTTCCACATAATAGAAATCCATATCCATTTACTCGCACCAATTTCCAAGCCACTTCCTAAAGCTCCCACTAATACCACCACAGAATGAGGACTTAAGCCAGGTAGGTTTCTGGCTCATTCTGGTCCCTGATCTCATTTTAGGAATCCAAATACCTGGCCCTGAACAGCCACTGGTTCTTACCTAGAGCCACTCTGGCTGCTGACGCGTCATAGTTTATCCAGAAGGAGACCCAGGAGAGGATGGTAATCAGGATCGATGGCATGTACGTCTGCAGGATGAAGTAGCCGATGTTCCTCTTTAGCTTGAAGCTCAGAGACAGTCGAGGGTAGGCACCTGAGGAAAGGCGAGGAAAAGACCGAAGTAGTGTGTTTAAATATTTTGGTTCCGAAATAAAAATGTTAAGGTAGTATTAATGATCGCGGTACATACATTTTACCTATAGAAACACATTTGGTTCCATAGATTAAAAAACATTTAATTGTTGACAGTTAAAACATCTAACTTATATTATTCATAGGATCACACAGGGATACCTTGTGTTTTTGTTTCAGTTCCCATGACAACCCCGACAGCATGGGTTGGATTTATTGCCATGGTAACAAGCATCCCCGTCGCTAGCGCAAAAACCACACCAACCCTCTTACACACACGCACAAGACTGTAGCACTGTTTCGTGGTGATGCGACACAACATTTAAGATGGTGATAAAGATTTCAGCGCATTTTGCTTTATCAATTCTCACCCATTTACATAATTTATGTGGTGATTCTGAGAGATCCAGCATCACTGCAGGAATAATAGCTTTCTAAATGCATGAAGCGGTGCCCCTGATGGTTCATAAGTCAGGGAAATAATATTCCCCTCCACGCTCTGCTATGACGGAGCATTTGAGTCATTACTTTTCCAAGACCTGGAATATAAACAGTAGACGTTCACTGTGTGTGGTTGAATATAGTGTGATGCATGATTTCTCTCTCAGCAGATCTCTTTATGGATTGAATCTATGGCTCGTTACTGCCACTATTCTTAGCTTTTTTCCCATTTTTCCCTTTATGTTGGAGGAGAACTGGGGGCCATTAGACTGTAATTTCCAGTCTGTGGGTTTCAGCCAAAGCTACTTGTGGCGAGCGTGGGTCCAATCAACTGCCCCCTCGTGTGAGGGGTTGGATAGAGAGTCACTCTGAAGAAGCACAGAAGTAAAAAGCACTTAAAAAAAAAAGATTACTGCCATGGTTAAATGACTATTAGTCATATGAACCACCATAGTCCTTCTATCTTTTTACCCCATATATGTGATTTAATTGAAAAATGAAGACCCTTCTTAGCTATAAATTAAGGGTGTTTCCTGTAATGTTATCTTGTACATTGTTGCAAAAATTCCCTTTAGCCCATGCATAAAAAACAGGTAAAATACCTTTATGTATTTCAACAAAGTAAATATTTTATGAATTGTTTAGTTGATATTGTCTAAATGCCTATCCAATGTCTTGTTTTGTCTAACAGTCCCAGACCCAAACAGATCAAATTTGAAATAATATTAAACAAAGAAAAGCAGTAATTCCTCACATTTGAAAAGCAACACTCAAATACTTGGAATTTTTTGCTTGATATCTAACTTAAGCAATTATATACAAGATATTTTATGTGTATCAACTAATTGATCAAAGAAGTGCAATATTTGTATGAAACCATAGATCAGCTTGTTGCTGAGCATCTTATAAAGCTGCTAAACATGAAGCATATATACATGCGCAAACTTTTCCTTATTTACCAGTTGATCCTCATGTATTTGGCTCGTGGTTAACAATCTGGCAGCCGTGAACAAACTCAACACACGCTGAACATACACTTCATTATAGTGTGAATGTGGGAACAGACTGTCACAGGTCTTAAAATATCCCATTCACTTCGTTTGATGCATACTTAATGGCAGCTCCTGCAGCCAGGATGAGAGCCGAGTATCTCCTTAGTAGCGGACGCAGAAGTGGTTTAACAAAACAAGTAGGCTGAGGTTTCGCTCGCACGTGGGTGTAGAACTGTACTGGCTGTAACTGCTACACCAAACAACATCCGCGAGTGGGTGGAACACCATGTGTGAGGCCGAGGCGGAGAGCGAGAGCGAAGAGGAGCTGGGATGCGGGGACGAATATGAAAGTTGAGTGGATGATGACAGAACAACAATGGAGTCTGGGAGGGCTGCTGTGTAGACGGTGGCCATGAGGAGTAGGAGGCCCGCTGTCTGTCTCTTTTTGTCTCTTTTGTCACCCTCCTGACAGGGGTGCTGCAGTCAAACGGCATCTTTGTTTGCACTTAGCAAGTCACAATAACAACCTAACCAAGCTCCAAGGCAAAGGAGCTAATTGCACTTTGTGGGGTTCAAAAGTCACAATAGCATCCGCCAATATTTCCCAACTGAGAGAGAAATCCATGGATACTACTATGGCAGAGCTTGTAAGCTAACGTTAGCACCCCTGTCCTACTTTGTATTGGATATAGTGAGGTCTACAGTCCAGCAACCCCAAACTCCATACCCAAGATAGCTTCACGTTTGGCAGAAACACTGCTTAGTCCTTTTCCTCAAAAGCTTTTTTCTTGTAGTGTTACAGTAAAATATCCTATGCTGGATGATGATTTTATTCCAGGAACGTGTAACTTTAGCTTTAGTATTTTAGATCTAGCCATGCAGTGCATTTCTAATTTTTCTCTTACAAAATTTAAAATGTTTTAAAATGAGTCAGCTGCAAACAAAAGAAATTCACCAGGCAACAGTGTTTTTTTTAACTATCTTATGGTGACAACTTTAGCTTCCTTGTGTCCTTGCTCTATACAGCTTGAAGCAAAGGACGCATTGTTTCGAAAAATGACTGAATTTTGAGAGATTAATCAGCCACTTATAAACTGCCTATGTGCCATTTGAGAATGGAAAGCTTGACAGGAAACAGTAACTAAGGGCTAGTGCTGTAGTGATCCATGTATGCAGAGAGAAAAGTGCTAAGATATAGGCCTACTAATGAACATCAATGCAGTTTTAATTAAAGGGCCATTTTTCAAAAGCTGTTAGGGAAGCATTTCATGTTTTCTAAAACCTACATATGTGAAGGAATATTCAAGGGCTTTACTGTCAATTTACAGCAAAAGTCATTAAATATAGATGCTATTGAATATTTAAAGCTCTTATTATTGCAGCTATCTTAACAAAGACATCAGGGAGGATGAAGACAATAAAGGTGACAATAGCCCTGACGTTGATGATGTGCACCTAACACAGCGAGGTTATGCAGTCACGCATGGATTTCTATATGGACTTGCATACTGTATATACACACACAAACAGGCAGTATTGTGTTTGTGCTTAGAGGAGAATAATTGATGTTGTGGGCCGCATGAATGTATGATGCCCTGAATCCTGGGCTGCTTTACTGTCAGAGAGCAGGGTAATTGGCATCAAAACCACACCTCTCACAAGAGAGAGGGAAATATATACAGCATAGAAGGTTGGGGAATTAAAAGAAGGGACACAGGGTGAGAGAGATGCCAAGACAGGGCAGAACCCGGGGATGGAAGAGGGAAAAGGTGGGAGAGAATTAAAGGCTGGCCAGTGGCACATGTAAAAGAGGGAACCAGGGCAGCCTTTGATGTGCTTCACACATCCCGCCAAGAGCACGGGAGCAGGACCGCTGGACACTAAACTTTAATTGTCGCCACCCACAGGGGACGCGCCACTTCCCACAAACAAGTGCACTCTGGTGCGCTCGCCTCGGCACATAGGCAGAGACACACGTGCCGTGTTCACAGCCAGGATTGATGGCCAACGCAATGCAGCACATGCGCAACAAAGGACAAAGGCACAGCAAGAACGAGGGTGACTCAAAGTGAGGCACTTGTTGGAAGACTTGAGAGGGAGAAAAAATAGTGTGTAGCCTCAAAAGAAATGTTAAAAATACCCCAAAAAGCAAACAACAGAAAGATCTACTCTTTGTGTCCTTTTTTCTTCAGACTGGGTGTGGCTCCTCCTCATGAGCATAACTTCAATGAGAAATTCTGTTATTAATAAATGTCACACAGCTTTTATTTTCCCAGCTACTGCTGTGGAGAAGCTGCCTCTCTGAATGAGTCTCCACTGACCAGATTATATTATCTGGGACTTAATGTACACATAAAAACAGATTCATTTAGGACCTTGGTGTGCGACAAATGAAAACCAAAGTTTATGGCATAGAGCAGAATACCCCTGTGAGCAATGTGGATTGTTGATTTACCCTTCTATACTTCTCCAAGTTAGCAACTCAAACTAATCACATGAGATACGATATTGCAAATGATTTCTAACTTTACATATTGCTTCAACTTGTCACCCTGTCTCTCAAGTAATTCGCTCTGGGAGATGAAAAAGGCCAACGCCAACCTATAAATAACACGTGATTAATCTGTTTCACAACACCAGTTAATGATGACACCAAGAAGATTTATGAGGCATGTAAACCTCTTTCTTGTGTTAGCATTTATTGTTCCTGAGCATCCATGTTTTCGTTGATGTTCCTTAAATATTCATTCTGGGTTTCATTCTGAGGACCACTGGGTTTTGATGCAGTCCATTGATATACTATTGTTGGCTTTGTTTTCAAGAGGTTGAGGGAATTGGATTTATTCATTTCACTTTGAAATGTGAGTGCTAAACACAACGTATAGCTTCACTTTGAGGGTGTGAAAGCTTTTATATTATCTGCCACTGTCACACTGATTGTATTGTATTGACGGATTTAATCGTTTGGGGTCCTCGGCTACATTTCGTAAGCATCAGCGTGATGAGCAAACCATTAAGTCCAGCGTCGCCTCTCAGGGTCAAGGGCCATCTTACATGGACACAATTTGCGCAGTAACAGCAGCGTTTACATCATGTTTTTGGTTAAGTACCATTCCAACATCCTTGCATCAGCTGCTGTTACTTGAGGGATACTTCAAAGGCAGCGCATTTCTTCACTTCAACCCAATTAGAAGCACTGACAAACAGAACTTTGGCTCTGAGGATTTAATATCAACAGATCAAGCTTTGGCAGAGATTTATCTGCTACAAAAAGTTGATTAAATAATCAGCTTGAAAATAGGCCAACGCTCGATATGAACAATATCGTCTAAAACGTAACATCCACTTGTCATGTATTTGTCCCAAAGAAAGTTCAGTGTGAACACAACACAATACAGTAGAGCATTTACCTGTGGAAAAGACTACGTTTCTGGACACCAGCTTGTAATCGACAATGGAGAACTGAGGCAACTCGATCCGCGTCACCCCGGTTACAGCCGAGCCGCCTCCTTTCCAGTAGAACTCGATGTCGTCTGTGGTGTAGCCATCTGCACAAGTAGAAACACACACACACACACACACACACACTCATGCACCAAGGTGTAACCATCTGTCTAACCATCACAGGAGACCAAGATATGCAGTGTTGCTGATCATCCAACTGGGCTGTCAGTTGGGAAGAGGCATGTTTGAAGTTGTTTCCAAGAACCAGACGCTGCTTTGAAAGCAAGTCAGTTAATGGGTTCACTTGAGTTCAGAAAAATGTCTAAAGATTTACAAAAATAGCTGGCATTTCCTGTCTTTTCTTTTTTTATTATTCTAATACAGACACTATTAGCATCAAATCTGAAAAAAATACTCTTGAAAGTGCTCCAATTTTAAACTATATTTGAGAAACTGGCTCAACTGACGCCAACAGGATCAATCGATTATCCTAATCCTTGTTGTTTTTGATAAATAATTATATATATAGATATATATAAAAAGCACCAACGTGTTCAGGTGATATTCATTATTTTGTAATATGAGCCCAGCCCCACACATTTGAGCTGCCTTTGAGGACCAGCTGTAGAAAACTGAATGAAAAATCCCAAAAAGTAACTTTTATAGCTTGGCCAAGAGATGTTCGATACCAAAGTTAATGACTCAAAAGCTCCAAATTTGCAGGAGGAGAAGCAAAAAAAAAAAAAAATTAAGGCAAAATTGGGCTTATATGGATAGAGTTGTCTTTTGTTTTTGAGACGTCAGTTCAAAAGTTACAGGGCAAAGTGTATGGTTTGTTGTTATAGCTCCACCATTTGGCAAATTACACCATATACGACATTGGACTCCCTTGGGACTCCAGCAATACATCCCCCTAGTGTGAATATGATCGGAGGAACGTAGCTACCAGCGCTATTTGAGCTTGACATTTTTAAGTAAAGATTTGGGATGTTCTGCTTCAATTTATAACAGTTCTTATTCTGCCACTAGTCATAGTTGCCGTATCAGGTAAACCCCTTCTGCTGTAGTACCTGAGACGGATTTACAGCTAATACGAGACTGTGTTGGTTTTCTCTTCAGCCTGCATATTGTGCTGACACTCAGTCCCTGACGCCATTAGGTCTTTCTACTCACAGCTCTCTATCTCCAGAGTGCAGTTCTGCTCGTCCAGGGGATACCTCCTGAGATCCATCATACATGCTGCTGTTGTAGTTATCCTGAACAAAGAGACACATAGGGGGGAAGAGAGGACGCAGGAGAGAGTATGTTAGATACAAATTGTTTTGAAAGGAAAATGGATGAGAAGGTATAAAGAAAGAAGGGGTGACTGCCACATTTTATTTCCCATTTGAATTGTTATGATAAAAAAAGCAAAGCAGGCAAGCAGGTACTTAACAAGGAAGTATACGGGACTGTTGGAATATAATTTGGTTTAAGAAACAAGGTGATAGCACTTGACTTTGTCTTATCATCTTTAAAGGAAACCAAATGTCCATTTGTCTTGACACCTAGTTCCTCAGTTGGAGTCATGTTACTGGCGAGTATTGGCATTGTCATCTTAAAATAAGATTATGGCGCCGCCTCTGTGGTAAAATGCTGACTGTGTAACTGTATACATAATTATGCTATGGATCACAGACAGCCCTCACTCTTGTATTAAAATCCGCACATGTCCCCCCCAAACAAACTGGCTACCCTCCATCCAGTGATTAAGTGAAAATGTGTGCAAATAAAGAGCATATTAATGTAACACATTTTGGCAGAGTTTGGTGCCTGCTCATCTGAACTGGGTCATGAGGAGGTATCCCTTTTGTTTATCAGATGTATGAGCTCACACGGCTGATAATCACACAGTTAAAATAAGCAGCAAAGTGAAATGCAAATTCCGAATGATTTAGGCTTAGTCTGCCCTGATTAACTGCTTGGCAGTTAGCCACTCGACGTCTTCATGCAGTTAAGACTCATGAGGCTGCGGAAACCCCATTAGGTGATATTATTATACAGCTAAAATTAGCAACATAGCATGGTGTCTGTAAGATGTAGATGCATTGTAATTATTGTGACAGTGCATTTTCTTACTTGGATTTCCAATGTATGACTCAACGTTTTATACCATTATAATCGATGACCTTTGAAGTCTGTTGTGTCACTTTTTCAGAAACTTAAAACTGTATTGCAGACTTCAAGTAATTATAAAGTAGAGCTGTTAAATAGTAAATAATCAAGTATAACAGGTAAATCTATTATCACATGAATACAAGTTGTTTAACATATAAATTAACAAATTTAATACATTTGAAAAACATTGTTATTATTAAATCTGTCTCACCATTCTTAATTTTAATATAATATAAATGTATTTTATGATCAAAATTGCCATTAAAGTATGAAAAATATAAATTGTTTAAAAAAAAAAATGATTAAACAGATTTTTGTATATAAATTTGAAAGCAATGTACTGTCAATATTAAAACCATGACTCTGGCATATATCCAATATTTTCTGAATCGCTATAAAGTAAATTATTAATCAATTGTTGAGAAAATAATCAGTAGTTGCAGCCCCAAATAAACACCACACGTTCAGAGTGCATTCTTTGATATCATGATGTGAATCTGTATTCAGCACCTTACACAGCCTTACCTGACATACATTTATTTAACAGCTCACATCACAAACACCACGTCACACATCTCCCTCTTCCTTTGATCTCTTGAAAGCACTGTGAGGTCTATAAGTAGCCCACGAGGCCAAGTGCTATGAACTCCACTTGCATAATCAAGCATGGCTGTATGACTGTAAAGTATGAACACTGACGGATGCAAACGCAAGCATTCAAGTATGCGTGTAAACACACACACACACCAGACACACACACACACACACACTTTATTCTCTCTGCACTCTCATAATTCAAAGCATGCATCCATATTCATAGGTCACACTAACTCGTCTGAACCTGCCCGTCGAAAAGATCAATGGAAATTCAAAACAAGCGCTTTATGAAACAAATATCAAACAACAGCTGCAAGCTTAACATTGCATTAAGGCACTGTCTAACCTGTTCAGACTTCCTTTCATGGGTGATCTCTGGCTGCTACCTCCCTCACTTCCTCCCTTATAAATCTAATGCCGGGGTGCCCTTGAGCACGACACATAATCCTCCGGCTGCTCAGCGTCCAGCAGCAGACAACTGCCAAGTTTTCAACACGGGCAACTGTGGTGCCGTAATAGGGCTTTAAATACAGAGAATTAACTTGACACTGGGAAACATTGGAGAACATTTCTGACCCTGAGCTTCACTTTGTAGCCTGTTTAGGGGAGTGTTGCTCATTTGCATGGCCCAGAAATTGCCCATCATATATAATATATTATATAAACTCCCTTCCTGCACTATACTTAAAAACACACAAATAGTTAAGTCAAGTTCATTAAGTTCTTTGTTATTTTTTCCCAATACCTTCTTACTTCCCATCTCTGACTGTGACCCGCAGCCCCAAAGCCATTGGTAAAACTGATCACAAGTATAAAGCTTTTATTTGGCTCAGCAATTTCCTAAAATAGCTGGGCACTGTATCTTTAAGCAAATGTAACTCAAACTGGAGGAAATAGTATATTTGTTGGGGACTATTTTCAGTTGTGGATTGATCCACGTTTGGAGTATTTCCGGCAGCAGTAGAGTGTATGTGGAATTCAAATAAACTGCAGTGCCCAGGTTCATGGCAATGAAGAAACATGGTCTTTGCACCATCTTAGGATTTGTTGACATATATTGCCACCCTTTGTTGTACTATTTCCAAATCTAAATTCGGGCAAATAATGAGAGGCCCTGTGGAGTTCGGAGCAGAACCCACCTGAGGCCATAGAGAACGGTTCCGTCCGGATGCAGGCGGATCATGCGGTTCTTGACGGTGACTCCGTGGACGAAAGACTTCTTGTCGTTGAGGAAGTAGGTGTCGGGGACCCAGAGCTGGTCGGCAACCCTGTTATCCAGGGTCAAGTTGAGGGGGATTCCTATGTAGGCTAGACGCTTGTCCCTCCAGTACTGTTGGAAATACATGGTCAACGTGTAGTCCTGTGGAGACAAACACAGGGAAAGGTCACATCGTATACATACATTGACTTAAATAATGCAGACACATTTTCCTGCATTGACCAAGCTGCTGCAGACCTCACAAGCAAATATTAACCACTCTGAATTATTAACTCTTCCCATTTCCCAGTGTTAGTGCTCCTAATATTTATATGACATGACACCGCCTCCTACGAGCTGGGTGGAGTGTGGGCCAAGTGGTCCACACGCTGCAGGCAAACTCTCAGAAGAGCCCCTCCCCTCCCCTGTGGAAAACAGTAACCCATACCGTAGTACAGTAAGAGCCGTGGACATGCTGACTGACTCATGTAGCTGCAGCCTTAATGGAAAATGTTCACCTATTATATCAACAGTAGAGTATTTCCAGTATAGGCAGTGATTCACAAACTGTAAAGGAGCCCAACAGCTTTTTAAACATACGTTGCCTTTCGTTTCATTCAAATAGGCTGACTCCTGCGATTTACAAGACTATTTATTCCTCACAAATACAACAATAAAATATTGTCAACTATAAATATCCAGTGGCTTCTTTTACTTTGATGCTTTTTTATGCAGTTTTGTTAAATGCTTAGCTCTTGTTATTTTCGCTCCTTATGGGACCCAAATGGAAATGCGTACCTTAAGTGACACTTTATTGTACCATCCTCTGAGATCATATCTAATTTCCTAAGCTAATAGGGATGTCCCCAACCCCCTATATGCAAATGTTTTAAAACTGTTCTCAAAGGCTAAATTGTGATATATAAGAGCTTTGGAGTTCTTTTTTCACCTCCTGTAAACGCATTTTTAGCTGCATTAGCTGGTCAGAATGGTCATCAGTCTACGACTATCCTCATTTAAGTCACTTTTAACTGCTGAGCTCAAACAACATTTACCAACGGGCTTCACAGCAGAGTTAATTACTGGTTTTCTCTCAATTTACTTAAGTGTTTGCAAACATGTACGATTTGGAGAGTCCTTGTATCTGTGTGTGTGACAAACCCTCGCCATCTGGCACCTAATACAAGTAAGCATTGGCAAGACGCACTTTAATCCAGCCATGAGGATACTATCAGTTCTGGGATATCAAGCATTTTAGGACAGTTTTGTAGGTTAAAAAATAAAAGGAAAAATAAGGCAGTAAGAAAATAAATGTTTTTGTTTTTGCCATGATTCAAGTAGTATTTGACCGGAGCGGAAGCAGCAGCAGGGATAGATGACAGAGCCCCTCCCTTCTTCCTTCCACATCACATAATCCACTTACCCGAGCTAACAGTCTCTCTTCTCTATTTCTGTATTTCTCCCGGTCTGTCTGCACCTCTCTCTCTCTCTCTCTCTCTCTCTCTCTCTATCTCTCCCTCCCTCCTCCTCCTCCCTCTCGGGGCCATGCCATGATCTCCCCCTCTGCCCGCTGTGGCGTTGAAATGAAACCAGCCCGCACTGAGCTGGCACCGGCAAAGGCACACATGTCCGTCGGTGCTGCAGATTTCAGGTTCGCTCCAAACGGAAGTAAAAAAAACAAAAACCACAAGGATTAAAACGGCCACTGCAACGATCACGGCTTCTGTTACGTAACCGTGATAGTTATCTGTCTCAACACTGTGTTATTACTGGAGCTCAGAAAACACTTGAGGTTTTTGCATTTGCATGAGAGAGTAGAGTGAAATACGATTATAACTGCATGTTAATTATTCATTCCTTTATTTGTTACTAATACTTTGTACTCAATGAGCATGTTTTCCAGGATTTGTTAGCGAACAGAGATGTGAAAAAGGAAGCTCTTAGTCAGCACAGGATACAGATTGGTCCCCCAGCATGAGTAGGAGAGCTCATTGGCACTGAGCCATAAATGTATAGTGGTGCAACCATGGCTTGTTTGGTGCTGCAGCCTCCATAACGATGGAGCCACTCTGGTTTTGGCCAGTTATTACCAATCATGTGGAAATAAATAAACCAATATTCCAAAAATGTGGTACTATGATAACAATTACCTTTTGTGATGCTAGTACAATTTATCAGCAGAAAGCTGAAACAACTGTGATAACTAATTTGTTCGGTAAAAATACCAAACACTACATTCCAAGTGTGAACATCCTGCTTGTTTCCCTTTTTATATCATTATAAATTGAATATCTTTTTATCTTGGACTGTTGGTCGGACAAAACAAGCAATCTTAAGATGTCACCATGGGCACTGAGAGCCATTTTTCACAATCATAAACATCCTAATGTTTTGTCAATAGATCAATAAAGTAATCATTGGATTCATCAATAATGAAAATGATCATCAGTTGCAGCCCCAGAGCTATATGTGGCATAACATTGTCTTTTCTTAAATTCCCACAGGTCCTTTTACCAGTTAATGATAAGTAAACACACCTCAGAATAATCAGTGTTTTTTTAAGTAGACTGTGTTACAATTTCCCACACTTCAGTTTACACTACGGTAGGAATTGAAAAGCATTATCAAAAAAAACCAGCAAATAATAATGACAAGTCAGGTCAGGAAATGTATATGCCACATCTATAAAAAATGACTCAAATATTACAGTACAGTGCTATAACTGCAGCAGAGGCCCAAGAGGCTCTTGAAGCTGACAGCTCATGACCTCCATTGGTTAACAGTAAAAAGATTAACTGCAAATTTGTTTGGGAATGTGCGACTTAAACTCATACCACCTGAAACGAGAGGAGACTTAAAGGGACACGCTACCTATTTAGCATGAGGTCAAGTTTACTTGTTATAATGATTACTACTCAGCTTGTGAACACAGCTGTATAATAGAGCACTGCAAGAATGAACCCGGTCTCTTGTCCAAATACAACAATTCTTTTTTCAAATCTGTCCCTCTTAAACTTTAAGGTAGTGCAATTTCACATAATAAATCAGGGGGGTTCAAGGCGAACCCACTTAAAGTACCCCCCTTACAGTCCGGTCTCATAAAACAACTTTTTAAATGTGTATAACTATAGTAGATATTTTGCATAATGCGTTTGTGTTTAATGAAAGGCTTTGGGTGATATATAATTAAGCTGCAGGGATAGTCTGTTGTGTAAACTGCACTTAATAGGTGCTTTAAGGTGACACAATGCACATGGAGTGGGAGGAAGCCGGATCAACAGGGGCCCAACAGCTGTTCTTGTGGCCGCAGAGGCCCCTAGCAGGTAGCCAAGTTTCATTATCCAGCCATTATAGAACAGGAACTACTTTCTTTCTCTGATTCCATAGTAGTAGAGAAACTTAGGCCCTTAAAAGTTGAGATGCCCCTACCCGAGGTGGAACAAAGCACAAGTTAGTTCAGTTATATCAGAACTTAAGAGTATTCATTCACCGAAAGAAGAGCAAAGAACGATACCGAAGGCTTTTCTCAATTAAAATATGTTTTTGATCTTCTCCCAACCCGCTTCGGTATGAGTTTGATTGACAGATGGTTGAACCAGTCATCAGCCTGCCCTTTTCCAAAGGTTCTCAGATGGCTCTGTTTAACAAACCATCTGGCGGTTCAGGTTAGTTCGGACCCCCCCCCTTAACCAGATGTAGGCTTCTCGGAAAAGTGACAGCGTCTGCCTCATCGCATGTATCTCTGGAAATAATGAGCCGAATGTCAGCCAAATTGGACCGGATGATTGCATACAATAAAGCAATGAAATATATGCTCCACAGCTCTGGCAGATGAATACATTGTTGCCCAGAATATGTGAATCACTTGGCCATGTGATGAAAAACACTAGAAGCTTCTTCCTACATAGGTTGATCTTCTTCCTCTGAACACCATGCAGGAAGCTCACAGTCTAACAGTGATGGCATGGAGTTAACCATTCCTGAGTCCTTTAAGGGATAATAATGAATCCATGTCAATTTCCAGGATTTTATGACATATAGGCAATAAGTGTTATCAGTCATAGTCTCATTAAGGGGGTCAAGGTGGATTGATCGCAGCATGCGGCGGAAACAAAATTTTGCTGTAAGAATGAGGAAGATTTGCTCCCCCCATCCCACTCCCCCTAGAGCCGTATCGCTCTCTCGGTATGCGTTTCCATCTCCCGACCCGAGTGTCATCTGGTGGGCTTGTCAGCGAGCAACTACTCGTACGGCATAAATGATTCAAATTAACCATGTAGTCTGTACAAACACGCGGCGAATGAACCCTCATCTATATTGCATGGAGACAATCGAATTGAATTTCAGATGAGGACGGGTGCAGTACCTGCCCTGCAACCTGGGGGAGTTGGGCTCGGATTTGTCTATGAACTAGGACTATGGATTATGAATTATTGACAACCCTCCCAGAACACATGAATTCCCACAGCTTTACCACTGCAGTTGGGGTTATTAGCATATGTTTTCAGCAGAGATAATGAGAGTGACCAGTGGAACATGATTTCCAGCAAGCCTCAATTATTCAATTAACTCGACTGGATAATCGTTCTCATTCAGGGTGTGTGAGAATTCAGATAAGCAGGGTTTTGGCTGCGAACTGACCCATATTCAATTTAATCTGTCCCCCTCTCTGCAGCGCCAGCACACGGACTGCTTTGTCGTGATACGGCCGGTATCTAGGAACATTGTTTGTCACATGGCATATGCTCTCTCTGTCCCCAGCATATGCTACGACTAGCTCAGCATCATAGGCTGTGGCACAATGGGAGTGAATAGAAAATGTGCTGATAAACTGGAAAAAAAAGAAATCATCATTACGTGACACGTGTCGAAGCCGCTTCCATGGAGAATAATAAACGACTGAAGCTCGGCGAGTTATTACCCCGGCCAAACTTCCCATCTTGGTGCAGTAGAGGAAAAACGATGATATGATATGTAATCAACATGTACTCCACGTGAACCCACGTTCATGTAAAGCAATTTTAGTCACTTCAATGTAATTTCTGAGCCCTCCCTCGGGATGGCCCCGAGGCGGTATATCACCGCAGTGCGGGGGAATCCCTCAGCGACTTCCTTTTACCCCTCCTTCTGCTGCTATAGAATGGTAAAAATAGCTCTGTCCCTTATTGAGCTGGGCTTTTCTTCCTCCCAATGAGAGTGTTTGCCTTCAATATACAGGATAATTTCCTTACTGTCTAATATTTTATGATGTATTGCCTCATAACAAGGTAAGAGGGAGAGAACGACAAGGGGGCAAACATTAGTAAAAAAAATATTATCTTATATGAACAGAGCCACTGAGACACTGCAGTACACATAACTGTACACAGTCTTTTCTATATTGGTTTATATCACCTACATTCCCTTGAAGACTTTGTTTCATTTACCCAAAATATATTTTTGAGAATGTTCTTTTTTTGTGTGACATGACATTATTTGCAATTTTTTTTTGCATTGGCCTTTATCTTTGGATTTTAGATTGCAGGATGCTTTTTTTTTGTTATTGAATGGTCCCAAAAGTGTGTCATATGCTTAAATAACAGATGCGGTTAGCGAAGGCGCAGCTCGAGGGGGGGAAACAGGTTCCAGAGGTCTTTTGTTTAGGAAGTTGCCAAAGATTAGATATCAAGCCACACAGGCCTCAAAAGAAAACATAATAGTAGATGAGTATGTGCTTGTTCAAATAGAAATACAGCGTACAGTAACTTCTAGTCAAAGCAAGAAATTGACAAAAAGGCTTGTGTGAGAATCACTCTTATGAACAGATTTGTTAGCTTAAGTTGCTATCAGACTGGCCAAACTGCTCCAGAGTTCGAGTGGAGGCGAGCCGAAAGCCTCTCTCGAGACCATCTCGGCCCACTTGGCCCGCATCCGTGTGATTACTCTGTTCACATATGCCCAAAGGAAACAGAACCTGGGGGGGAAACAGTCCATTCAGAACTACTTGTCGGAACGGGCTAGCTAAAAATTAGGGGCGTCATGATATACCTTTATTTACGATAACCTTGGTATTTAATAAGATATGTTAATATCATGTAAATAATACACATATGATGATATTGTGAAAATAATCCAGCACCTCTTAAATCATTTCATATATATATATATACAATTTGGTTACAGACTTTCTCTCCACCTATTTGAGTGTAAAAAAAGGAGACAAAACGTGAAATAAACACAGTTATGGATGAATTCAACTGATACATTAATTTATTTTTTATTTTGTACACATATGGCGATAATATTGCTATTGTGACCTCTTTATTGGCCATAATAATGGTGTAGTGAACTAATATTGTGACAGCCCTACTGTGTGAAAACAACCCAGTGTAGTGTTCCATCTTCTTGCTGCGGGGTCATTACTCTCCTTTCTCTTCATAGAGCTGACCTATCGATTACAGTGAGCGGATTCAGACTGTTGACTGATGACCTTTCCTACAACCCCCATCATAAATCCAGAGTTTACCTGCCCTCTTTTTATTTGCTCACACAACACAACAGCTGCTTGAGTGGCACTGAGAGAGCTGTACGCGGTTCACAGCGAGCATCATGATGGGACTGTAAAGCTAGAGCCGGTGGAACGTGCCAATCACGCGGCCCTCTCGGCCGGTTGGCAGCCTAAACCAGGAAGTGCCCGCTCTGCTTACTCTGAACCTCAGTGATCATCACTTCACCCTACAGCTTGCTCTCTCCTGAGGCCAATTACATTCCATCAGGCAGGAAGCCGGATGCCGGATAAAAGACATGGGGGTATATTAAGCCACACTCAAGAGCACAAGGAGAAAGATCTGCTCTTTTGCATGGCTGGAAGACCTATATAAAATAATTAGGGTGACATAGTTTGTGCATAGGCAACATATGATTCCAAGATGTACTTAATGCAGCAGACAGTCTGTGGATACCTTTGTGGCAGTGGCATTGTACTTTATGGGCTTGTTTTGTTACTGGTGCACTCTGAAAATGAAAAATAAAAACAGGCAGCAGGAACATTTGGAGAAAGAGAGATGGAGAGAGAGAGATCTTTTCACCTCTCTGTAATGACAGATTTTTCTTCTTTTTGACACCCACACACAGCCGTGGGTGTATGGATGACTAGCTTGTTCAGCCTGTTACTGCAACTACATTCACAGCCACCGACTCTGACCATTCCCAAATGCGTGGAGCATTACCGTCATTGTAATTTAATGCCCCCGAAATTATGACGACTTTCATGAGGTATGGATAATGTGCTGGGATGTAGGCCTTGTTAGTTCCATTTCTGCGAGAGGTCGTGATGATGAAAACAAACCTACGCAGGGTGCCCTTATTTTGCACTTAAACTTTCTTAATAGCAGTATATCAAAACATTTTAAATGCAGGCAAACACTACACGTCTGTTAATTCAGCTGATACTTTCATCCCACCTCCAAACCTTCCATTAAACCAGTTGTCCAGTATCAAAACAAACCCCTTTAAAAGCTCCCCTCACTGCACTAACAAGTGAGACGTTTTTCAAAGTGATCCATTGCAAAGTACAGCACTGCCTCAGCACGCACATAATCTATTTCGCCTCGCTCTGATCTCGTCCTAGTACGCGTTTGCCTCATCAGCGGAGGCCCGCGGCACACCACCAACAAACCTCAGAGGTAATTAGTGCGCCTCTCTCAGACGCTTCAGCATCTGCCAGCGCAGGAGCCCGTGCTCCGTGGAGGCGTCGGGGTGGCGGACTCGGGTCGACCAGCCCCACCAGGTGGATCCCTCGGACGAGCCAGATGCCACACTCGCTCTGCCGTCTTCGTGAGCTCGCGGGGTGTTTCGATCGGCTCCCGCCTCCACCCTTCTTCCCTTTCCTCTTCTCACATCTTCAACCCCTCCTGCTCGCTCTCTCTGCTCTTTTCCGTTTCACTCGGCCACTCAATAAATCTTTAGATCTTATAGTTCGCTGCTCCCCTTTACGTCTCAGGTCTGATGATCTGCGTTAGGTCCACTTCAAATCCCAGGGTTGCAAAGAGCATCTTCGACTCGGGCATGGGCGATGTTGATGAAATTAACTCCCAATGCACATCAGATAAAACAAGAGTGGAGGTTTGAACAGTATAGTGAGGGTGAGGAGAATGTTTAGTGTGAGGCAGCAAACGTTGCATATAATCAATAATAGTAGGAATAAGTTATTGGGGTGACGTGGAGGAGTCTAATATCTTCCCTATGCATTCTCTTTTTGACATTCCGCATAACATCTCAAAATTAGTTGGATTGTGGGAAATGTAGGAGCCAGGTTTTGACACCATACATAACACACATACATAACATAATCCTCTCCATTTTTTGAGCTCCCCTCCCCCCCTTAATAATATGTAATATATTATTTTTCTGACCTGCATAGACTAAGCATCTGTTTATTTGTTATATTGCAACCAATTACAAGGATCAATCACTATTCTCTCTGATACACATTCGCACATTCACATGCATGATTGAATGCATATATTACCTTATAATACCCGAGGGAACATTCTGTTATTGACTCACATTCACCTTCTCCCCCTTCACCTCAACCTTAACCACCGCATCCGATACCTAAACTTTCACCTGCAACTTTCTTATCACTCTTCAGGCTTGTTATTTATCATACAGTGTGTCGCACTGTTCTGTTTTTCTCTTTGTGTGAGACAGAGTGTCACATCAAGTTTAAAATCTGGCAGCATTGTTCTGCAAATCTGTGCTCCTTGTAGAACAGCCTGCACAGGATCCAGGCCTCATTTCAGCAAAGCAAGCAGCACTTGTCAACTTTTTAAAAACACGTTTCCCAGTTCTGCCTGTGGGCGAAGTGGATTTAGTAGCTGAAGTTTTACAGAGATTAATGCAAGATGGAGCCTAACAAAATAAAGAAGTAGAGCGAGAGCAGCATTTGTCGGGGCTGTGCTGTTTAGTGTTGCTCAATGGATAAACCATGGCACTGTCACAGTCAGGACAAAAGCGCTCATTATCCATTTCCCGCTGGAGAAATCCCTCATGCTCAAGCAGCAGACGGGTCCGGCGTTTGGATGAAAAGCATCGACCAAATGTCAAACGCTGGTGCGAAAAAAATAACAAACAGCTTGACTGGTCTTGTTTTGGCTTCAACACTGGATCACAGCCGGGGATTGTTCATCTAACAGGCGAAGATGCACGTGTACGGTCCCCAAGTGCACTGGTGGTGATGAGAAATGGACCTGATTAATTATCAATTCAAGTGTGATCTCAGCTGTTTGATTGCCTGGCCTTCATGTGCTCTGTGGAGAATAGCATTCTTGACTCGCTAGCTAATGTTAGCAACTGAACTGTTGGCAAACAAAGCTTATAGCGAGGATAATAAAAGCTTGGCTGAAAAGAATAAAGGTTATTGTAAAATTTGTGATATTGTTTGAAACATTAAGGATTTTGCTTTATGATCCCTCCCCATGTGATATTTAAGACAAAGACGTTAACATTAATATCTAAGATTTCTAGTCACATTATAATGTCACTTTGGAAAAACGTCTTCTAGAAATGATGCTTAACTACTACTAATTTGCAACTGCCACAAAGGTAACAAAACATAAAGAACAAAGTAATATTGAATGAGATGAAATATTAAGATCAAGGTTCAAAAGATCAAAAGTGTAAAGAAAGACTCCCCAATAAATGTCAGCAAAGAGTGAAAATGCCAAGTTGACGTCTTCAACTTGCTCAATTTACTATCATTTAAGACAGAAATCCTCACTTTTGAGGAGCTGGAAATTGGTAATATTTGAAGACTTTGCTTGAATAATGTCACTTGATGTAATATGACCTGGGCAGCATTTGTCTCAACAAATCACTAGTATATAAATGTAAATTCTAGGAGTTGCTTTGGCCTGGTGTTGATATACCAAAGAACAGGGAGCTCTTGTTTCAAAGCCCTGAGCACTGGTAAGAGGCTGGAAAGTCAAAGCCAGGAGTAACCGGGTGAAGAAACTATTGAGTCATTACTATTGATCAACACCCGCCCCCTCACACACACACACACACACACACACCAACCTCCCACCAGATGAATAGTGATTCTTTTTCTTATATGGTGCAGTAAAAACCTTTATCCCTCTCCAGTAGAGCCGGTCAATAAGGAACTGGTGTTATGTGAAATGATGCTCACTACACTGTGATGGTGTGCACGCAAAGAGGTCGAGGTGTAAACAACTGCACCCCTGCCTGACCTGAATTTGACTCCTCAATGTAGTGACTGTATCATTGTAAAACACATGGGCTCATGTCTTATAAAAGTCATAATGGCAACGAGCAACGGCCCATGAAACGTGTTGGAGCAGAGGTGTTGATCTGGAACCAGCCACGATCCTGGATGTATATGTATTTCTAATGTTATACGGGTCATAGTCGGCAGACATTTTAAGACTGCATGTGGGGAACACATGGTCAACATGGCTCAGACAACGTCCAGCTAGCAAATGAGCAAATCCAATCAGAGCTCCCTGATAGCTCTCTGCTCAGTGGGGCCCTCGTGGGAGGACACTCCTGAAACACTGATGCTCCAGAGGGGAACAAGCATGCTTGTGCTTGGATAAAAAAACCCAAAAAAAACCCATTTGAACAGAGAGTGAGGAGTCCATGTATTCCTAACTCTACGTTCTGCATATGCATTGCATGTGGACTGTAATGATTGCACAAAACCACTGCTGCAGCTCTAATCTATCCTCTATAAGTGAGCTGCTGTCCTAGGATCAGCATTGTCTGAAGCTGTATTGTGTTGATTTTTTTTGGTCTCTTTTGCTGAGCTGCTCTGTGCGTGTAAGGTAACACTGCGCCGGCAGTGTGTGAGATAAGGATGTTTTACTGCTTACAGGAAACCCAGCCCATCCATCTCGGCATCACGTAATGGCCTGCGAGTTAGAACTGGATTTACATCAGCACTTCCCTACTACAGAGAGGCAGCCTGTATAGGAAATCATGTTGTGTGAGTGCCAATGTACAGAAGCAGCGGGACTGTGCGTGCGTGTGTGTGTGTATGTGTGTGTGTGTGTGTGTGTGTGTGTGTGTGTGTGTGTGTGTGTGTGTGTGTGTGTGTGTGTGTGTGTGTGTGTGTGTGTGTGTTATGCGGCTGCGTAAACACATGAGAAACAGTGTTCAATTTGCAGATTCACTCACCATGTTGACTTCTGACACCATGTCTATGCTGGCCACGTCTATGCTCATCCCGACTGCAACAGGGGCCCCTGGAAGAGGTCAAACAGCAGCATATGTATACATAAATATATATATATATAAATATATACAGGGGCATACATACACCTCTGCACCTGACCACAACACTGTAAATGGCGCCAAAAATAAAGCCTCCTATAGGCGTGGAGGGAGAAATTAGATGGAGGCAAACACGGCACATACCTCCAAAGTCCGGCCTCAGTCGGATGTCATAGCCCTTCAGCAGTTTATCCACCGTCTCCTTCACGAAAGACATGTTGCCCGGTTCGTTGACGCTGGAAGGACAGCAGAAACAAGAGGAGGGGGGGGTGAGGGGTGAGTGATGGGGAGACATCACCTTGACTCCCTGTCAATCAGCCCGGGCGATAACCTTGGCTCCACAGAAAGACAAAAAAAAAAAAAAAAAAGCACACTCACCTCTTCGCGCAGCACACAATCGAACCGACAACCAGCGCGGACAAGACGCGGAATTGACGGACCCTGTGCAGAGCAAACATCACCCCTTCCTGTATATCTAATTGTTTTTCCTCTCTCTCTCTCTCTCTCTCTCTCTCTCTCTTCTCTTTCTTTCTTTCCCGTTGTTTACAACCAACAAGCAGCAGCAACAGTCGCGACGGTTCCGGGCGCTCTTCTTCAAATCAGAGTAAATCCATTGATTGCCCGAGAGGAGAAAGTCGACTAAGAGAAGAGGAGGTGGTGGAGGTGGTGGTGGTGGTGGTGGGGGGGGGGGCTAAAAGTCAGCAGCCCGCCGCGGATGGAGTCAGATATGAAATGTGCAAAGACATCGCCTCCACCAGCTCCGCTTTTCTTTTTTTTTTTTTTTTTTTCCTCCCCTCCTCTCTCTCTCTTCTTCTTTGCCGTCTCTGAGTGTGCGAGATGAAGAGGCTCCTACATTCGGGAGCTGAAGCGCATATTGATGAGGCGGTGCTGATGCTGATGCTGCTGATGCTGGTGGTGGTGGCGGTGGTGGTGGTGGTGGCACTCGGCTTGTTCAAATGAGAGACGAAGCCCAACACTTACACTGTAAAAAAAAAAAAAAAAAAATCTGCCCACCAGTAGCTGCAGTATAGTCTGTTTACTCAGGGTGCTTCTTTTTTTTAAATTTTATTTATTATAGATATGTGTTGGAGTAAATACACCAACAGTAAAGCTCAGTTTCCTATCTTTCTAATTTAAATGAACTTCTTCCCAATCCATGAAATGTGATCTATGTGATCTTTTCTTAATTAAACTGCCAACAAGTCCTCTGCCTATTGAAGCATCATGTACAATGGGGCGGCTGTGGCGTAGTGGAGAGCAAGGTAGTTCTCCAATCAGAGGGTCGGTGGTTCGATACCCGGCTTCGGCAGTCGATGTGTCCTTGGGCAAGACACTTAACCCCAAGTTGCTCCCGAAGGCTTGCCATCGGTGTGGACTGGATGTGAATGAATGTTAGTTAGAGTCTGATGGTGGCACCTTGCATGGTAGCCTGTCATCAGTGTGTGAATGGGTGAATGATATGTAATATACTACTGATTGTAAGTCGCTTTGGATAAAAGCATCTGCTAAATGACTGTAATGTAATGTAATGTACAATGGTAGGATGTGGGTGTTTAAAGGGTCACTCCAGCTATTTAGCGATGCACTTTCATTTAGTTGTTGAACTCACAATGGACAGATTTAAACAAGAAGGGTTCAAATCAAAGCGGCAGAGGCAGAGCTGTTCTAACTTTTAGTAACTACAGTATGTGACAAGATTCAAAAGCACTGGATCCTACAATTCCCATGATGCAACTCGGCAGCATCTTTTCAGTCAACTCTCAAGTTTCAAACCCAGTTCAAGAAAACCTTGATGACGTCAGCAGGGTTATTCTCTGACACGTTAAAAGCCTAATAGATTAAAGATAAATTTAATGGAGTGAGTGATCCTACTCCCCATGACAACTATATGTGTAAAACCAATACAGTTTCCTTTTAAATATTTTGATGATTGAGATAGTTTCACTTTCATTTAGGACAATATACAAATATACAGGATTATATACAAAAAATAAATAATTGTATTATCATTTGAATAATTTGATCTATTCCCTTTTGCTTTATTACTTTTTTTTTTAGGCTAGATAATGACTATAACAGGCAAAAATGATTAAGAATCTAGTTTAATCGATTCATTTTTCCTCACACAAGAAATATAACACCAAATTGCCTGGTTAAAATGGACATTTTTTTACAGTGCTCCTCACACCATCTGCGCCAATCCCCTTCCCTTGAGTTTCCTATAAAAATGGCGGGACCCGAGCAATATCAAAGAGGTGGCATTTATCAACCAATTAATCGATGTCTGTGATTGATTAGCCTGTCAATCGCCTATAATGGTCTCTATTCCCTCTCTAAAATGTAGAGCTCTGCCATAGATTATTTAGTCTGAGGAATGTTGAAGTCGCCAGACACTGGGGGACCTCATTAATACATAATGTGTGTGTGTGTGTGTGTGTGTGTGTGTGTGTGTGTGTGTGTGTGTGTGTGTGTGTGTGTGTGTGTGTGTTGTTGTTGTGTTGTTGTTGTTGTTGTTGTGACATTTCCTACCTCGTGTCATAGATGGCGAACAACTTCTTGTTTCCGTCAACAGCGTTCCTGGAAGAAAAGGGTGATGACATCATTAATGATAGAAGAGCGTTTAGCCAATGAAAACACACCCAAGGCGGGTGATTAGTCACTTCAGTCACAACTATTTACACGAGCAAACATCTATTATCGTGGATTATTTATATTTCCTATAAAATGCACTTATTATGTCATGCTTTAATGCCTTCTAATTGACTTTTAAGAAGTTTATTAACCCTTAAATGTGGATTATTGTCGGCTGAACCCTCAGTGACATGTCGTGTGCGTTGATTGATCCGTATTATTCAGCTTATTCAACTCAGGTTTGTAGCCTGCAGTATAAAGCAGGAATCTTAAAACAGCTGGATGCCTGCAGGCAGGGGCGCCGAAAAGGGGGGGTAAAGGAGACGGATTCTAGGGGCCCATGATGGAGGGGGGCCCAGAGAGGCCCCTAATGATGATGAAATTATAATACAGAAAAAATAATGACACTAAGTTATTAACTAACATATAATCACACATGTTTTTTCACTGTCATGCTGTTCTTCTTTTACAAATATGGTAATGATAGTCAAAAATACCATTAAAATGCATAATTGTATGTAAAATAGCATCAAAAAATTTTGCCGCTGTGTTGGGGGCCCTGTAAAGATTCTTTTCATGGGGCCCAAAATCCCTAGCAGCGCCCCTGCCTGCAGGACCAATATTGAAAGTCAGTCTATTTCCTGTGGGAGAGCCCTTCACCCCTCCTCCCACCTTCTCATCTGCACACACACACACACACACACACACACACACACGCACACCTCTTCTTCAACCGGTCTGCACATGAAAGAAGTTTGCTTCAGGGCTTTCAGCCAGAGAGGGTTTATTTAAACCCAAACCACGATCATTTGCTAAACCTAACCAGGGTATGTTTGCAGAAAAAGGGGGAAAGCCCCGAAGGTAAACTTCCCGAGCTGTCCTTGGTGCTGAAGTCAACCTCCTGCCACTGATGCTTTCCCACGTTTCACCGCTGCAGCTCCCGTCCACAGACCGCACCTCCAGACGGATTAAGAAAAGTGGAAGGAGATTAAATGTCGGGAACTAATTACCGTCTGCGAAACATGGAGCTCGGCTACCCTCTTATGGCAACCGCCAGGATGATAACAACTTCGGGTTGAGACTTCTTTGAGGAGGGCTTAAATTGGAACTGTTGTTTTGACGGGACTTACAGTATGGTAATTCATGATGGAAAAAAAAAAAAAAAAAAAGATAACGAAAAGTGAGTTGAACTAAGCCGAAAAACACTTGTTCCTTTATGGTTTGGTATTATTTCATTCATTCCCGTTTTTCTCCTCGTTTTTCTGCTTCATTGACACCTCAAGGACAACAGCAGCAGTGCCTTTATTGTGCATCAGATATCTGTTTCTTTTGTTTTTGTGGTAGCATTACATTACATTACATTACATTACATTACAGTCATTTAGCACATTACATTACAATCAGTAGTATATTACATATCATTCACCCATTCATTACATTACATTACATTACAGTCATTTAGCAGACGCTTTTATCCAAAGCGACTTACAATCAGTAGTATATTACATATCATTCACCCATTCACACACTGATGACAGGCTACCATGCAAGGTGCCACCATCAGACTCTAACTAACATTCATGCAACATCCAGTCCACACCGATGGCAAGCCTTCAGGAGCAACTTGGGGTTAAGTGTCTTGCCCAAGGACACATCGACTGCAGAAGCTGGGTATTGAACCACCGACCCTCTGATTGGAGAACTACCTGACGTTTTATTTATAGTGGTTTTCAACCAGGGTGCCTGTACCCTGGTTGAAAACCACTGCAGTGTCCAGGTTAGTATATGTGAACAATATGTAGAGTAACTGTTAGCTCAGTTTATTGGAGGATAAGTCTAAACCTGGCTAAAAGAACATTGTTGAAAAAGTTATGTAACATTAGATAAACGTAATGGATACATGGCTGAAATATTAAGCCAAAAAATAAGGAATAAACTGTTAAAAAAAAGTGAGCTAAAAATAGGTTAATGGATACACATTTGAAATAGTTAGCTAAAAGTAATGGGTAAATGGTTGAATTAGTTACGTTAGCTTAAATAATGGATAAACCATTGAAGGCATATCAGAATAAATGGTTGAAATGAATAAGCTTTGAATAATAAACGTTTGTGAAACTTAGTTAAAAGTCACTCAAAGCGGATAAAAAACATTGTTAGAATACAGCTTAACTCGTGGGATAGATGGTTGAAAATGACCTGCTTCAGCAAAAGTTTTGTATTGTTTGAAAGCATTATATCTTTATATAATTGATAGTGTCAGATAACACACAATTTAAAAATGACTTCAAATGAACACATTACATTACATTACATTACAGTCATTTAGCAGACGCTTTTATCCAAAGCGACTTACAATCAGTAGTATATTACATATCATTACACATCATTCACACACTGATGACAGGCTACCATGCAAGGTGCCACCATCAGACTCTAACTAACATTCATGCAACATCCAGTCCACACCGATGGCAAGCCTTCGGGGGCAACTTGGGGTTAAGTGTCTTGCCCAAGGACACATCGACTGCCGAAGCCGGGTATCGAACCACCGACCCTCTGATTGGAGAACTACCTTGCTCTCCACTACACCACAGCCGCCCATGTCCCAACACATGTGGGACATGGGCTGTGGTGTATATGGAAAGGTGTTCTGTTTAAGAAGCACTGATGGATCCATTGATTGCCTCACTGATAAGGTAAAGCCTCATTACTCTCTGTTGAATTCAGTGATAGGCTTTAAAAAAAACAACAACCTGGACCTGATTTTGTTAACATCTGACTCACCCCCCAACCCAACCCAACCCAACCCACCAATGGGCAGCACCTATTGTACTATTGCCGCACTCTATTCTCTCGCACCGGCAGTAGGCGGTATAAAGGACGAGGGGGGGGTAAAAACGATGCGCAGTGAATCCAGTCTGCTCCGAGTCCGGCGGATAAGACCGAGGAGGGAGCCCGTGATGTCTAGGAGGGAGCCCGTGTGATGCTGATGCTGATGCCCGCCGCCGCCGCCGCTGCTGCAACACCTCTGGAGGCGATGCAGGAGACGCGGTGCAGCAGGCACTAGAGGAGGGAGGAGGCGGTGTAGCCTATAGGAGGAGAAGACCAGACAGACTACTACAACAACGCCAGATGGGGAACCGCTGACTGAGAGAGTGAGAGAGAGAGAGAGAGAGAGAGAGAGAGAGAGAGAGAGAGAGAGAGAGAGAGAGAGCAGAAACAGCCCATGGTGAAGAAGAAAGAGAGAGGAGACAGCCGACGAGCCGGGGATTAGGTGATTGAACCTGTGATCGCTCAGTTTCAACACCGCCGACGGAGACCCCCCAGCCTCCAGTCACTGTTTTTGGGGGAGGAAAAGCCCAAAAATAAATATGGAGGTGATGGATCTACATTCAGGTACCCCCCCCCTTTTTTTTTTCTTCTTTTTTTTTTTTTTTTTTTTTTTTAACCCTCCTCCTGCTTTTCCCCCTAATTAGACACAGCATGGAGAATAGCAAAAGGGATGAGATTTATGTTGTTGCTGATGGTGAGAGTGGAAAAGGGTGATGGTGGAGGAGAGGATTGGGGGAAAGGTGGAGGGGGGGGGGGGCGTATGAATTGTAATGCGCTGGATTCAAACGCAGTTGGAGCTCACACAATGGGGATCACACTGCAGAAAATAATATCCCTATTTATATGTATTTCCTCTATGATATCCCCGGCTTCTATAGTCTCTGTTGAGGTTGGTAAGGTAGATGTTTTGGATGTTGAAGAGTTCCAGCCCTCACTGAGCAGAGGTTGTCCCGCCGCTTGATTTAGTGGTTTCTGTAATGGTCTGCCTCTGTGTGCAGCGTGCAGAGTTTCTTTGTGTGAGTTATTAAGATTGCCAGACCTTTGAGTGTGTCACATTTAGAGGATAATGAAACTGTTGTTTTTGTTGCAGCTATGGAATGTGGTGCTTTTCTGATGCTATCTTCTTCTTTTGTCTGTTTCTCTCTCTCTGTGTATGTGGATGTGTTACAGCTCTGAACAACAAAGTGAGCAGAATTTCAGTCATGGTGAGGCTCGTCCTTGCCCTCCTGCTCCTGTGTGGATGCCAAAATAGGTAAAACTAAGAGCTCAACATTTGTCCAACAGCAGCAAACATTCTGGTTGTTACAAGCTTTCAAGTACAATGGGATTTATCCCCTAAATAAAGCTCCTTAAAGAATATAGCTTTGGTTGTGTTATTATAAATGCAAAATGACTTAAAGTTGCCATTCGCTCAAAATGTTCAATCATCAGTTTAATTTTCAGTTGCAACCACAAATCCTGATGGCTCCATCTGTAGTTCTGTAAATGACTTAAATATTTATATATATATATATATATATTCCCTGCCCGCTCTGCCCTCCTCTCTTGATCGCATATCAGATCTGCACTCTGCTACATCGCTGCTTAAGTGGCTATCCTGCACTCAAGAAAAGCGAAACAGATCTTTGGGCGATGCTGTCAGTAAATCTCTTGAATAGTCCACTCTCATAGATCAATGGCTTTTAGATCACATGTTCAAATCCAGCTTGTAACCTTCCTCTGTGTCACTCCCTGCCCGTCCCTGTGCGTGGACACAATGTTCTTTGTAAGAAAAAGAAGATTGTAATTTCCCTAATTTTGTAGCAACAGAGGACGTGCTCATCCTCGAGACACAAAGCCTCACTTCTTGTCATATTTAGCGGGGGAACTCATTTGTTTATATTTGGATCACATGTCAAAGCCTTAATTATCTCTACTGGTAGTTGTAAGCAGTACTTATGTTCAATAATTAATCACAACAAGGCTGTTCTTAATGCGGCAAGCTAATTAATCACAATAACCGTGTCATGTTCGACGTCCTGCAGTGTAACCAACGCCAGGATGTTGTTCATCCTCGGAGTGTCTTTCACTCTTGCTCCCTTGTTTCCTCTCCTCTCCCAGTCGCTGCCTGTCCTCCACTGAGGCCCAGAAGGAGGCAGCCGCCAACGACAACAGCACCGTTTTCACCAGGATCCTGGACGGGCTCCTTGACGGTTATGACAACAGGCTTCGGCCTGGGCTTGGAGGTTTGCCGGGGATCTTTATTTATCATGTTGGCACCATTTTTATTTGAAAGCAACACAGTGATCTTACTTTCTAATACCATAATGTCACAGTCAAACCTCCTAGCATGCTAACCTAACCCACTAATCTGAACTCTACAACTGGAGGCCCCATTTACCGCTGCGATTGCATGCGTCTATTTATGGGAAATTGCTGTGATACTGGCAGATACAAGGGTAGAAACTGTGCGAGCAGATGTGGAATTTTGCTCCAATGTCAGGTCAGGTGAACACACACACATGTTCTCCGACGCAGTGTGTTTCCTTCTCCACCGTGGCCAGGATCATGAGTGCACGCGGTCTTTTTCTTGTACGTCGCTATGGTCGGGAGAGTAAATCAATCAGGCCATCCTCAGCACAGCCTGAATTCAGTGCGCTGTGGTGTTTTATTAACGCTCTTCACCCTGGCAACAGGAGATAACCTTGAGAGCTGACAAATTGCCATTCAACAACCTTTTTTTTCTAAGGGGCCACTGAAATAAAAGCTATTCATTTTTTTTCATTTTCGCCATCCCCACCTCCGCGTTCTCTATTAGCGCTGTGCTTACTGCATTTATCCCAGCTCTTGATTTTGTCCTCACATCGTCGTTCGTCATTTCAATTTGTTTTCCCTGTACATACCTGTCCCATAATTCATTGCTCCCTGTAGGAAGAAACAAGGCTTTTTTTCATGCCGAATGCCTGATGTGTCATGGCAAAAGCCTGCGCTCACATCCTGGTAACGGTTGCTACCCTTGACAAGAGGGCCTATAAATACATACCAGAAAAAAAGATTCAGGCCTTCATTCAGCGTTCAACAAGCTGCTCTCAACCGCACGGCCAATCCCGGCTCGCCAAGACCAAATTTATATGCAGAGTGGAGATTTAGTTGGCTTTGGTGGTTCAAATGACAGAAATAATGTGCTACCTTTTTCACTTCATCTTCACAAGAAATGCATGGTGGGAGAACATCACGGAAATGTTTGTATTCATATGAATACTGTGACTGGGTTTATTCTGTCCTATGTTATTCTGCCATTCAACTGAGGCAGGTTTTTAAATGACAGTATTGGGTTTTATTGCTCAATATCGAATTAATACCTTCATATTTGACCATTTGCAACCCTTCTAGTTATAAGCAACCAGTTTTCCTTCAGATTGTCATATTTTGTCAAGATGTTAAAGCCTATGAAGCTAAAGCTGCAAATATAAGTCAATTAGTGGATTGACAAAAAATGAACTGTTAATCATTTTTTTAATTGATTATTTATTTAAGTCGTTTTTAAGCAAAATATTATAATAATTCTTGGATTCCAGCTTCTCTTATGTAAAATGTGGGTGTTTTTTTTTATTGTTTAATATCATAGTAAATTGAATATCTTTAGGTTTTGCACTGTTGGTCAGCCCAAAAGACATTTCACAGTGGACTTTTTTTTACATTTTATTACATTTTAAAGACTAAACGATTGATTAAAAAAAGTAAACGGTGGGTTAATCGACGATGAAACCAATCGTTTGCTGCAGCCACTGAGCCGTTGAATTGCAGATATTTTATGTTGCTGTGGTCAGGGAAAACATCAGGGGAAGATATTGTCTTGCAGATGTCTTATAAACCAGATAATCGGTCCTATATTGCTCCAATTAAAATTCAGTACAATTATTCTTTTCACTGCCTTTTTAAGATCTCTCCACTCCTTAAAACATTCTAACCTGTGCTCTCTCAACAGAGAATGTCACAGAGATCAAGACCAATATTTTTGTCACCAGCTTCGGCCCAGTGTCTGACACGGAGATGGTGAGTTCATCCGCAGCAAACACCATAGATAATGGCTGAGCTGGCCAAGCACACACACACACACACACACACACACACACACACACACACACACACACACACACACACACACACACACACACACACACACACACACACACACACACACACACACACACAAATGTCTCCAAAGCCCACCCAGGCTACTGTAGGTATTTTTAGATCAATACTTATATTTACATTTCACGAGACTGGTACCACTGCTCATGCTGTTCCCTGGAAGTACACTCTGCCTCTCATTGTGTCTTTGAAGATTGGTTCTTTCTCGGTTTCTTGTGAAAGAGACCAAATGAATGTGGATAACTTAAACATTTGAGATTTAATGCAATGTGGCTGGCCCATTCCAACTTGTTCCAAATGGCTCATCCCTTTATTAATCCATTCTCTTATGAACTCCAAGGTTCCACTTGGATAGCGAAATGCATTAAATCTCCTCTTTCATTAAATCCTCTATTACACCCTGCATTATCCCTGGCAGACTCTGACACAGCAGTTGCCACTTTCCTATAATTGACTTGAAGGAGGTATTGACAAGGGCGCATGATTGATTAATGGAATGTGGCAAGAGACCCGAATGGTTCTGCGGTCCATAAGAGCTTCTATGTCAGCCTGCTAACAGCGTCATTATTCCATGGAAAAGGAGTATACGTTTCTCGTTCATTCCTTTGTTTGTTTTTACAGCTTGAAGCAGGTCGATATTTCGCACACAAGCAGATTTATGACTGATTTCTACACAGCAATATTTGATCACCTGCAAATTGTTGGTGGATTTATGAAGGCATAAAGGAGGAGCTACTGTCATAGTGTGCACCATTCTATGCTGATTGACAATGAGTGCAAAGAAGTTTTTCTGTTTCAATGTACTTATTTGTAACTTTGAAAAGTGACACGAAAATGCCTTTAAAGGGGAGAACATGATGCTGCAACAGAAACCGAGACGCTATATAACTTTAAATTCTTGTTTTGGGTAAATACACAGTAAATACACAGACGAAAAGGATGCTCTGAAACTTGAGATTGAAGTAGACGCAGTGAGCGCTCCATCCAGAGGAAGATCTTTTGCCTTTGGCATCCCTTCAGCATGTTTTGGGATGAAATGATCAGAGGGCAGACAGATTGGTAAACACGAGAGCGGGAGTGGAGTTTACTGACATCAGATTACATGGCTTCTGGGTCCAAACAGTTACTCCCACATATTTCTCGCCTCATGCAGCAGAACTTTGTGAAACCTCTCTTTTCACTCTCCCTTCTCAGGAATATACCATAGACGTCTTCTTCCGTCAGAGCTGGAAGGACGAGCGTCTGTGCTTCAAAGGGCCGATGGAGATGCTGCCGTTGAACAACCTGCTGGCCAGCAACATCTGGACCCCCGACACCTTCTTCCTCAACGGCAAGAAGTCTATCGCGCATAACATGACTACGCCCAACAAGCTGCTGAGGCTCAAGGACGACGGCACTTTGCTTTACACTATGAGGTAGGCTCTCCCACTCTGGTGTGATTTATTCACATGTGTAGTCTTTTGCCTTCTGCATTTGTAAAAACACAGAATAATGAGCTATCAGTAATTAGAAACCCACTTGGTGACCAAGGTTGATTGCACTTCAAATATATTGATAACCATAGAGAAGTACACTTTTCTGCAAAGTGCGGATGTTCAAGGTGCAGTTTCTTTGCCAGTATGCAGTCTCGGAATTCTTAAATGAATGGAGGACAGATCACATTTATGTGTGTGTATTAGAGGTTGGTGGAGGGAAGGTTTTTAAGAGTACATGAAAAAAAAGAAATAGAGCTAGCAAGGCCAACATAATACACAATACAGCGCTGCACTCACATTGATACATTGATGAAAAGCCTCAGTATGTGATCCAGACTGTAGGGAAATAGTGTCACCCAGTGGCCAAACACTGGCACTTGATTTGTAGCACAGTAAGAGCACAGTTAATGGCAAATAATGCAAGTATTTCTTTAAATTATTTTATTTCTTTAAGTTGAGTGTTTCTTTTATTCATATTAACATATTCATGAGACATTATGAATTATGAATACCAGAAAGAAGCGTCTCTTTTAATGAAGGGTTTGAGAAAAGAAACTGCAGAGGGAGATCATCCATTATGAAAAGCAGCCTCATTGTGAACTATAGTTTTTGGCAGTGCTGCAGTGAACTATAGTTGGCAGTAATATAGTGGTGAATTAAAAAAAAAGGATGAAAGAAACAGGCCACCAACCAGATGGTGATCACTCTAAATTAAATTACCAATATTTACAATTTAAAAGGCTTAAAATGTAAGGACAAATGTATTAAATTGAGACACTTCTGTAGTACAAATAGCTGTTTTTGTCTAGTGGAACGTCAGCATATCTACTAGGGCTCCCTGTGACCTTTGCACCATAGAATTAGAATAATTATGTGCTTATCCTCAGGAGTTACTGCCGCTGCAGGACTTAAGAGTGACTGTATCACGGATGAGAGCACTCTATCTGATACCAGTGCCACCCACAGGGAGAATAATGCTGGATGGATGACAGATTATCCATATGCAACCGCGCTGACATATATACATATCTAAAGAAGTGCGTACTTACAGTCACCTCTTTGTCACATGCATCCAACGCTCACACACAAACACACACACACACACACACACACACACACACACACACACACACACACACACACACACACACACACACACACACACACTGCAGGTGTCAAGCATGTCTTCTC
This sequence comes from Anoplopoma fimbria, assembly GCF_027596085.1. NCBI lineage: Eukaryota > Metazoa > Chordata > Actinopteri > Perciformes > Anoplopomatidae > Anoplopoma > Anoplopoma fimbria. Next base: position 9,869,297 of record NC_072470.1, on the reverse strand, counting down.
CACTAATCATCCATATGCGTCATTTTATGGAAATCTATGCATACACTTATTTGTCTGAATGCAAAAATGCACACATGAGTGTGCACGAGAAAGAGAGAGAGAGGGAGAGAGAAATTGCGCTTCCGTAATCTAAAAATGGCATCAGTTTCGCTGCCACAGTTGAAACGAAGCAGCAGTAGGTTGCTTTTAATCGTCTAATTGTTACAGTACTGTGCTCGTCATTACCAGCGGAGCTTAACCACAGGCAGCGCTGATTTTGTTTCCTGCACAAACACACACCGACACACACACACATACACGCAGGCCATCTGGTTACTTGCAGGTTACAACTAACTCACTTTATATGTTATTACATTTTTTGTTTGTTATCATTACAAAAAGAAAAACGTTGGTTTTCTAGACGACATAAAACCTAATTTCCTAACATAAATGTAGTGTGATATGATATTTACTCTGATGTTCAAAACATATTTAGTTGATCAACTGTATTAAACAATTAAAACAATACACACACAGTACACAGAAACACTTATGGGTACTGTAAGCATGCACATCTTTTTTGGAGCATACAACATCCGTTATATAGAGTATGGGTTCCACAAATGTTTATCTCCATAGGATCCACTCAGACATTTATACACACACACACACACACACACACACACACACACACACACACACACACACACACACACACACACACACACACACACACACACACACAAATACATCTCACATGGATACTTTAAAACATGTACAATCCACCCCAGTAAACACAGACACACTGTCATGTCACATTACAAACATCACATCCTCTCTCTCCACATCACGTACGGGTGTCAATGAAAGCTCCTCTCTCATGTCATTTGAAAGGCATGACATGAGAGTTACTTCGCATTTGTCTCCGGATAATTCATAAAATGCCGCTTTTCACAACCCTCTGCAAGCCTAATGCCCGCGGAGGTTGATGGCGGTCCATTACAGCAGATGGGCTGCAACATATACGGCCTTATCAGCTGGTTGAAACCTCTATATCGCCACAGAGTGAGTGCATTACACATCATTATCATTAGGTACAGTTGAGTTGCCATTCTCATTGATGCTCCTGGTGTTGCCTTTAGACTGGTTGGCTTTTATGTAGTCATTTGAACATGCTACCATATTGGCAATTTGTATGAATTATAATAAGATTCATGTTCATGTTCTAACAGTTAATTTCGTTAGTTTTTTCTTCACACCTTGGGTATATTGTGTAACCTCAGTTCCCATGAGATCCACTGCTTGTGATACAAGTTTGGAGTTGTTAAAAAAAAAGAAGCTTTTCCCTGTTCTGTCCTGTCGTCAAAGTTCCCGACTTTTCTGCAAGGTCGGGAGTATCGGAAACTTTTAGATTTCCCACAGGTGCGAAAGGTGCGAACGGGTCTGTTTCTGGGGTGTTGTCGCTGTGATGTGCTGCTTTCCACTCAGTCCACACTGGCAGAACAGAATCAATGTTTTATCCTAAGCTGTTATTTTACGCCTGATGTTTAAATTATAACTGCAATGGGATCCATAGCCTTCTTTTAAAGGGACTGATTTTCTGGCACTAATCACACCCCAAATTAAAAGCAAGTATCTTTACAGGCATCCCTGCTAATGGGGCAAGGCCACATGAATAATTAGAACATGGTATAATAGCCAACAGCCATGTTCTCATTTATTTCTCCCAAAGACACCCTTCCCTCTCCTTCAATCGCAGTCCTTCAGCTGTTTTAGACACAATAATGCAATTGGATAATCCTGCGCTGATGTGGAAAGCAAGCTGAGCCCCAAAACGGTCGACTCTGTAGGGACCAGAGGTGGCCTCTTATCCCACTTTGCTATGCTTCGTTCACTTTAATGACATAATTGGGAAACCTCCTGCGGTTGATACATACATGCTGGAGGTTTTCTGGAGCATAAAAAAAACATGACTCAGGAGGATTCTGCGACATCTCGGTGACACAGTTGTCATTAAGATTATGATACAGATCAGTGAAGGAAAAATGATAAACATTATACTGTAGGTTGCTCATATGCCTGAATGGTTAAAGCAGAAAACAAATGCTGAAGAAACCTTTTTCCTCTGAGAGTTAATTTGAGAAAATGAAAGTGGCCGGGAGCTACTCAAGTTGTACATCCCCGATAGCGGACATCATTTCTGTCTTACTTTTATGGTCCTTTAATAACATTCCAGCCACAGCGGTCATCGCCTCTATTACAATCCCGCCATAGGCGCAGGGCTTTCTGTGTTTCATTAGGATGTGGGCCACTAAACCAGGCCTCCGCTGCTGCCTTGGCCTCCTTTGTCACTGTTGTCTTTTAAGCGCCGCTGTCGGCTCCTTTCCCTTTCTGTTTGATGCTACCAGCCAGGAGAGTCCCATAAAAAGTTGCCGTCACCTTTGGTAAGGTGGCGCTCGACGTTACATTTTTTACCGACTGACACACTACCACCACAAATGAGACACACACATCTGTTATTCACATAAAATCTTACCTACTCCTCATAAAAATTGTATATTTTTACACCTTTTATTGGCCTGGCTATTTTCTGCGGCCATTGCCAAATCTGGTGAGGCTAGTTCCCTAACATCACCTAATGTTAACATGTCACTTATGTAACCAAACGTGAAAGCAGCGTTCAATTGGTAGCTGATTGGCAAATAATAATATTGTGTTAATATTTCATCCTTTGATGAAATAAACATGTTTTTGTGCATGGTTTCCACACCACTTAATTCCCTTTCTTCAGCAAATCCACATCTTCATATCACTGTAATACTGTTCATCATCATGCAATGAGCAAAAATACCCAGAGGAACTTCAAATTCAATCTGGGCAGATTGCTGAAAAAACTAAAAAAGAGGATTATGCTGTTTGTATGCTTGATTTGTTTGCCTAATTCACTTAATCTTGTGGTTCTTTCAGGACAGTGAGAGAGAGAGAGGTACCATAGTAAAAGCTAAAATAACAACATCTTGTGATTGACTGGTAATAAATTAGATCTGAAAAGCTATTGGCGTGTATGTGAATGATTGACTAAATCTAAACGAAACAGCAGCAGCAGATTTAACATCAAGTTCTTAGCAATTCAAATGGTGTCCATTAGAAGATAGAGCAATGTGTTGTAACCATATTTGAAGAAAATGAATAATAACCAGCATGAGAGGTTGTCCCAAGGGTCATTTAAAGAGATTGCCTACAGCATATTTCATGGAGAGACAAATAACACAGAGACTCTGTGGCCACCAGGTGGTAGTATTGCCTCTGTAATACTGGTGTTGCTGGTTGAGTGAGGGGAAAACTGCACTTGAACGAGTGTCTTGCACGAAATTGTACTGCACATTTCACCTCTGTCCTTAGCTCAGATTGTTTAATAGTTATTATTTAAAAGACGGTAGAGCTGTGACCTTCTTTCTAATTGTTTTTGTCACCCTGTAATTTAAGCCATTCTAGCTGTTCCTGTAATTACACAGCGCTCTGACTTAGAGATCTACACGCCCAGTTAAATAGTCAAAGGTGGTGACGACTAAAGTATGACTTTGCTACATGGTTAATGGATATATTTTGTATCTGTTTTGCCTTAGACTGACCATATCTGCAGAATGCCCCATGCAGCTGGAGGATTTCCCAATGGACGCACACGCCTGCCCTCTCAAGTTTGGCAGCTGTGAGTAACATCCTGACTCTGAGTGTCTACTTTTTATGTTTATCTTGCACTTATCTATATGCTAATCCCAGTTTCTGCTGCGAGTCGAATGCAATAAATTTCACAAAAGTTTAATCTAAGCTTAGAGCAATTAATTTAGAACAATTAGGAATAATTTCGGTTAATTGATAGAATGCTGCTGCAGGGATTCAGACGACAAGTCATTATCTGCTGGAGATTGCAGAGTAAGCTTTCCTCACATTAAATTGTCAAGTTGAACGCTTAGCTAAAATGCTAAGCTATTGTAACAGTAGCACAAGAGAGGTAAAGTCAGCCGAGTGCAACCCTGTAGCAGCAAAGGTGCATTTTTGTGCTTATGAATTCAACTCATGTATGTTTAATAAGACATATTATGTATAATGTAAGTGTTCAGTCATCAAAACATTAACTGTAAGTGCCATAAAAAAAAAAAAACAGCTCAGCTTTACTGTTTTTTTTTATGTTTTGATAAATCAAAGCCACACAGGTTTGAGTTTAGGAAGGTATACATGCACATGCACTAACTAAGATTAACAAACAGTAGTAAGCAAAGAAGGCAGTTACAGTATCCTCAGGTTAGACCTACCAGAGAGGATTATGAACAGACCTGGGTCAAATGACTTGTGTGTTTTACAGTATCAGTCACAGCCAATCTAAGTCAACCGGCATGCATCGTAAAGGGATTTTGCCCAAGCTGCATGCTCATGGGTCACAGATCAGTGTGGTCCACTGATTTCAGCCACTTTCTTTGATTGATATACCCCGTCCTTCATTGCAGTTACTGTTAGAAAATGTTGGTCGAAGTCGCTGATAGAAGAGAAGATTAGGGCATGTTCTCCAACTCTCAATTAGGCCAACGATCGGAAGGGTTCTCCCCAATGCCCTCTTAACAGGATGGCTTGTCTGTGTGTCCTACCAGCAAGGACATGTATAGAAACTTGAGTGGCCCAGAGGGTATTTAAAGACAGATCTGGCCAAATGCCACAGCCCGGGAGCCTCTTGGGCTAAAAGGATGAGGCTCTTATCCCCAGGTTCCTGTGAGCCGCCGTCCACCCACACTCACTATGTAAAGGTAGCACATTTGACTGCAATCCGATTACAGAGTAAGGAGCTGTCGGGCCTTCCCATTGCAAACTCAGGCATAATCACCCCGCTGTGAAGCCCCGCAGGTGAGAGGTGTAAGTGTATAATAGGAATAATGTGTTGATGGTGACACTGCAGTTTTACAAGGGGAAGTTTCCCCGTAGAGAGAAGATCTTTACCTTAGTTGTCCTCAGCGCTGATACTTCTGCATGCGACCTGTCTGTCTGACCTGACCACCTCATGGTTTAGCCCCTGTCCTCAGGTGGCATTACGTCCTATATGCTAAACCTCCACATCACACTGCAGCAAATGTGCTGGACCTGCACAATCATTACTATGATGTGCAAAAAGAAACACCAAAGACTGCCATTTCTTTTCCTAAAATACACAAAAATGGCTGTGTTGCCTGACACAAACATTGTTTTAGTCCAGTAATCTGTGACAACACCAACAAGTATTTCGACTGTATCCACTGTTTACTATTGTACCTCCGTGGGGGATGAAAGCAGAAAACATCCAGTGTGTTTAAAAAAAAAAGGCAAAATTAATCCTTGAAACCGCCAAATCTCTCCATCGCCTTCTCTTTTTATTTCGTACGTAGACAATGTAATGATTTTAGTTCTGTTTGTCAACTAGTTTTCTTGTCTATTTTAACTAGTTTACACAGATAATTAAAACTGAGGTTGAAATTTCAATTACATCCCAACAGCAATCAATAAATAAAAGGAAAATTTATTTAAAAATCTGGTATCGGTGGCTGATGTAAGACTGTAATAAATCTTTTCTATTATTTAATTTGGCCTGAATGTAATTGGCTAGACGGGTTGTCAGTGTTGGAGACATGGCGACTTTCTTGCTAGATTTAGTTTTTGAGTTATTGCTGCAAGCTTCTTTGATTAGCAAAAAGGTTTGCCAGGCTTTGCCGTGTATTTCATTTTGATGATTTTTTAAATCTAGTGTACTCTTGCTAATTTGTAGAGATTACCAAACGTAGCTTTAAATGTATCTCTGTTTTGCTACTTGGGTGTCAGTCCATCTACTGTCAACATTCATTTTGAAATTAATATAACTTCTAAATCAGAGTGTAGTTAGGTCCTAATGTTAAATTATCAAACAGGTACCAGGGCTAAAGCCCAGTCCTGCGCCACATTTATGAAGGTCATAATAGCCTTGAAGTGCACATTCATACAGCCGTGTTGCAGAGCCACTTGTATCCAATCATTGGTGACAGAGAAGTGATGTATTGTGCAATCAAAGCATGAAGGCCAGCTCTAAAGTTGGTTCAGGTAAAGGGCAACTAATCCCTTTTTTTCTGGCGTACAGTACCTGTGTCCTAATTTAGCTGCTGCCATGGCCTTCAGCCATACAGTTCTCACATACGTACACACTGAGGAGTTGAAGTGATACTCTATGGAATCCAGTTATTGGTGAGCCAGTTATTGATGCAATCCTTTTTCTTAAAGCAAACCAAAAATGGCAGTCAAAAGTGCTCTACTTTCTTACTTTCCCATATATATATATCTTTCGGCGTTAGAAACATTAGAAACTGCACTAGTTTGAACAGCGAGCGTTGCAAACCTCTGTGATGATGAAAGTGACTTTCTCTGAAATAACCACAAGATTACCATAATCGACAGCTCTCAGACGAAAAAAAATAGAATAGTCATGTGGAACTTTGCAGAGCTGCTGATGTTGGTGGGGACGGATTTTTGGAAACCGCTCGTTCCCCGAATAAACAGTGAGATGACGATGTGAGTTGCACGAAACGTGAGCCGAGGGAAAACAATAAAAAAACAATCTAATGAGTCATCTCTCAGCTTGTCTTGCCCCTCAAACCACAAAAGTTCCCGCTGTACATATGTAGTAGAGAATCATTTTATGATTGCTCTCCTTCTTGGAGCCGTTCATATATTAAGATATGACTGTCTGCATCACTCGTATCGATAAACTTGAGATTTTAAGAACAGCAGAGAGAAGTCTGCGATCCCAGCATCAATGAATATTTCAGGATAAGGATTTCTGCTTTGACAAAAGTCCAACATCAGTTCAGGACTTAGAGGGTCAAAAGGAGAGCTGAGGCTGTTTTAAAGCCAAACCACGGCCCAGGTGAACTTTTGCAGCTACCTGTTATGTTAGCTTATATACCTATTTGTATATTCAGACAGTGTGATTAATTTCTAATGTTACTTAAGATATATTTCTCTATTGGTTTAACTTTATAACTCATAACAAAGAAAGTAGTTTTAGTTGCCTTGATTTGGAAGACACTGATAAGCACTTTAGTTGTTTAGACGGACTCGTTGATTTCAGCCAATCAGTATCCTTCACATTTGATCGTTGCTCCCTGGTTAAAAGCGACCCTGTGGCAGTACTTATGACTGATATTGACATGTGCGACAAGCTTAACATTCATTTGTTGGTAACTTTATGAAAAAAACATTTGAGTTTGTGAATCCTCGGAGTTCCCTTCCATCAGTATTTCAGGCAGCTTCACTCCGAGTGCGTAGAGCTACTGGATAGTCAGTGATGAGTTTGGCTGAGTTGTATTTTCTTCTTGCCGAGCACACAAGACGGGAGCAGCAAAGCATTAAAGCGTGACCTGTTGAAAAGTTGGCACAGGTGCACCATCTCGCCTGCCAAGGTCTTTAGCTCTTCCCCTACGTAATAAAATTCCCCAATAATCCCTTATTGCAATCTAACCACCCGACAATTAAGGTCCTGGCCTTTGGCCTGAGAGTGGCCAAATTTAAACACTATATTGTACAGCAGCATGCAGCTGCCAAGGGAGCACCCAGAATGGAAATTCTCAAGTTAAGATGTTATCCACTGGACAAAAATAAACACCCCTGTTACATAAGGCCATGTAGAGGGTTTAATGGCTGTGACAATAAGCAGAAAAAAAATGTAACCAATTGAATGTTTTAATGCAGGTTTGGCTTCTCCTGCTTTCTATTCATAGATATGTCATGTGCAATAATTGTCTACGTCAAACCTCCATAAGTTTCCAGCTTTTTCAACATGATTCATCCAGATTGCATGGATGTCTGACAGTGAACCATGCACACTAAAAGCAGTTCTCGTCATTGTAGGAAGAAATCGTTGCAACTCCCCGTCCCTAGTATTTAATTGCAGCCTTTTGAGAACATCAAAATAAAATGAAAAATATCGAATGAAATCGAGCATCCACTGTAAATGCCCTTCTCTCTAATTATTTTCCCTCTCAGCAGATCATTTTCCCTCTAGCCTGTGTTTTTTTGTAAGTGTTTTGTTTTGTTTTTTTTAGATCAATATTTCCCAATCTGATGTGACGTTTTAGGGCCTCAGCCCTACTCTCATCCTATTTTGTTTCGAGAATACTGTACGACAACACCTTGATATCAGGCGTGTTTTTGAAACAGGTGACCTGAATCACAATAAACAGGGAATACATTACATAAGTTATTTTCCTTTCTAAAATAAAGCACTTAGATTAAAACTGAACTGTGACAGATAAAAACAGCAAACATGCCATTTCAGATCCAAACAAATCAAAGATAAATCCCAGTTTTCATCTTCCCATGTTCCAGCCCTCAGCGGGGAGGCAGCTGATCGATGTCCAGTGTTTGTACAGGATGCATCATGAATAAATGAAATAGCAGGGGAAGGCTTCAGAGTTTGAGCTCTATTTTTCATCACATGGGTGATGCAACACATTAAGGTTAATCTGACTCGGTCTGGTTCCTGCCGACGGGGGAGCTCACCTCTGACCCAGAAGTGTGGTTTAAACAAAAAATACACTCAAATATCCGCACACACACACACATACACAGGCATGCAAGCGAAATTCTGTTTTTTTGTTTTTTAAGCCTGCAGTCTAATCAAAAAGTGCTATAAAGATTCTGAACCAGAATCAGAGCGATGACAGGGTTTGGAACAAACTGTAATTTGTTAGTAGTTTAACTTGCATGTTGGATGTTATTATATTAAACATGAACCAGTTTGATTCTTTCTCTCTCTGTCTCTCAGATGCCTATCCGGTGTCAGAGGTGGTCTACACTTGGACTCAGGGAGCTGCTAAGTCTGTGGTGGTGGCGGAGGATGGCTCCAGACTCAACCAGTACCATCTCATTGGGCAAACCGCCGGCACAGAGAACATACACACAAGCAGAGGTGGGTGTGTGTGTCTGCTTGTGACTGTATGTCTATGGATAAAGAACAAACTTGAATGTACCAAAAAATATATAATAATCATCTATAGCTCAAACAAAGAAAAAAAAAAGAAACAGATATGTAATACCGGAATAGTAGTAGAAGTAGTAGGATGGTCAGTCAAATAAGTAATACAAGTAGCAGGAGAAGTAGAACACATTTTTTGATGAAAGCAAAAACACAAGTGATGCAAGACAAATAAAAAGGCAACATGTCTTTCAAAGAATTAGAACCCCAACAGACATATTTATAGGGTAAGTACAAAATTCTGTTTATGCAAAAGGATGAATCCTCTCTGTGGAGGCAAGTTTAACTGTATTGTTTCTGAATAACGTGAATATTCATATAATTTAATTTCATGGAGGCAGCAGGCCAGCATTGTCTGTTGCTAGGAAACGTCTGCAGCACCGTCCATTCAAAAGCAATCAATTATGTTCTGTAGAGTCACTGTAGCTGTAACACCCAATCCTTGGTTTGTATTATTTATGTCTGTATCCGTGGAGAAATGTGTTTTTCAGAATTAGTATTATATGCAGTTTAGTGAGTGGTATGTATATTTTTAATTTACCTTTTACTGTAACTCAAAATGTTCCCAATTCACATAAATTATTAAATAGCATTTTCATCTAATATCAGGGTCAGATGTGTCGCCTACATTTCAAAGCACTCCTTTTTGAGTCATATATAAGCAAGCTAACGTTAGCTTTGTCAGTTAAACTGGCTAGGTCGGTAAGCTACGCACCCTCAGTTAATACTACGTTCTAACTGGGCAAAGCCAGAACTCATGAAGAGCTGTTGAAAGCAGCTCCTGTGCCATAGACTTCCAACTTTGCACTGATTGATGTTTCTTCATTACCATGACAACAGGCGTTGTAGCTTATTTTAAGTCAACTTTAACTTCAGCATCCTGCTGCTATAAATACTCTTTATTAATACTAAATATATTTAAGCATGACGCAGTTCCCAGCAGTATAAGGAGATGACAAAGTAGAATAGTAAAAAAGTAATGTGATGCTCATGGCATTGTTGGTTTTGGCCTTTTATCAAAATAAAAATAATAATACATTTTATTTATAGTGCAATTTTTAAGTCACTTCAAATATATTTTTTTGTGACACCAAGGCAGATATAACACGCTAAGGCTTACACTGAAAAACTATTAAAATACATGAAAAAAACACTATTTTATGTAAAATGTTAGAAAACAATGTTAAACATTGGGGTCACATCGCATTTACCAAAAAACCTTCGACCACCTCCATAGTGCTCGACTCACACAATCTCCCCCTTTCTTGTGCACCTTTTTACAGGAGGGAAATCATACTGTATGTGGCGCACGAGAAGTGTAATACCAAATAACGTGATGTAACTAATTCTAGATTAGAAGAAGATAAACGCCGTGGGGAGAGATGGGCGTGCGGGGCAGAGAGTAAATGTGGGAAACATTATCAGGAGATCAGAGTCAATGAGTGGAGGCTAGTGGAGGAGAGTAGCCTATCCCTCACACAACCAGCTGTCTACAGGCCCGGACAGCCCTGTCAAACAACACTTATCCCCGCATGAGCCCATGCGCGCACACCCACACACACGCACACACACACACCCACGCACACACATAGAGTTAGAGAGAGACCTGAGTCCTAGGGTTAATCCCTCCATCCAACCACCCATCAGCTTTTGCATAAGAAGATGACATCACAGATCAGTGAGGGATTGGTTGGTTGGCTGTCGCTGAGTGTATCTGTGTGTTTGTGGGTATGTGAGTACCAAATGTCCTCATAATAATGGTAAAACACCCGGACGTGTTGAATGGTAGCTGGTTAATTCAGCTGTAAGTTACATCTGAGCTATCTTTTAGGTTTAGGGACAATATTAAATAAGAATGGTTTTATGAGGTATGATTGGAGGCTTTGATTTTTGAAATTTAGCAGAATGGAAACAGTTTGACTTCAAATGTAAGCTAGTTTCTCACAAAGATAGAAAAATAAATCTGTGTGTTTCTGTTTGTATGTTGGGATTGGACAGCCCTCGCTCTGACGTGTGTGTGTGTGTGTGTGTGTGTGTGTGTGTGTGTGTGTGTGTGTGTGTGTGTGTGTGTGTGTGTGTGTGTGTGTGTGTGTGTGTGTGTGTGTGTGGTGTGGGGTGTGGGGGGGTGGGGGGTTGCATGGGGGTGGGGTGCGTTGAAAGGCATCTGCTTAATACTCTTATGTAAAACGGAACTGTAATACACTTCTCCCCCCCCCCCCAGTTTCTAGTAGAATCATTATTAAAAGTGTGGATTTCCCCTGTGTTTTTTTTTTTTTTTTTTTTTAGAGCGCCACAACTGAAACCTTGCTTATGCTTTAAAGCAAAGGGTTAAAAGGTTCGTTGGTATTGCTGGTTCACTTGCTGGATGGTTGGTCCCTTAACATTTGGACCAGTTTGCAAGTTAGTTGACCAGTTGATAAAAAGTCGACTGAAAGGCTGAATGTCTGTCTGGCAATTGTCCTCTTGCAACTATAGAAACAATTATTAATACTCGGGATACTTTAATATCTATACATGCAACAGAAATACAAGTTAAAGATTAACTGATTCAGTAAAACAATAAAAAAAAAATGAAAACAAAACCAGGGTCGAGTGCAGCCTTTCTTAAAGATTCATCGAAAATATACTTTAAATTAAAGCTGCCCTGTGGTGGTTTATTTTGGTCAACAAACAAATTAATGTTTACATGTCTACCTCACAAAGCACTTGCAAAGACAATACTAGGTTTAATTCAAATCATCTGGCTAGCTAACATGTTTCATTTTTTATTCTATTAAACCATCAATTTCTAAAATATTTTTTTTGCATCATTTGACCAGTTCTGACACCAACTACTCCGTCCTTGTCATATCTGTGATCAAGACCAAGCATTAACTACATTTTATCCTCTTTCAAATGTAATTTCATCTTTCTGTTTAGAAATAAATAACCTACCTCCACATTTAATCAACAAAAAAAGGTAATTTTATCTGTCTGACAGTTTACTTGACATTATTCGTTCCCTTCTAAATCCCCATCTGGTGTTCTGAAAATTACAAGAAAATGCTGAACATTATCTGTGAAGTCCATTTAGCCTGAAGGACTAAAGGCAGTAAATCATCATTCATGCAGCTCAAAGCTTCTGTCTGGAAAGCGTCCAAATCAGCGCTGATGAGTTTTGGGCTCTAGGGGTCACATTCAGTCCAGTAGGTTAATTTACTCTCTGTATACATTTGACCCTTTCGCTAATAACTTCCACCGACCAAATATGACACTATCAGCTGTGCTAAACATGCTAACATGCTTTAAAGGGAATATTACCACTTTGGATTCAGCTGGGGAGTGTTACTGGAGGTGTGGATGGGAAAACATTCAACCATTTTTCTCTTTTCACAGTTTTGTATTGCATGCTCCTGCTACATAACAAGTCTAACACATTTCATTAAGATCTGACTATTAGGAGATGCGTCCTCTAGAAGTCTAACTGCAATAAGTCCTCAGAATCGTTGCGTTTGCTGTAAACGCCTGCAGCATTCTCTTTGCTCTGATAAAAGTCACCTGGAGTTAACTATTCTTCCCTCACTTGATTAAAGCGGGTCTGACAGTCACCTGCTGTTTTATTGAGTCTAGACAAAGTAATGAAGCACTTGTAAACCTGAAATTCAAAACAGCAGTCAATTAAAGTTTGTCTCGCCTTTCCCGTTGTTGAGCAGCAGCAGTTCCTGATTGGCTCTGGCCCAAATGAAAAACTTTTTGTATTTGTTGATAATGAACATAGATCTTGTAACCTCGCGTATAGAAGGCCATTGCTCAGAATATTGCTTGGATGTGATGTTGTGAGCCTCTAATTAGCACATCTAATCTTAGACAACACTCCCATTTGAGGACACGAAGGAGGAGATTAGCCCACAGGTTTTCTTTTTAAAGACATCTTTGAGGATATGACTTCCACCGTCTCAGAAAGCAATATCTTTCCTAAAAATAGAGATGCACTATAGTTTTTTATGTGCAGCTTGTAGGGCTTGTGAAGAATAGTATGCTTTGGAATGCCGTAGCCCTCTCTGTTTATCCTTCAGGGTGCAAGTGAAAGGCGAAAAACTCATTAATTTCCCACTCACCAGTTGACCAGCATGGCAGCGTTGTTCCCCGCGATAAAAGGAAGTTCCCCTTGGACGTTGCGAAATACAAATCCGTGGGAGAAAAGCAGTAAGATCCACCAGAGGAACATGTTCCTCCTCATTCCTCTGCCCCCAGTCCTGTCGGGATCCATGCATCAAGGGCAAAGGGGACCCCGGGCGTCCCAGGTCGGCAGCGCTGGGTTGTGTCCGGATGTTTCCGACAGAAGCAGAAGTCGACGGGGTAGCTGTGAGCCAGACGGCCTGGAGTCATGAGGGCGTCAGAGGGCCCAGGTGATGGGGTCGCGGTAAGAACTAGCCGTGTTGGGGATCTCCTGATCGAGGGATGGCCGGGGCCATAAGTGTTGTATTTAGCTGTTTGCCTTCAACACGAAGCGGCCTGCAACACAGACAAATTCTACCTCACTTTGGGGCCGCTGTCAGTTGATGCCGGGACGCCCGCTGTGCATTTCCTGAATTGCTTCTTCTCGCCCTTCGCCCAATTCAGCCAGTCCTGTCAAGAACGTTTGATCATTATTCCACAAACAGCTGTCAGATAACCCCCCCAAAAAACAAACAGCCAACGTAAGAAGATAGAATATGTCCACACGGTTAGCCCCCTCCATCCCACCAGTGATTAGCAGACAGCGAGTGTGCCTCTCCGTGGCTTAGAGTGTGTGTCAGCAGTTAGAGAATCATGCTTCATGTGTGTTTTCAGTGTGTGTATGTGCGCTCGCCGGTGCCTGGATTGGCAGGGTGGGCTGGGCGGGGCTTAGGGCTCTATGAGGATCCCAGGACAGGAAGCCTCATCCCAACCCTCCCCCTCCCTCCTTCTCCTCCACACTCCCTCCCTCTCTTTCTCTCACTGATGGCAGGATGCAGATTGTAACCGGGGATTAGGGAGGTTCAAAAATCCGATTTTGCCCGGAGAAAGCCTCATGTATTACTCTGCGTGTGTGTGTGTGTGTGTGTGTGTGTGTGTGTGTGTGTGTGTGTGTGTGTGTGTGTGTGTGTGTGTGTGTGTGTGTGTGTGTGTGTGTGTGTGTGTGTGTTTGTGTGTGTGTGAGAGAGAGCCTGTGTACATGCGCCCTAGTGTGTGGAATATAGTCATTGGGTTTTTTCATAGTTTACCAGCGCCTGCGGTCACAAACTGCTGCTGGCGAGAGGATTTTTTAAAGCCTCAAATGCAATCTTCAGTTGTTTAACTGAATATCGTGTCCCCTCTCTCTCTCGCTCTCTCTCTCTCTCTCTCTCTCTCTCTCTCTCTCTCTCTCATCAACTACCCTTTCTCTGGATTCACCTCCAACTGTCGAATCCCAGACGTTAACCACATAATAATCTATTGTCATGTCCTCGCAATAATTAACGCAGCTTGATCTCATTTCTTTTCAGTTCGCTAATGGATTTGAAGTAGGGTTCATTTCGCCGTTATGTTCAACTGAATATGAAATGCTCTCTTTATCCCAGCTCCATTTTCTAGCAGATATATCCCAACCACTTTCCATTCTGCAGTTCGCAGTGGACCACCTCTAATTGCTCCATAATGAAGTAGCAGGAAGGAGGAGAGATGCATTAGTTGGGGGAGAAAAAGAGAAGAGTTTTATGACCATTTCTTTAGTCAGGTTTATGGTCATAAAAAGTCATTTTGCCTGTAATGATTTTGTCGTCCTGTGTGGTAACCCAACACCTGTGGTGCTGTAAGGAGGTCAAATCACATATTAATAATTCCACTACGTGCAAACAATATTTTCTGTGGTTCGGCTTATAGCAGACCTCTTTTTTTATTGTTTGTTTCTAACTTTATATCCTTTTTAAATCTCTGCCTCCCCCTCAGGACAGTACACAGTGATGATGGCCCACTTCTACCTGAAGAGGAAGATTGGATATTTTGTCATCCAGACGTATATGCCCTGCTTCATGACTGTAATCCTGTCCCAGGTGTCATTTTGGCTAAACAGAGAATCGGTTCCTGCGAGGACTGTCTTCGGTGAGTGAAGCCGCTCTTTTACTGATTTACTGATTTACTTTTTAACGTTTTCTTTGGTCTGGGCAATAATATTCCTGTCACACAAGGGAGAATGATAACAGTTGTCCGCTGAGCAGCAGCACCGCGGTGGCTGGCAGTTAAAAGTTATTAAAGCGCCCACCTTTGTTGAGCGAGGGGAGTCTGTTACTTGTCCAGGCGTTCTGCAAAAAAACTCAATTTAAACCTTTGTTTGCACCCAGGGGTGACAACTGTGCTGACCATGACCACCCTCAGCATCAGCGCCAGGAACTCACTTCCTAAAGTGGCTTATGCCACGGCCATGGATTGGTTCATCGCCGTCTGCTACGCCTTTGTCTTTTCCGCCCTCATCGAGTTTGCCACGGTGAACTACTTCACCAAGAGGAGCTGGGCCTGGGACGGCAAGAAGGCTCTGGAGGCACAGCACCCTAAGGTACAGCCTGTGAGCACTACATGACTATAATTAGGTGCAAAACACCTTGAAGTACGACTCATATAAACTTAGCGGTGTACTTTAAAGGATCATATCACTTGTTTCTCTGCACATAAACTAGAAATCACAAATACTTTACATCACTGTCAACCATTCTCCAGAGCAGACAGTAACATTTTCAGCCTGGTGTCCTACAACACATAAAATAAACTTTCAAACACCTTAAGGGGATATTTTGACATTTTGGGACACTAATTAGCTTCTTGCCAATTAGATGAGAGAACAATAACCCTATCATGTCTGTATGCTAAATACATAGCAAGAACCAGGAGACGGTTAGCCTAGCTTAGCATAAATGCAGATGGAAATAGCTAGCCAAGTTCCGTCCAAACAAATGTCCACTCCTCTAAAACTCACAGTAAGATGGTTGATTGTGTTACCTTTGAACAGAGCTAGGCTAGCTATTACACCCTGTATGCAGTCTTTATGCTAAGCTAAGTTAACTTACTTTATAACTGTCCTGGCCATTAGCTACGTAGTTAGTGCACATACATGAAAGTGGTACTAAGCTTCTCATCTTAACAGGAGTTAAGTTTTTCTGAAGGAGCCACTTTTCCGTGTAAAACATTAAGGTTATTCCTATATGACAAGTAAGTTAAGCGAGTTTTAGATGTGTGATTTACAATGAAAACGATGCGTCATGAGTCTTCAAAATATTGCTATCACTTCACAACATATTATGATTATAATACAAGTTTCTTGCTTTAATATCAGCAGAGATAACCAGAGGAGCTGTCAAGCATCTGTTAGCAGCTGCATTTAAACATATCCCTGCATATTGCAATCATCATAAATAAATCAGACTGCGACCTGAGTGAAATTCAATTACACAGCACCCCGCACATTTGACTAGAATGTTTTGCCAGAAATGTTTCCCTTCTGTAAAATCACTAATCATTCCAGACAGAATGAAACACATTGATTATCCCAAAAAACACCTGTAATTAGCCGAGCATGGCTTCCAGTGCATTCACTGCTCAATGTGATCTGTCCCGCTGTAGAAGCGAGACCCCATGGTGCTGTCCAAAAAGCCCAACAACGTTTGCTCGGCGGGCGTCAACTACACCCCCAACCTCACCAAGGACGTGTCCATCTCCACCATCTCCAACACGACGTCGGTGCAGCTCCGGGGCTCTGAGACCAAGTTGGTGGACCCCAAGAAGACCTACAACAGCGTCAGCAAGATCGACAAGATGTCGCGGATAGTGTTTCCCGTCCTGTTTGGAACCTTCAACCTCGTCTACTGGGCCACGTACCTGAACAGAGAACCGGTGGTGAAAGGAGTGGTCACCTCAACGTAATCTTTCTCCCTTTTTTTTCTTTTTTTTTCTTGAGACAGAGTTTGTGTAATGGATTAAGTTTGAATTTGCGAGTTTGCGGACTTAAAGGAAAAGGAGTTGTTGTAAGGACTCTGCCCCGGACAAAAAAACAAAAAAAAACAACACAAATATCTGCGCTTGAAGAACAAAAACAAACTATACTCAGCTATCTAATTCAAGCACTTTGAATGGATGCAAGGCTGCAACCGAATCCCTTTCCTGTTTTTCTTGGCCTAAAAAACTGCTTGATCACAAAGAAACTGCTCCTGAGACTATGTCGACCAGAGAGCCTGTGTTTTTGCTTCTTTCTCATCTTTCCTGCTGCAGTTTGCATGATGCTCTCCTCAAAAGGAAACCATGGACTCCTCTTTGTCTTGAATCCCGACCATGTATATGTCACTCACTGCTTAAGGTGTGGGAGCGCGCTCCATTGCTACTACTTGAGGTTTTAAATTAAACTAACGTAGGCATTTTTGAGCAGTTTTGCCTATATTTAAACGCATTCTTATCAAGGAGGCTTGAAATGCACTGAGCTTATGCTATTGAGAAAACCTTGCAATATAACATGCATTTGAAAAGTTGATTTAGAAAATGTACTTAGTTCCACACTGTGTGGAAGAAACATCTCTTGACATTAATGCTGCAAGTGCATTAATTATTAAGTTTTATGTCTCTTTAAAAAAAAATACTTTGACATTTTTTTCCTCCCCATTGCAGCGGCTGTTTTTTGTGTCTCTTTGTACGTCTTTACTTGAAGATTCAAAAGCCTTCTGCTGCAGGCCTGGTTTCCCAAAAGCATTGGTAGCCGGAGTCTCGGAGGACAATGACGAAAAAAGATCAAGTGCTACCTGAAGGTGAAAAAATAATTATTCGGAAGATTATCATAGCAGGTTGTTTTTTTAAAGGGAAAAACAATTTTTCATTCAGAAAAAATTATTCATTTAGGGGCAGCTTGACAACAAGAATGTCAGAAAAACTTATTTGGCCCACTTACACTGGGCGACTGGTCAGCTGTGGGCGGTGTGTTCGGGTACAAATTTAGGATTGGATATATGTGGTTTGACTGAATTTTGAGCCCGGGTCGCTCAGCTGGGAAACTAATATTCACAGTTGAGAGACCAGTGCTCGAAACGCAGTGTGTCACATACAAATCAGCAGAGTGAGAGTTTGGAGTCATCCAGGGTGCAAACCACTATTTAGGCAAACATCCATCTTGCTCATACTTGGGGCGAAAAACTGCAACACGAGCAACTCCAGACGCCGGTGTCACAAAGATAGACTCTAGCTTAGATCAAACTTAGATCAGTCAGATTTCAGTCTAGTTCATTTGTTGCACAAAGTTGTAAAGTTGTAAAAGACCTAGAATTGTCCATGAATTCTGTGTCTTTTCGAACTAAAAAACACAACTCAACAATCTCTATCCATTACAGCAGAAAACGTTTGCCTTCTGGAATGTCACAAGGACATTTTAAAATATAGACATTTCAAAAGATAATTTGCTAATTTATACGTCAGCAAAAACAGCCAAAAATTCCCCAGAGGTGTCAACAAACGTACCGTAAAGGCCTGTGGCGCAGTGGAATATGTGAAGCCTGGTGACTCACCGGGCTAGTTGGTGAAATAGTTTAGCTGGAGGGCTAACTGCTCACATGCTAGCCAGCTGACTGAGCTTCAAAATGTTTGCGGTTTTAAATGAATTGTGTGAACTTTAAGCTACAAAAGATTTGGGTCTCATAAGGGAATCATGTAAATAAACCTTTAATTTTCAACTTTTGCTTTGATGCACAGAAGACAACTTTGAGACTCTCATGTTTGAGTTTTACGCCCTTGGACGAAAAAAAATGCCAAAGTCTAATGTTGACTTTCAATTTATGAAGATGTTTCTTTTTCTCAATGTTTGCGTGCACACGTGTGAGATTCATTTGTTTTTCTTCTTGTTGCTTGTAGAGGAGATTACATCTGGCTTTTGATCTTTGAATCTAGTTTTTTTCCCTTGTCTATTTCTACATCGACTTACTTAAACTGGAAGCAATGAGCACACGTTGTGGCGTTTTGGCTGGAGCCCCCCATATGTGTGACTTGTTGGACTATGGTGAGACATACTCAGGAACAAAAAGGACCCATGCTCCCAGCAGATGAGTTGCCTCACAGTCGCCCGTTTTGTTGATCCCATGGGTATCGAACGGTGCAGTTGGGAGCATTGCCAATGAAACAGAGGCTTGGTGAAACACCACATAAATAAAGGTGACATCAGCTGCTACTGTACGTGCTTTGCTTTGTGAACTGGGACCTACGGTAAATGTCGTCACAATATCAGCTTCAAAATTCTTTCCAAAGCGCTTTTTATTTTGAGTGCTTGTGCCATAATTTCCTGTAGTGTTTTTGTGTTTGTTTGGGTTGATGTAGAATCTGCATTTTATGTAAATCTACAGTGCCGCTGACTGTCAAATGCTCGTTGGGTGCCTATCAGCAGAGCTACTGTACATTTCAGTGCTTGTCAAGGTGCAGGGGCAGCAGTGTCAAAGGAAGTCCAGTGAAATGCAGCTGAAAATGTGATCTATATATCCGTCCGCGTTTGGGTCGCCATGGCAGCAAGTCCAGAGGAACAGACCAGACATCCTTTTTCCCTGGTAACGACCTCCAACCTCTGTATCTGTCCGTCCTCTTACTCTGCTGCTTAGAAACATTATCCAGAAACACATGCTGACTTTCCTTTTGTTTCTGATTTCTGCAGTACTTGAGTAGTTTTGGGATCATTTGTTTGTTTCGTCAGAGCTGAGATGCTCCAGCGTGGCTTGATTTCAGCTGACTAAGCCTTATTTTGAGTTATATTACCAAAGGAAATGAAACTGTAATGAGTATTTTGGTCCCCTAATCATGTAAGTGTATTTAGCCCTCATTATTTTCTCAGTGGATGATGGTGTTGGTGTGCCAGTCAGTCTGTACTAAAACATTCCCATCAGCCTTAGCTTGGGAGCGTATCTGTGCTGCAAGGGTTCTATGTTCCCCAGCTCAATATCCGTAACATGGCTCATTAAGGAGAACTTTCAAAGGTCTCAGCAATGTATTTTTATCCCTTGTTTAAATGTTTAATGTATGTTCCCTGGTTCAATATGTTGAAATTACCCACCTACAGCTAAAATCCTGCTGTTATACCCCTTGAAACCTACACATTAAAATGTTCAGGCTTTAGACGGTTGTATTTCCACAGTAGCAGAAAGGATCTTTACCATTTTAACTGCATTTGAAACATCCATATCGCTTTATCATTTTGATCTTTGAACTGAGAGGCTAGCCTTTACCAATCTCTTACAATGTACCAGAGCACAGGACCCTGGGAACATGGGAATGACCCCCCTTAGCTGTACTTTATACGCTAATTTAGCCGATGTTAGCATGCTAACACGCTACGGCCAACATAGTTAATATAATGCCTGCTTGGCATCAGCATGTTAGCATTGTTGTTGTTAGCATGCTGCTATTAGCATTTAGCCCAAAGCACTACTGTGCCTAAGAACAGCCTCACAGACCATTAGAGCAAACACTAGCACGGCAGTAGACAAGCGGTTGTCAAATAGCGGCCCGTGGGCCCAAATCTGTCCCTCGAACTAATCCTTTTGGCCCCCAAAATAATAGCTGCTTACCCTTTCACAGTTAACAAAACTTTAACATTATTTTCATAAATGGACTACTATTCTATCAGATTCTTTCTTGCCCTATCTATCATCCATCCATCCATCCATCCATTTAACCAACCCCTCTCTTCTGTATTGACAGCTAAGAAACGATTGCCCACACCCCCCTCCTTCCTTCATTCGCTGTGACAGACTCATCTGCCATACATCTGTTAGAAAAGGGATTTAGTTCCGCTTAAGTTACTTTCCCCCATTCAGGGGGGCCCCCTCGCAGCAAAGCGCTTCACTCCAATTTAAGCCCCGACCGGCCCAGCCGATGACAAATGCTTGTTTTTCTCTCGGTAGTGTCTGGACAGCTGTGGCTGGTGCGTGTTAGGGACAAATTTAGGATTGATTACATGTGCTCTACCCAAAGCTCGCTCACGGGCAGCGAGGCAGGCTGACGTTTTGAACTCGGGTCTCTCGACTGGGGAATGTAACGCACATGCAGCAGCCGTCTAAAAGAACCTTAGCACAGGGCTGCGATTTCAACAGTTGTCCTACCCTGGAAGGCTCCAGACAGCCATTACACATGCATGAAGTTACTGTTGCTTTTCAGCATCAATGAAGAGATTCTTATTTTTAAGGAGGAAACATTAAACTGAGATATTTGCTTAATTTTTGCAAAAATGCAGCAAAGCCATTGTAGCTATAGCTGGGCTTAAAGTATTTGTGTTATTCACTCTTTGTTTTATGTACTGTATTTGTTTTATGTATTATACTTAAAATTATCAAATAAAAAAAGGATGAACAAAGATGGGACTCGTTATTAAGCATTGGGGTAAAGCTGCTGTATATTATAGAATACTTCTTATAGCTTATGTGTGTCTTCTTTGAATCATGATTATAGCTGCTGATACATTCAGGGAAAGTGAGTGCAGTTCTTTGGTTCATCCATCTGAGCTGATTCCCTGTTGATATTTAACTGCCTTATGAATATAGCTTGATGCATGTAACGTCTCAGATGCCACTCATCACACATCTGGGAAAAATTCTGTTTCTTGATCTATCTCTGCTTTTGTATAACAATCACCCTGGTGGTTATTTTCTCCAGATTCCTTTTTAGACTAATCAGCTTCAGTTGTCGTGCCGCCTATCCGCTATTTCTTCTGTCTTTATCTAAAGCTATTTTCATCGCTGTATTTGAAGTACGAGTGACCAGATTTTTTTAGATAAAAGTACTTTCAGTTTTCAGATTATATTGAGCAAACAAATACAAGAATTTAAGACATCTTGTCAGCCATAAAAGAGGGAAATCATTATTAATATACTCACTTTAGAAGGGTTATTTTGTGGTATAATAGGGACTGGATATAGGCGGTGATGGATTGTAACTAATGTTTAAGTACTAATTTACGTTGTTTAGGTCCTTCTGCTGTCTAATTCTTTATCTCTTCCCCCAAAGATTTCCCCTCAAAAATAAAATTCCTTTTTTTTTCTTTTATCCCACATAGATCATTTCATAAATACTTATAATTAATTTGAGATCCTTTGGAGGGGCCCTACTTCTAATAAGGGAACCAAAGGACTAAACTGTATTTGTATGTTCTAATTCTTAGTATGAGACGGCATTTCCAAACTGAAAATGTCATTTATAATTGAATAACAAGTACTTTTACTTTTGATACATTTTTTACTGAAAATACTTCTGTACTTTTACTTAAGTACCATCTTGAATGCAGGACTCCGACTTGTTTTTGTTTTTTTCACTGCAATACTGCTACTTATACTTAGGTGCGTAATCTGACTATGTTTGGCCATTTTTTTGGGTCAGCATTACTTATCAGAACTATTCTATTATTATGAATAATATATATATATATAATCTATTATTCATGGGGTCAGTGCCGGTCAGGAGGTTCCCCTGCAGCACTGCAGTGAGAACAATCTCATTTTTCAGCCACCAGGGGGCAGCGAAGCCTCTCAGTGTGTCGCATGTGTTTGCATCAAACGCCTCATACGTTTCTGGGCTGAACACTGGGGCTGCCCCTCCACCGAGTTGTGCGCCTATTCAGAAAAAAAACCCCAAATGTTTTTGAGAGTGGAGGGAGAGCTTGCTGTGACTCTGCGGTACGTAAACGTGTGCGTAAAGCCTGAGTTTGAAATGCATCAGTATAAACAAAAAATAACGTTCAGTGAATCTGATATCCTACTGTTTTTTATGCTCATATTATTCTTTTTTTTATGATCTGCAAGGTGCAGCATCCTTTCAAATTGTGACTTAAACATTCCAAATGGTAAAAAAAAAAAAACAATCTACCTCTTGTTTCAGCTTTATTTACCCCTTAAAATATTCCAATAAATAATTGGACTATATCAAACGCATCCACATTGACACAGCTGTTTGAACATGCTGAAAGGTTAATGAAATAATTATATTTTTTTATCATGACGCAGCCTGAAAAAAAAAATTACATCTGGATAATGCAATTGTGATCCAGGTACAGCATGTAGACTGTGCACGGTGTATGAGTCACAGTCACTCAAGATGCTCGTCTGCTAAGGTGAACCACCACCACCACCACCACCACCAGCAGCACCACCAGCAGCAGCAGACAGCTTCACCCAACCACTGTTGCCCACACAAGCGCTTAGAAGAAGGGAGGAGGGCGCTGCTGGATCCCGTCCATTCGACTCCCCTCCGCTGGACTGATCACATTGATTGATCGCTCGGGTGCGTCCCGGAGGAAGCCCCAGCGCGGAGCTCGGAGGGAGGAAGGGGTTGGGTGGGGGAGAGAGAGAGAGAGAGAGAGAGAGAGAGAGAGAGAGAGAGAGAGAGAGAGAGAGAGAGAGACAGCCGTGCAGGTCGCAGCTGACACGCAGAAGAAAGTGTGTGGGTGGATGAGGAAGTTCAGAGCACGGATTGATGGTCACACACCTATACATACTGTACTGGCACTTTCTGGAGGCGGCAGCACATCGCCGGGATCTCCATTCCACCGATTTCTGTGTGATCCGGAGGGGGGGATCCACGCATGGGAAAATGACAATCAAGTTTGTGGCCATCCTCTTCATACTTCTCGCTCAGGGTGCTCGGTGAGTCGGATTTGCACCTTTTTTAAAAAAGAAAAACAAAATATTTGCATGATCAACAGCTGAGAGAGGTGTTTCTCTGACGCTGTAAAAGTTCACATGTTTGCACTGGTGTCTATTACGCATTGCATGTGAATAAGTCTGCATGCATGTGGTGTTTTCTCTTTATTTATTTTTCTAAGGGCTTTCCCCACACACACACACACACACACACACACACACACACACACACACACACACACACACACACACACACACACACACACACACACACACACACACACACAATGACTGCTGAGCCCAAATACAGTCTATGGTTTGATAATAATCAATTTAAAATCAATGCTTTTAAATGAAAAGCAGCATATGTAATTGCTGCTGCGACAAAGTTTTTTTTTTTTTTTTTTTTTATGACAATGGTGTTTATTTAAGGGGAGCAGCGCAACAACAGCATTAACGACCCCCACCTTTTTGCTTTTCACACCCCCAGGTCTGATCTACTGGATTATGGCGCCGACGACGAGGATCCCAACGATACCAGTGTCAATCAAATGCTGGTCCCCAGGTCGCACCAGGAGGACGCCACGCGTATACTGAACAATTTGCTCAAGGAATACGACAAGACGCTGCGGCCGGACATCGGAGGTGAGCTCGGGTCGCATTGATGGGTTTAGAGCTCCTGGGGTCAGTGGCGCTGTCCACGGTGCTGATTGTTATTGGTCTGGGAGTGGAGCTGTCCATGGTGCTGAAACATGTGACGCTGAAACGCTGGATGAAGGTTGCTTCCCTTTTGGCAGCTCTTAAGGTTATTTAAAGTCCAATAATAGCTTTTTTTCATATCTCCATTTCATCTTTTTAGTATATCTAATAAGTGAGAGATTCATGGCTGCAACCATTCCATCAAATTGGAGATGTTCTGCATGTGTTGTCCATCATTTTAGACACAGTGCAGGCGGCCATATTGGGTGTATCTGGACACTTTGGGGTGTTCAATATTTAGAATAAAGTTCTGTGTGTTTGGACGATGTTTGGCTGGACAGCATGCGCTTGTAATTATGAACCCAGGCCTGCAGCTTGTTGATAACATTGTCTGTTTATTGACAATAGAATACAAGGTGTTTGAATAGGGTTTCAGTATCTGCAGTGGGGTGGTGTTTACACTAGGGCTGCAACAGACAGTTGTTTTCTTTGCTGGCTCATTTGCTGAATATTTTCACAATTTGGTCAATAAAATGTCTTAAATTATGACTTTTTGTAGTCGCAAGTGCCATCTTCAGATGTTTTGTTTTAACTAACAGCGTGTCGGTCCCAAACCCAAAGATATTTGCTTCACTGTCATACATGACAAAGATCAGCAGCAAATCTCAACATTTAAGAATCTGACACCAGAGAGGTTTTTTGGTAGTAAGTAGACCTTTATTTATATAGCACTTTTCAAAAGCAGTATGCTTCACAGGTTTAAAAAAAAAAAAGACGCTAGAAGCATTAGGATGAGTAAATACAACAAATGCAGACAAAACTTGTCTGGAGGGAAAAGCTCGGTCACCTCGAGGTCTTGAACTCTGAGCGGCCTACCGTACTGGACCCGTAAGAGATCAGCAGCTCAATCATACATGGTCGCCCCCAATTCTGTAGTGCCTTAAAAGTAAGTTGTACAAGCCAGCAGCAGAATTTTGACATAAATGTAGAAGTGCCAATGCATCATGGTTTAAACATCAATAAAATGCATTACAGTAGTCAGGATGTGAAGAGACAAAATGGTGGAAAGATAACAGGCCTATTCTCCCGATGGAGTTATTCTGATGTTAGTTATCTCCTCAGGAGTAACTTGATTTAAAGGCCAAGTTGATTCAAATAGGCTACTTTAAAACCCCTTTGTGATGGAGGACGTACTCAGAGCCTTAATTTAAGTAGAACTACAAAAATAATGTGTTTTCAAAACAGAACTTTACTGTACAACAAATTGGCAGCATTATAAGCATCATAGTGATTACAAGCAAGTGTGACAGTTGATTTTGTTCATATGGACCTATTGATAAGTTGATTGACTGCAGGATGGACCATATAAACATAAATGGGTAGGGAGATTGGAGGCTTGTCATACTGTACATATCAGAAAGGGTTGTGTTTAAAAAGTTGAGGGTGGTAGCTTGAGTCCAATTTTTTTCTCTGATTGCAGCCATATCCTTCCTGCACCTATGCTTCTGTTGCAATCAAAGCCACCAAGATTCTTGGAGGGGGAATGTTCCTCTTCAGAAAGGCTGGCCGTGAATCAAATAGTTGGTGGTGTGATTCCCTGGAGTGTTTTTTCACTGGTGGGCTTAACTGAAAAGTTCCCTGTGTTAGAAGAAAATAAGAAAAGCAGTGTAGTCGTAACCAAAGTCCAATGTATTAAGCCATATATGTATTTATATATACCTTCATTAGCTTTTATTTAATTTTTCTGCTGTGTTAACATATTTGAGCTGTATTTATTTTCCCCGCATTTGGGTTTTGCATTTACAATCAGCAGTGTGCTGACAAAATCAGAGAGATATGTGGAAACCATTTGGGTATTGCTCTACTCCATATTTTGGAATAAACACATGTTTTTCTGAACTTTTTTTTGATTCCATAATTGTTGTTTTGTTTCCTGCAGCTCAGTGTAACATTTTCTTCACCTCTCTGTTACCTTAAATCTTTACAATCATGCTGATATTCATGTCAATCCATGCTGAAGAACAGGGCCGCGAGGCGGCTAGGGGGCGCTCGAGCCCCAAAAGGCCTTAGCAACGTGTACCCCGGAAACACCCCTTTGAAAATGTCTTCAAACTTTTTTTCATCCCAAATTTTTTTTTTAATCAAATGTTCGTATAAAAGTTAACCAAACACAATTCATACAATTAAAAAAATAAATCATATAAATATGTTTTTGTTTTTTTTTGCACCGTGGATTTGTTGTTGTTCCGCTAAAAACGCGCGAGGTTGACGTTGACAGCGACGCAGAAACGAACGTTCCAACTTTACGGAGTAACGCTGAGTGACGTCAGTCAGTTCGATGGAACGCACCTGGCAAAGCCGCCATGTTGGAAAAAAAATAACACGTGGAGGTTACTGCGCCGTGTGTTTTTACGCGCGCATCGTATATTTATTCAAACTTTTGTGTAACGTTACAATTTTTTTTATTTTATTTTTTACATTCACGTAACCTGTCGCGACATCTTCGTTTCGTGCTTTTTTTCCCCACTCGGATGAAAACACACCTGAGGAACTACAGTCAGCGGCGACCGGTGAGTCCACGTGTCTTTAAAGCGACCATTAACAATAGCTGTCAATCAAGGACCTTTGCTTGGAGAATGTGTGTGCTGTGTAATGTAATGTGATGGTGCATTTAAATAATGATAGCATTAATAATATGAGCATATTAACATGTCGTTTTGGGCTGCTGGCTGTATGAAAAAGTGATTTATGTGTCTTTGCACATAGTGTTGGGTCTGCTTACAGTATCTTTATAAACAGAGGCAAAGTGCTGACAGCCCTGAATCAGCCAATAGCAGGCCTCCTAAGTCTGCCATCGTCATGATTCATCAGAGCGATATGGGCTCGTTCGAGATGAGCCAGTCCTGCGCAGAATCGATCGCCGCGCAATGCACGCCGGGTAGATTTGTGTCCGACTTGATCCCGACTTGCTCTGACGTCATGAACACGTGGGACTGCAACGAGAACCTCACGAGAGCGAGGCGGCTGCAGTTGCCCTCCAGACGACTGCATGGCCCAGTGCATGGTGGGAAACGCCTGGCTGTCTCCTGATCAAAGAGCTGATTGGCTCTTAGTTTTTGACAACAAACACCCACGTTTTGTAGAAAATTCATATTTTCTGTGTAAATGTAAGATTTACATTACATTACATTACAGTCATTTAGCAGACGCTTTTATCCAAAGCGACTTACAGGAAGTGTATTCAACATAGGTATTCAAGAGAACTACTAGTCACCAGAAGTCATAAGTGCATCTCCTTTCTTAAACAATCATCTTAAAGCATAAACCAGAGCAAAAGTATAGTGCAGAGGCAAAATACTACGAAAACAATAATTGCAACAGACTAATACGAATACAATAAGTGCTACAAACTACTACGAATAGGATAAGTGCAGTAAACGAATACGAATACAATACGTGCAACAACTAATACGAATGCAATAAGTGCTACGAGGAAGGCTCAGGGTAGTACTCAGGCTAGAGGACTCACGTTGTGCAATGATTTGGCTGATAATAATAATAATAATAATAATATTATTATTATTATTATTTGCACAGTGGTGTAGTGGTTAGCACTGTCACCTCACAGCAAGAGGGGCCCGGGTTCAATTCCCGGGCTGGACAACCTTCTGTGTGGAGTTTGCATGTTCTCCCCGTGTCAGCGTGGGTTCTCTCCGGGTTCTCCGGCTTCCTCCCACAGTCCAAAGACATGCAGCTTAGGTGCATTGAAGACTCTAAATTGCCCGTTGGTGTGGATGTGAGTGTGAATGGTTGTTTGTCTCTATATGTCAGCCCAGCGACAGACCGGCGACCTCTCCAGGGTGAACCCTGCCTTCACCCATTGACAGCTGAGATAGGCTCCAGCACCCCTGCGACCCTTAACTGGATAAACAGGTTACGGAAAATGGATGGATGGATGGATTATTATTATTATCATAATATATAAGGTTATTTATTCCAACTTGATGTCAACATGTTTTCAGTCCTTAGATTAACCATGTGAAGCATCAGAAAACCTTTTAAAATAGGAGCACAATTGTCACTGATGGACACGCCATATAACCCAAACGTAGTTTGCAAACAACAGGTATTCTACAAATGTAACCAACAGGATGTAAACATTTCAATGACTTCCTGTGTTTTCATTGAAGGCGGCTGAAAACTGTTCGACTTGATCGCAGTTTTTCTTTTTCAACGCCCCCTGCTGCCGCCGCCTGCTTTCGTCCACTTTCGAGGCGAGGCGCAGTCAACTCGAACGAACCTAATGATTAAAATTACCCATCATGCATTGCATTTAGTATTTCTTCTCTATATTTTAGTGTGCAAGAGGAAAGCTTTCACTTAATAAGATATTTGCCCTACAATTATGTTGACAATGTTAATATATGCTGTGTTGGTTATTGTTCATAACAATATTGCATTAGTTAAAGAAGGATATGAGAAGCATCTGTGGTGGTCTTATAGTTATTTCATGTCAATCAAGTACGTGATTGCTTTTGTTTTCCAACATAGAGAATGCAACCTTAAAATGTAACTTTTTCTTCAAAGAATTGTGAGCGAATTGTACTAGAAGAATCAAAAGTGCTTGTAGTAAAATGTCCCCTGTGACTGATGTGTCATTATATATGACATTGCAGTAAAAGATTGTTTATACTGTTTCCAGCAATGTTTTAGTAGCATTTTAACATTGTAGCTGCTCGAGGTGGACCTGGTTTGAGCAACTTTATATACAATGAGGTAGTTTAGTCAAGTGGTTGCCAACCATCAGTGGGGGTCACAAGATACATTTGAGAAGTCGTGAGATGATTCATGGATGTGAAATAGTGTGTTCTTTTCCACTTTGTACCTCAAACCCACAAATTTCATTTACAAACTAACACGATCAAACACCACCTAGAAGAAACATCTGTCCCCCAGCTGCAATAGTCATGGGTTTGAAGTCGTATTAAGGTTTATTAAGACTGAGACTACACTCTGCACCTTAAAGTAGCCATCTTCAAGCCTTAGAGCCTCTCATTTGTAACGGCTTCGGTTGGGAGTTTTAGTTTAGTAACGGTGGAAATGAAGTTTCAAAAGGCTTTGTGTAAAGACTCTGTTGGGATTACTTATCTCCAGATCATTTAGAGAGTTATTTGTGTTCTTAGGTTATCTAGAATGACCAATGCAAGGATCCAGCTTTCACAGGCAGTAACCTGCTGGTGGGGAATTGATTTCTATATATTTTTTTGTTTACTTCCGCTGTAGCCTCTCTCGGGCTCGGTTCAGTCGGGGTAGCGGCGGGGGAATCTCCCTCCAGCTCTGCTTCCATAATTAAGGATGAAATTTTGATGAGATCCAGTTGACAAAACCTCCAGTGTCGTCAATGAAATGTTAATGTCGTAGCATGATAATGTGAGGCAGCAGGGACACGCAGGCAAAACACACACACACGTAGAGATCCACATACTCGAAGATGACGCTGAGTCAAAGACAGATCTGGGACATTAAGTCATTGTAAAAAAAAATATAAAAAAAGTAGGTTCAGTTGAGAAGTGCTGCAATGAATCTCTGTGAAACACACACACAAAGACAAGTACACTCACGTAGACAGCCAGCTACTGTCAGAAGTCAGAGGAGTGGGGCTCATTTCCGAGACACACCTGGATTTTGTCTAAATCAAAGTCATCTTCTTCACACACACACACACACACACACACACACACACACACACACACACACACACACACACACACACACACACACAGTATCAAACAATGCTTTTTTTCCCCCTTTGCCTCTTTTTTTAAATGTGAGCAACTTCTCTGTGGTTCTGCTTGTTAATACGCTGCTGGCTGTGGAACCATTACATTACATTACATTACAGTCATTTAGCAGAGCATAAACTGTTTGTTTTAAGCATATTAGAGATATCTGTATTAATTGGCCATTTATTCAATATTAGAAGTGTGTTTGTATCTCACAGTGAGGCTCACTTTGGTGAAAAACAACCTTGTAAATCTAAAACAAAGTAGGGGAGACTGGAGCTGGTTGGACCGCTGGTTTGGCATTTTAATTCCCTTTCTTGTGTTCGACCTTTCTGAATCTCCATTTGTTGGACCATTGACTCTATCATACGTAGCATAGTAACACAGCATATTGCGGGTAAGTGGATGTCCACACACAGCCTACACGTACACCCTGTAGTTGCGAAATTCCACCACGCAGACCCTCATGGACATTTAGTGGTGCTGGTAGGAAGATTTGGATAAAAGCGTCTGCTAAATGACTAATGTAATGTAATGTAATGTAATGATTAGTCTTTTATCCCCCGTGTCCATTCTGTATGCTTAACTAAGACACTCTTCTGCTGGCTGTGGCATCTTCTTTAGTATATGAACATGAGATTGATATTGATCTTCTCATCATGAATACAAATAAGTGCTTTTTTCAAACTTCTGAATGCCGTTCACTTGGGTAGTATCAGTGCCGCTGTATGGTTAAGAATTTAGTCTTTAATAATTTATCTTCCTTAGGAATCTTTCAAACTGTCAAAAGTACACTTCAGTCCTGCAGCAGTGAAGCGTAACTTAGAGAAAATAAGAGTAGAAACCCAAGATACACCATAACAGGGTTATTATCTTAGTTCCCGTGTTTGTTGTCTCCCCTGTCTCTTCCAGTCTTGTGAAGTCAGCAGTGAGCCTAATCTTCATGTAAAGTAGGTGACTGGTCCGCTTGTGAAACGGCGTCCCACATTTCCTGCGAGCAGAACAAGGAAGTGTTGAGCCTCACCTGAACTGATAAGAAGCAGTTCGCCTTGGATGAATATGAGACGCTTTTGTGTCCCTATTGTGTCACTCTCCTTTTGGATTCAGAGTGTGATCACTGCGTGCGCCGTGTGGGATCCTCGTGGAGTGCGCGTACGCGTGCGTGTGCGTCGGAGCGTTCGCGTGTGTCTCAGCGTTTGCGTGTGTGCTCTACCAGGGATTCGAGGACAAAGCGGGGTTGGAGTAGTGGAGTGCTCTGCAGCCACGCACATGTACTGCAGACTTTGAGAGCCAGGGATGATTCAAGATGTTCAATTAAGGTCTGAGCCTCGCTCTAAAAAATAGAATACAGCGGTCCTCCAGCAAATACAAAAATACATTTCAGCAAGGTTAGAGTCTTAAGCCCCCAGGCAACTGTCTTTGTCCAAAGACTATTAAAAACAGGCCACGTAACCATGAGCACACACACACTGTCGTTTTGACTCACCAGACTCACTAGAATAGTCATTAGAGCACCAAATATATATTAATCAGCTGCTGAAAATAGTGCCAAACAAAAGTTGTATTAACTGCTGTTTGAGTAACATTTGCTAAAATCCACAGTGCCCAGCCGATTAAGGACATTGCTGAGTTTAAAAAAAATAAGACAATATAATGGTGATTTGCTTTTAAAGATTTCTGTAGGAACCAATTGAATTGGGGCAGAGAGCCACAGACAAGGTATGGAAGTCTGAAAGTTGATTTTATTAAGAGATTAATGTGTTATTGGTTTTGGTTTTTAATATTAATGTTTTTTGTAACTCCCAATGTTATTCAGCTCCCCTGATATGGGAACATGAGATGAGTTAGATTCTGTGAGTTACGCTGTGGGCTACAACTTGAGCCATGTTTCTTTTTGTGTTTTGTGAGTATATTGGTTTTAAGAAATCACAATCCGGCACTAAGAGTGTTAAAGTACCCTAGAGCCCTTCACCTAATGCAGTATCTTTCCCCCTCATGTCTCCCCCTACTTCTACTACTTCTAGTTAGCCTGTTAGCTTGATGAATGAAAACCCTTGTAGATATACTACCACATAGCACTGGTTCTGTGCAGTTGCAATGCAGCAAATGGTGCATTAACAGCAGCAGCTGTTTTGTTTTGCTATAAACAAAGGAAGAACTGCTATACGGTAGATATAAGAAGCAATAGACATTATGGCTGAAAGGACAAGGAGATTACCCCCATGGACAGAGACGCAATAGAAAATCCAAGGAAGTCACAGTACTGATCTCAAGAGAAATGTGTGCTTAGCTGCTCAGAATTTGGAGACAAAACATCCGATTAAGCTATCACCACTTTAAGAAACTGCCCTGATTTTAAATACCTGGACTTTTTTTACCAGTAAAATAACTGGACCAGATTTAAACTCAAGAGAAATCCAGATTTTCTTTCCAAAAAGTTGATCTAACCGTTATGCTGTTTTTCACTCTGATCAGGTGCCCGGCTCATTGTCAGCCTGCATACAAATACAATTGAGCTGACAGCTTTTCAATAAAGCCCCGCACACAATCCAGTAGCAGCTTGTGTGTGATCGCAGCCGGTGGCCGGGACTGAAGGCTCTAATTGTCCATAACTAACAAGCCTTTGATCTACACTGACTGACCAGGTCGTTGCAATCATACCCGTCATTATAGTCGCCCTGAATATGTCTGGCGCTTGCAATTATTTATGTGTTTGGGAGTGAAACGGGAGAGGCTGTGTGTGTGTGCATTTCAGTAGGAGGCACGTGTGTGTGTGTGTGTGTGTAACTGTAACGAAAAAGCGGCTGCCGTTTGTAGTTGTACTGTACGTTTATCCATCTATATTTATTCATTGGCTTTTTATTTATAAGATGTGTGGTCAGTGGTTTCCTTGTACTCTTGTACACACAAACGATGTGCATGATCTGTGTGTGTGTGTGTGTGTGTGTGTGTGTGTGTGTGTGTGTGTGTGTGTGTGTGTGTGTGTGTGTGTGTGTGTGTGTGTGTGTGTGTGTGTGTGTGTGTGTGTGTGTGTGTGTGTGTGTGTGCCAATAAAGAGAAGGACTTTGATTCAGATAAAAGCCAGGTGTTTGTCAGAAATAGAAACCAAAGCTTCTCAGACA
Organism: Anoplopoma fimbria; assembly: GCF_027596085.1. Lineage (NCBI taxonomy): Eukaryota > Metazoa > Chordata > Actinopteri > Perciformes > Anoplopomatidae > Anoplopoma > Anoplopoma fimbria. Next base: position 9,836,071 of record NC_072470.1, on the reverse strand, counting down.
CGATTGGTTTGTAGCTGTTCCCCGGTGCTCTCTCATTCTCTTTACATCGGTTTCTCTTGTCTCCCTCTCTCAATCACCTCTCTTTTGTGTCCCCCTCCCCCCTCCCGCTCTTTAAACCTCCCCCTACTTACCATCAATTACTGTATGTTGTTACATAATTCATATCGGTATTCGCGGTCCAGATTTGAGGCTTTTTAGAACCCAAGTGAAAGTTTGACCCACTTTGCATCCTATATTAAAACCTCATAGATCTGATTCAGAAGTCATGTCAGATTCAATCACTCCAGGGCGAAGCTGGCGAGGAGGAGGAGGAGGATGGGTTTTAGGCACTGCAATATTTGGTCTCAGTGAATTCTACTCGTATCTTTGTACATTATACGTCAGCAGCCTTATATTGTCTCCTTGTTTGATTAAAGATTTAGATGAATCCTTTGTTTTATTAAAGAAACCAGTGGAAATCACATCTTACAGTCTTTACTTAGAAAGTTCCGGCTGGGTTTGTATTCTTGTCTGTGTCCCACTGCCAGAAATAACAAGGACGTGTTTGTCATGCGCTCAAATGCTGTGATTTTACTCTGACGAGAAGCTTTTATGGAAAATGAATGGGAGTGAGTGGAAGATGATGCACAGCGCTGGAGGAAGTATTCAGGCTCTTTACTTGTGTGAAATAAAAAAAAAATATGATATTACAAGTTAGAAATCCTGCTTTCAAAATGTTACGTGAAGGGAAAAGTAGCAGAGTTTCAACCTTATCTATATACTTTATGAAGGGGGTTGTTTGCAAATTTTACATTCGACTATCTATTTTGGAAAATTCTGCCACACTGCCGATGTCTTTGACATGGATGTAGAGGAGGAGGACTCAAAATGAAACTTAAATGAAACGCTCAAAATCAAAATAAATATTCAGCAATTAAACCACCCCGGACGTTGAATAACATGACCTTCTTCAATCTACCTGTCTCTAGTGGGTTGGGCTAATCCAAAATAAAAAATGCCTGCTGTTGTTAGTGATGTTCTCTGTGTCTCTGGTGCGCAGCTGCAAAATCTGTTGTTCTTCCGTATGCCAGTGACATGACATTGACGTACTTTTGATTGTTGTAACAGTGGGAAGACTAACGGACTGATGGTTTTGGTGAGTTGTATTTTGTTTCTGTTCAGTCTGAATAAAAGGGGTTTTAGTATGATTTTTACAAAGCAATTAAGGCTGTCTTAGTTCAGCGAAAGAGAGAAACTTTAAGTCCGAAGGTGTACGGTTGTATTTTCCTCTTTAGTTGTAAGAATATTTCCTTCAATGATATATTGTGAATTTCTTTAGTTTCATTTATCAGAAGTAGCAAAAATTCACTGATCTCGCACGACATTATGCGGCAGAGCCAGCAAGACCACGCAGCATGAGAAATCAACTTTTTCGGTCAATATAGCAACCACTGGGGAATTCACTTCTTTATTGGACTACAATTACCATCAGCACTGATTGGACATCCACATAAAAGGTGGTGAATTTTACCTCTAAAGCTACTACGAGGAGCTTTCGTTTTACGCTGGTTTTGGCGCTCCCTTTGGACAAAAGCGGTAGTGTTGCTTGGTGTTGGAGGCCGGACTGTATTCTGAGCTCAAGGAGTTTCTGGTTAACCTGCATTTTGTCTGATTTCACACAGAATCCAACTCGGTGGTACCGATGTCAAGCATTAATAATTACTATATAGATATAGCTAATCTTCTGGCTAATGGTGTTGTTTACTTATGTAGATAATATAGAGGCATCAATACTAAAGTGAGACTGTTTCATAACAAGTTACAAGTTCCTCATAGTAACCTTTGCTGGGCAGGCCAGCACCTTGCATGGCAGCTCCGCCACCATTGGTGTATGACTGTGTGTGAGAATGAGAAAATGTAAAGCACTTAGTCCAATAATGTAGAAAAGGTCCATTAACAGTGATCCAATCAGGACTAGACACAGTTCAATCTCCAATTGAGACGATTCCTAATAAAAGTACTGCGTTATAAACAGCAAAAACTACAACTGTCACAGAGTAGAGTCACAATGAGAGAAGTACACATGATAAACCCACTAGTTTAAAAATATAAAGATCTCTATTATTAAAAACAATAATGCTAAAATCCTCAAGCATCCGTCGGAGCTGCTATGTTAATATCACCAAATATTAGTACAAGACGGGCTCAATCAATACCAATAAAAGAGCTCATGCGTTTCGATGATCATAATTTGTATTTAATACGTTTTACAGCCAGTCATAGCAATCACACTTATACTACTCTGCCCATGACTGGCTGAATGAAGTTTTATGTGTTTGTTGTTAACTTCTTTTATAAATTCCTCTGTTAGAGGTTTGACATCCTGACTCCTGATGGGATAATTGCTAAGCTGTTTATTCTGCCCTTTGAGAAAAACATTATGATGAAGGCCATATGCTGAACCATGCGGTGGAATTATGGGCAGAAAATTCCTGTTTGCCAGTCAGCGTAAGAAATAATTGAAACCTGTGATATGAAACAAACTTCAGGGACTTTCAGCCTTTGTTAATGGTGTTTCTCTATGTTTTTGAGTATGCCATCATGGCACTCACAAGTCCTCAATGTTTCTTTTGTGTGACTTTGCCTGGGTGAACAACCACAATTGTGTGCCAAATTAGTTATATTTTCACATGAAAGACATATATTGTATTCTCATCCTCTAGTAACTTCCCTCAGTTGAAGTGGCTCTTTTGTCTTTGTATTTAAAGATGTACGTTCGACTGAAAAGATGGTAAACTAACATACACATAGGTGGACGTTTGAAATCTCCTTGAATTCAGCCTCTTTTATTTTTTTTGCTTTTATTCAGTTTTCTGATTTGGATTTTGTGGGGTTGTAAGAGGTACTTAACCGTGGTCAGAATATTACTCACTGTAGATGGCGGTCGGCACGCCCCCAGTTTGGATCCTCTCCGATCCGGATGTTTTAGGCCATCGAGACTTGATCTTAAAGGCAGGGTTGGTTATTTACATATTTGATATTTTTGTTGAAATTCTCATTATATCCTGACAACAATCAATGAATCAAATGCTCTGACAAAATCTAGTGTTCGTTGTTTGCGTTCATAATGATAAAATAGTAACTCTTTCCACCTCTGGCTCAGATCTGGCTGGCTTTGAGGCTGACTCGGTCCTTGCGGGCCTCTTCCCCCTGATCCTCACGGAGATGACATTTGGCACAGCGGTGACACCTCAACCAGCTGAAAGGACAATTCTCAGACGAGCCTCCTCAATATTTCAAGTCCAGTGACATTTTATTAGATGAAGAGGAGTTTAGATCCTGGCAAATGCTCCTCCTCACGTCTACGGTAGCCAGGTTAGGCGAGCTGACAATCAGCTGCGGGAGGGAGGAGCAGATGCTCCTGGCACACTAGGTGCACACACATGTGGACATGAATGGATACACACTTACAGACGCACACACACAAGCTGGCGTTAGGGGTAACCTTTTTAGGAGCTCTGATGCAAATGCCTCTTCTGTGTGTGTGTGTGTGTGTGTGTGTGTGTTGGAGGTGCTTAATGTCTCAGGATTAACGATGTTTATCTTGAGTTTAGCGCTTTGTTAAAATACTCCAACGATTTAGCATATCCCTGCACATTACCCGAACACTTTTGAATCATGATGGAAAATGTGGGATCAAGCAAATCAAATGCCATGTGACTCTAACTTCAGCCGATGACTGAGCTTCATTTTTAAAAACCGGTCGCAAGTTATTAAATGGTGGAGGATTTTTTTTCACGTTAATAGCCATACAATGTTGTCTTTTTGTCATGTCATATATTGTCGTCTGCCACAATAGCACGCTGCATGTGGGACATAACGTCGCCGTGGTGATGTCTGCCTGTGTGTTGACAGGCATTGTGATCATAATCACTTTCAGATAAGATGATCTCATTATATTTTTGGAATAGCAAATTAATGATGATTCATTTTTTGTAGGCTGCCAGAATTATTCTTTTTTATAAATACAGTGTCCTCTGCCATTTAAAAAAAACCCAAAAGAAAAACCACACACACACACACACACACTATCTGATGAGGCCAACAGCAGGCCTTGACTAGAATTTAAGCTTTTCTTAAAATGTTTAATTCGTCTCCAAAGAGAGGTTGTGGAGCGCCGTAAACCCCCTCGCCTTTCATTCCTCCGGCATTGCCGAGTTAATGAGAAACCACAAAGGAATGGCCAAGCAATCGTGTAGCGCTTTAAAGCAGAGGGGCTGATACCAAAGTGAAGTGCATTAGGTGGTAATAAGACCAAGCTGGGTCCAGATCATGGTCGACACATTTCTCATCCCTGTGAGCTCTAACCATTTAATCGATTTCCATCTGTGTCTCCCATGTCCACTCCACTCCAGCCAAAGCACCGGTGGTTAGCCAGGGATGTGGGGGGGGGGGGGGGGGGGGGGAGGATGGACTTTGAAATGTAGAAAAGGGAAAGGGCGGCTTGCACATGTGCTGTTTGTGTTTCCAGTTAAACTTTGTCATTTGGTGGAGCTGCTTTTGGAGAACGAATCAGAGTGAGTTTTTGGTTAGCGCTGTCTTTTGTGTCTCCTGCTGCTTTGGCGAGAATATTTCTTCATGATTGCACTAGAAATCATGAAAGATTGCAATTGCCTAAATAAAAACAAAGAAACACTGTGATAAACATCCGCATTGTTACATTTCTTTCCGTTTTTAATTTACATTATACATGGCCACTGAAAATTCTGGATTCCGAATTGGTTGGAAGGTGTGGATTAGCTTTAGAAACCCGAACTAGACACCTGTTGTAGGTGTTTGTGAACTCTCCAATCACAGCTTTTGGGGGCAGGACCAGGGGTTTGTGTCTTGCTGATTCGCCCTGATGGCAGCCATGACAGTGCCTTTCCGAATAAAACTGAACATCTAGGCGCATTTGTGATTGATAATACTCAAAACTGCAAAGGGACAATCTCAAATGTCCCTGCAGCCAGATACCCAACATGAAAGCTGTCATATTACGCCCCACCCACAGCGATGCCCCCGAGCTGTGATTGGACACTTGATTGTGTTTCATTTTAGCATTGAGAAAATGCCCCTTCCAAAAATATGATTTGCATTCAGAATGCATTTAGTTGTCAAAAAGTGAAATTATTTCCCTGTTCTCATGTTGTTTTAAATTTAATTATTACACAATAAATTCATACATAAAAAGGAAATACATGTTACAATATGTCTTGAATTTCGCTACATTTCTTTTTTTGATGTTTCGTTGTATGTCGGCCTTTTAAATCCTCCATAAGATTTGACTTTACCTAATGCAATCAGAAAAACAGGGCTGTTACCTGCATGTTTTTTTCTCCACTCTGGGGACATCTAACTTCTCAGTAGACTGATGTGTCATCTTTTCTGAAAGCCTGAACCTGCTTAAACCTCATCCTCCACATGATGAGCTTGTTTGGTATCAGACAGTTTCCATTGTTGTGGTAGCACCAGGGGAGCAAAATAATGCATAATTCATTGTTTACCTGACGGACACAAAGTCTAATTAAATCTCTAAAATGCCTCTAGCTGTGAGAGGGCGTCTCTGATTCTTGTGTGTTAAAGTTGCAAAGTTGCTTGTGGAGAAAGTCAAAATGCCCGTCACCAATACTGAACTCTCCTGTCAATCTTCAGTCAGTGTAACAATATGATTGTGTGTGAATAAAGCATTAACTCTTGTCACGGCAGACGTCCAAGGCCCATTTGCATTATTATTATTATAAATATATTCCATCAAAAAGCTTTTAGTTTTTTTGCACCAAAATGTTCTCACGACTCACGAAGATGACTTGCACTCTTTCAATCCAGTGAATTCATGAAGTCATTAATACAATAAATGGGTTGTATGCTACTCATTCACCAGTGTACTCAGGTATAAGAGCTGTTTATTTTATTATTAACAGAGATTGAATTGTGAGGTAATTCATTAAACGCCCTCTTCATTGCGTGCATAACTGTGTTCGTGTGAAACAAGCATCCCCTTGCCCCCCCCCAATCCTGTTTTGCAGAGTTATTGCTTGGTGTTAGCTGTGTGATTGCCTGGTGGCGATTCATAAGCAGTGAGACCTTTCCCTTTGCCTGGTTCTCATTAAACCTCTGAGGGAACAGAAATACCTTCCCTTCCCAGATCTATTATATTTGATTCAGGGAGCTGAATACAATCTGGTACAGTACAGAGAGCCCCCCCCCCACACACACACACACACACACACACACAAACATGCACAGACCACAAACACACAAGCACCGTAGTGTATACACACCCACACAGCCGGTCAATATCTGTCTGATGGGAAAGTCTTATCGTTTAAAATTACATTACTTTTTCATGCGTTCATGAAGAGAATATATGAGTTTTTACCGAATCCTCGGCACGCCTGATGTCATCTTTTTATCTCCGTCAGAAGAAATGAGGCGGACTAGTGTTGTTTCCACTACATGTTGGCGAGCTTGGTGTAATAAAACACACCCTGCAGGGTCACCCTGTAGCTGCACCCTTCAATGTAAATAATATTTGTTTATCCAAGGAAGATTTACTGCGTCATCAATACCAAATTCATTCAAGTAGATGTGCCCAGCTAGCTGCTCATTTTAGCCACAGATCTGCTGCCGCATTTACTTTTAAGCAACCGTAATCAATATTTTGATAAAAATAATGTGACAGTATAAAAAGAGGTTGCTCGAAGTGATGCACTTAAACAGATTTATCACCAGAACATGCAGTTCGCTTCAACTTTATGGAGCTTTATCGTGAGTTTCAGCTTATTTTTTTTAGCTTTCCGGTCTGTAAATATACTTTAAAAATAAAAGCTCACAATATTAGATTTGCATTCATCAGATGGACCCGAACATGACCCCGCATGATTGATAATGTTGCTCCATAACTGCTTGCTGAAAGTTTGCCATATCCAATATGAGTTATTTCTGCTGTAGCAAAGAATAGTTATTGCCGGGTTATATGAAAAACTATGACTTTGGGAAATGTTCTAAGTTGATGCTAAATTCAAAAGCAAATTCCTTTCCAAAATGTCAAAATATTCCTTTAGGTCTTTTTTGACACCCTCTAATCAGAAATTCACCTAACATTTCAACACCTCATTGTGATATTTTCCGCACTACTTCACAACAATTTTCTTTTCACACAGTGCAGTTGTGAGTGTTATGGCACTGGTATTAATAACCTGCTGCACAGGTTCAGGCAGAGACAATAGAGCCTCTCTATCAAGACTTCTCGGTTCTCTTTGCTGTGAAGCATCACATTTGTCAAATTAGGCAGTGCTTTATAAGAATTATTATCAGCTGCTTTGGTTCCACTGCTGAACTTGTAGTTTCTGTCAGAAGAAAGGGAGTCAAATGATCCAGCTTTATAGGTTGAAGGAGTTCAGCAGTTAACTTCAACTGCATATGAGGGACTACAGTTTCCCACTAGTTGGGTCATTGCAGCTGATGTCCCTCTCAACGGTCCCCAGTTTGTCCTGTTGGAGTGAGTAGTTGCTGAAATGTACAGATGTGGGTCAAATAGCATTTGCAGAACAACCAGATGGCTTCTGTCTGCCGCGGTCGGGATGCGGTTTTAGTTATTTAAACATTTCTTGGAGGCAGAAATAATGTCGTTGCTGGAGTTGACCCCCAGTTTTTCACCATTAGCTGTGCAGTGCAGTGCAGTGCAGGATGACACTTGCCCGCTGTTTCACGGGTGTTGTTTTTACCACGTCATCAGATATTTAAGCCTGGCACCTCACCTGCGTGACTCTGGTAGACTGGAAACTGACAAGCTGAAGTTGGGGACCGTCTCAAAAGTGTAGAGAGGTTTTTAGACTTTTGTTTTCTTTCGTAAACACAATTTCATGCACAACCGCCCCGTTTTCCTTATTATGATTCATATTAATTATGATTATTATTAGTAGTATTTGTCTTAGCATAATTATTATTATTATTAGAATTAATAATAATAATACTTTTATTCTTGCCAAAGGTCTTGTCAATTTTATTTATTTATTAATAATGTGGTTCAAATTGATAGTGTACAGTTTTTATGGACATGAAATGTCTGAAATGTATAAATTCAATTCTAATTCAATTATACATTTACCTGCGATCATAGTGAAAGGGCATGTACTGGGCTACATTATATCTACATGAAGGGGGCAGAATATTAGTAACATCTCTGATTGGAGTGGGATTTTTCCATTGGACAACACACATTAAATGGAGAGGTGTCTAGATTGCATTAAATGCACACCTACAAATGAATGGAAATTAAAAAAAAACCTAGGTATTTGTCTTCCTAACTGATTTTACCAGCTCTCCATCCAATTGTCTAGGTTTTCAATCAGTGTCAGCTGAATTGTGACATTTAGCTTAAATGTTATGTAAATAGATCCATTATCCAACATATTCATTTGATCGATTTCATTAAAACTTAGTTCAGAAAACTTCTTATGAATATCAGCCAAGTCCTTTTGTCTTCTCTTTGTGTTTTCTGGCGCTCCTCATCCATTTTGACATTTTAACAGTAATCAACCTTTTTTTGTGTGTGTGTGTGTGTGTGTGTGTTTGTGTGTATGCCTAGGACAATTTAATGCTTTGCCAATGGGTGGTGCGGCGCCACGCTGGCTGAGAACTGCTGGGAAAGACAGCAGAGAGAGGTTTCTTCCCTAGTGGAGCTGGTGCAGTCACATACATAAATATTAGGTGCCACTGTGCAACCCCCTCTGCACATCCAGACCCATTATATCTTAACGATATAGCAAGGAAGCTCTGTCTGTCTGTCTGTGGATGTGTCCTTCACATATCTCAAGTTCATTCCATCCACTTTACACTTGGCGAGTGTGATGCTTGGGACCCAAGAGAGGGCTTTATCGAATTTGGTGCACTATGGACACTCGTCTCGTTCTAACAAACAAGAGAGGGTCCATCCGTGCAACAGTGGAGGCGGAGCACGGCTTGTGCGGATTGCCTGTTGTTTAATGCCACATTCATATCAATACATTGAAATATCGTTGCTCTTTTGGAAACATCCATGTTTATCTTATATTCCCATATCAAACAGAACAATGTTAAGGTCATTTATTGGGCTCTTTTCTTTATTGCGTTATATGTTGTAATCAATCAGTAATGCCATTTAAAGACTCTGAGGAGAAAAGAAGACCAGCATCAGAGCATTTGTGTTGACACGTTTCTGTCACTCTGTAATGCCAAAAAGGAAGTTTGGGGAGTCTATAAAAAATGGCAGTACGGCCTACTTGTGATTACCGCTAGGGGCCTGACACCAGAGAGCTGACACAAATATTCCTGTTGTCAGCCCATATTTACATGACTATGGCTGTGAATTACAAGACTAGTTTGTGAGAACAGGCCTGAAGCAGCTACACATCTAAAACAAAAGTATAGCAGTGTATTTGTTTTCTGAAAAGTACAGGAACATAATGGGGCCCTTGTTTGAACCTCCCCTAGCAACAGCCATTACTTTTTTCAAAGGGTACAATTCTGCATTATTTTATTTTTCTTAATGGTTTTCCAGAAGAAGGAAAGTATAACTTGCTCTTGTTTACATGGTTTCAGTTACATGAACGATAGCAGCAGATACTGTATGTTCACCACCGGAGGACTGTAGCGGCAGCCGTAACAGCTTTTCCATGCAAACCCAAACCAAAGGCATTGTGGGCTGAAGGGCTTTTACACATACTAACACAGGAGCAGAGAGGTCATGCATGACATGATGTGTGATTTCTGCTGATGGGCCGTACCAGTGCTACAGAGTATGGAGTGATGGATTACAGTGTGTACAGACCACATTCTCTGTGGATCCATAAGCAACTTGAACTATATGACCCATAACTGTGATTTTTTTTGAAGTATAAGTGAAAAGAGGCTGTAGTTCAGTGCAGACTGTAGTTGATCAACTGGAATAATCCAAATGAACATTATACAGGAAAGTGATCTGAGAAGGTTTCTGCATTTAATTATCTGTAAAATTGTGGGTCAATTTTGAATGAATTTGAATATTGCAACGTGTTTCATTCACAAAATATTGAAGTATCGAGAATCCACTACCGCTCTGATTCAAACTTTAGGCTGGCTTCGTCTCCATAGCAACTGCAGCCGAGGCTTATAAATATTGTAGTATTAAGAGGCGTAACAACTGATCGGCAAAAGTTTCTAAGACACAAAGCTGAGCTACGTCAAACCGGTGATCATAATATCACCCTATAGGATTCTTAAATGATCTGGTAGAGTCCCTTAGTTCTGTCTTATATTTAGGATATTTTTGTATGTAAAATCACTTTACAGTTCTAGCCGATGCACAGTTAAAGCAGTTTGTTTTTACTGCAAATTCTACATGCTGTGTTCACAGAAATTGTACGTTTATATGGCATTTTGTTATATGGTGAAACGGATGCCAAAAAGTCAGACACTTTAGTATTAAGCACAGAGTAGTACTTGTAATTGTAAGCCTTTGTCTAACAATGTTCTTCTGTTTGAGTCATCTGAGGCAAATAGCTAGAGGGATTTAAGCGCTGTGTATGACTTTTGGTAAACAGGACACGATTAATTATTTTACAGCACATTTATTTTGAAAGTGAGACTGAAGATATGAGGCTAACCCTCGGGATGGCATCTGACAGCCCACTGAGGCAGCAGTCCCAGTACAGCGCTCCTCGGACACTGAACATATGGGAGTTAAACGGTCAGCTGGGATATGAACGTGTGTGTGTGCGTGCGTGTGCGTGCGCGCGCAGGGGGCTGAGAATGCGTAATGCATTTGTCATGCCAGCCAGGCATAAAAGCCCTTTCTTCTTAATCGAGGCCCACAGGGTAATGTGGTAATACAGATGGGGCCTGTCATGCTTTTCGGAAAAGCAAGGCGAGGAGGAGGAAGATGAGCAACATGAAGAGGAGGAGGAAGGACTCATCTGGTCTCTAGACTGGATCGTGGTTTCTCCATTAGAAGGGGAAAATAGGGTTGATAGGTAGAACGTTTGTTTTTAGTCTCTTCCCGTATTGATTTGACGTTCTTTTCAACTTTATTTTTCGCTTTGAGAGATGAAAGAGAGCAAAACAAGCTCCCACACAGAATCGTACATTTTTTTTTTATAAACTGTACAGAAGAAGGGCAAATCTGTCCTGAATATTCTCTTTTTACAGCAGCGTCATCATTACCTATGCACCATCCCGCATGAATCTGCCATGCGTTATTTGGACATATGTCAGGTCTGCTCAGCTTTTGTGATGGTTGTGTTTACTCAAAGACACACACACACACACACACACACACACACACACACACACACACACACACACACACACACACACACACACTTCCAGGAAGGCTGGAATCACTGGACTGTAGTTATTTCCTTCTATATTGCACTGAGAAATGAATCTAAGTGGAGAAGGAGATATTACTGTAACTCAGTAGAGCTGGCTGTCTTAAACAGTTCTTATGCAGATTCAGAGTGTCATCCTCTACCTTGATTATCCACTGTGATGTAAATTGAGGACGATTTCCTTCAGGTTGTCCCAGTTTCCAAATGGCGCTAAGCTGTAACAGATCAGCTTTCCAGCTCATGCTTCCACTTCTGTGGTCTTTAAATTATCTATATTTCCTCTGCAAATGGGTCCCAAAGGAGGGACGCTGTCACCTAGGATCCCTCCAGGTCTTTTCCGCCCCATAATCCAAAGACTTGCAGATGAGTTGGACTAGTCTGCGTTTGAATATTGTATATTATCTCTGTCTGAGACCGGCTGTGTGTCCTGGGGTTTCCCCACTGCATGCTAGAATACCGGCCCCAGGTTAACCTCAATGAACAATGACTGCATCTGTATTTCTCTGTGATTTCTACATTGTAATTGTGTATTGTCCTGAGCGGCTTCAATGCCAGATTTCCCAAAATGGACAATGAAGATTTGATTCTCAGCTTGAACTTGGGCTCGATGCCCGTGCAGTAATGGTGCCAGAAAGTACTCAAGAGAGGGTTGGAGATGCTAGCCAGTAACCAGAATTATGCCTGAAGGAAACCCTGCTGTTACTTGAAAATTATTAAAAGCAGAATTTGACAAATTAACAGAGGTTCTCCTCTTCTGGGTGCAAAGGTTGTGTAGAGTCAAAAATTACCAAATTTCATGGCAATCCCTTTAACTGTTGTCGTAACATTTCATCAAATAGCAAATATTTCAACGTCATGGCGGCTCTTAGGGGAAAAGTCTGGGGATTAGGTCAAGTCATTAGGAATCATCCTCTGTGGAACATGAACGTCTGTACAATATATTTAGATATTTAACTGGATAAGTGAAAATGTTGATTTACTGGTGGCACTAGATGTCAGGGGACCACAAAGGTTATTCAGATTCACCCTCTGGGGACCATGAATGTGTGTTTTGAATTCCACGACAATCCTCTAATAGTTGTTGATATATTTCATGCTGGACCAAATTGTCTGACCAATTGGCCGACATTGCCGTCGCTAACATGGCTAAAACTTTGTGAAAAATGTGTGGTATGACTGTCCTCTTGCGTCAGAAACTGTTGTTGACCACCTGGTTCTTAACTGTTATTGCTAAAGGCAACATTTCAAATTACCGTCTCCTCATATTATCAGCTTCGCACTCTTGGAGATGGATGCTGTGTTTTCGAATACAGATTTCTACCTAAAGATCTCGGAGAGCATATCTGTAGGCATAATACGAGGCCAGCTGTGTAATGGACAAATAATAATAATAATAATAATAATAATCATTTTCAGAAGTGCATCTGCATTGTTGTCCCTCATTGTCCAGTTGGCAGAGCAGAACATGTTGCTGGAATTGAATGAAAGCCTCCCAGCAGGCCTTCACGAACCGAAACTGTTTGCATCAGTGGCCCAGCACAGCAGGTCCCTGGAGACATAACACGCATATGTGCACACACGAGCACTCCCGCGTGCACGTCAATTCTGCTATTCATGTCAACATCACAGAATAACATGACCGGGAAGACAATTTAACTGTGAAGTAAAAAGACTTAAATATCAGTGAACCATAAAGAAGCGTTAAATGAAGATAACATGGGTCATGGATTCATTAAGGAGCTTTTTTTCTCCAACACGTGACGGTTAACATCGTTTAGTGCTCTTAATTGATTCTGCCGTGGTAGAATCTGTAGATAACGAAATAGATTCCAATTAAAGTCAGGCTTTTTTATTTTTTTTGCCTCACCTTTCCGTCAACCTGTTTTTTGTGCCGAGAACATTTGCTTTAGAACATTTGTTCTTTCTCAGCATCACCCTGCTTCGTGTTCACACCTGAAACCCGCTCTGTAGAACAGCGGACTCCTCTTGTCGGATAGCGAGCAGCTTTACTGATCGAGGTCGGGGGGTTAAGCTCGCTGCTCGCAGACACCTTTTCTGCAGGGAAGAAGGAGTTTAAACATGCAAAGTTTAACATAGTTTTGTGGGCGTTTGCAATCTTTTGCACCACTGAAGCTGTGCTGATATCTAAATAGCACAAGGCAGCAACAACTCCTGAAATTGTAATAATTAAATTGTGCAGTGCAGATAAAAGAGGCAAAGGAAGATATTCCCACTCTTTAAAAATTCACAAAAAGTGCTGCGAGTGGATCTGTAAAATATCTCATGTGTGCATAAAGCACAGCACCCTTGAGTTAACTTATTTTTGGCTTTTTTCAACAAGAATCCCCGCTTGCAAAAAGGACTTCCCACAGAGATTTTTTTTGACAACGCAGCACTTCATAGCCGAACGTCTAACCCTCTGCACGCAAAAACGACCGTAAAATGCGACTCGCCCTCCTCACTTCACCCACTTTCCCAGCCAGGCCGCAGATCCCAGGCACGTCCAATCCTAAATTCACAATCCTGCTGTCGTAATATAAAACTATCTCACAGGAGTAGATGTGCCAGAGCTCTCACACATGCTCACACGCTTGACCTCATTCTGTAAGCTGTAACTACAACAAATCAACCTTCATTTACACTATTGTCTGAAAGAGGCTCGGCAGTTGTTGTGTTCAATAGCACTCCAGAGGGAGATAAGTGTTTGTTTGTCCAGTCTATAAGCTATCACAGAAGGGAATCTCTGCCGTTAGGCTACAGCGTCATGTTGTGTCAAGAGGGAATCTATTTTCAAGCTTTAATTGATGTAATGAGATCATGAAACAGTTAACCCTTGTTTGTTTTATTGGACAAACAGGAAATTTCACCTGATGAAACTTTAAGAGCTCACCAAAGTGATTAAAGGGCGTGTGTCTGTCTGTGTGTGTCTGTGTGTGTGTGTGTGTGTGTGTGTGTGTGTGTGTGTGTGTGTGTGTGTGTGTGTGTGTGTGTGTGTGTGTGTGTGTGTGTGTGGCAGTAAGAAAAAAAGAACTCCGTCCTGCTGTGTGGCTATAAAATAATTACATTTCTACCGGATACATCATGTGTATTCTGAGAAAAACATGTTATGTGACATACATGTCCAAGGACACAGTGTTTTGGTTAGATTTTCTCTTTTCGTTGAACACATTTGTCTTTTACAGTAATGAAGCAAACACAAATTCTTAGATGCAGCATTTAGGTCTGGTACCGTTCCACATTTCTCCATTTTTTTCTTTTTCTTTCCTAGAACCGAATGTTGTTGCCAAGCAAAATTAGCCAAGATCCTACATACTCTCTGGAAATGCTATTAATTGCCATGGTAACACGGTAACAGCTCCAGGAAGCACATTGCAACCTTTTTCTGATTTCAAAAGTAAATCTTCCCTCTCTGGGTGGGGGTGGGGTGGGGGGGAGAGACACAGACTGGTTAAGGCGACATTGAATGATGAAAACCAATGTTTTAAACTTGATTATCGATTAGATTTGTGGCTGTAGACATACATTACAGCATGAAAACATAGACAAATGACAAATAAAATGGAATGATTGCATGTTTAACTGTCACGTGTCCCACCTACAGTATGTGCAGCTACCATCACTCACTCTTCTCCCTTCTGGCTCTTGCAGTGAAACCTACAGTCATCGATGTGGGCATATATGTCAACAGCATCGGGCCTGTGTCATCCATCGATATGGTGAGTTAATGCTCTTTCTCTTGCCTCCCAGTCGCACACACACACATTTTTATCTATTGTCCCGCATTAGCATCATCGTACATGAATGTAGCAATCACTCGCGCTGTATTTGGAGGTCGTATGGGCCACCGCAGCTGTTTCTGTGCTGAAGGAAGCCAGGAAAGACAGGTGTGGACGCTTTGTTCAAGTCCCGTGAATCAGCCCGGATTAAGCAAATAAGTGACGAACCCAGACAAGCAGAGGAGAGCTTCTCTTAGGCCCAGCCAGGGCATAACAAAGTGTTATCTTCTTTAATTGGCCACGCAGATGGTGAGGTGGTGAATTGAAATCAGATTGTAGAATTGTATGGCTTGTATTATTGTATATCAAAGATTCAATTTCACTTAAAAGCATAGAACAGTGCACCTACAGTAGATGGCGTGCGGGGATGCTTACATACAGTGAAGGCGTTTACGGCTATTGTGCGCACAAGGATGGAAACACTTATTGTTTTCGTAGTAATTTGCTTCTGCACTATACTTTTGCTCTGGTTTATGCTTTTAGATGCTTGTTTAAGAAAGGAGATGCACTTATGCCTTCTGGTGACTAGTAGTTCTCTTGAATACCTATGTTGAATACACTTATTGTAAGTCGCTTTGGATAAAAGCGTCTGCTAAATGACAGTAATGTAATGTAATGTAATGGATGGCGTTTTATGGATATTGTGCACATATAAAAAATTTGTATGGATCCTGCATACTCTGACAAATAAGATCCCTGGACATGGATTGTTGCATATTTCATTATAGAAGGCCTGATCAGATGACATAAGACATATGAAATGCTGAAGCTGAAAGCTTTATGTGAGGTAATGAGAAAATATATTCTATTCAGACAACTTAAAGCATAAGTAGCTTTTGGCCTTGAGTGAAGCGAGGTAGACTAAATGCAATTGTCAATACACTCTCATAATATATTTTTTTCTGCTTGAAAATTCTCTCAAAACATCTTTAATATGTTTCTTTGAAAATACTAACTGAGTTAGACATGATAATGAAAGTGTTTTATCTCTGAACTCACCAGATCACCAGATGTTGAGTTGTGACAGTTGCCTAGCAACATTAAATATTCCCAGATATAAAAGCAATTTAGCCTTTTTTTTACTGTCAGCTCTGGCCTGTGACTTATATTACTTCAGACTACATCTTCTCACTCAGAATTAAATTACAAAAAAAATGAATTAGTGCATAGACCAATGTGCTGCACTCAATGTCCTTCATGTACATTGTGTGCAATGTTCAGCATGTCTTTATTATTATTGTTATTTTACAGAAAATAATTAATTAAATGCAAATAAATATTGCAAGTTAATATCTACTGGTAAGTAAGGGAGCGAGCATGTTTACCATGTTTTTAATATAGAGGTTCCGCACAGTGGAACTCATTTTAAATTAGTTGTTCCAAATAAGCCCTATTAATTTATGCCAGATCATTACTATACAGCCATTTAGCAGAATACATTTAGTTTTCCTTCCACAGTGCAATTGGGTTAAATTCAATTTGGGATGCAAAATGGTGTAGTTGAACTCAAAGATGTTATGTTGTTTTTGTACTCTGGATTCAGAGAAGCCAACAAGAGATGCACAGTCGCTTTGGAATATGCTGTGAACTTTGTAGTCACTGCTTTGTAGATGTATTTTCCTAACCTGTTATTAATTATTAATCCGTTCACATGGATCCTGTCTATCTTCGGCTGTTCTTTCCTATAAAAAGGCATCAGCCCAAAAATACTCTTAAAAATAGAATGAACGGTTTGTTGATATCAATGAGGGAAAAAAATCTTTGTTGAATCACTGGCTAAATAATTTTCTTTAAATCCTTTGTTCATGGGAAAGCAATTGGATCTAGTGTGGGCATGGCGGACCACGCCACTAATGGAAAAACTACTTTATAAAGAGGTTATTACTAATTGATCAAGTTCAAGTTTCTTGTTGTCTGTATCGCTAAGATATGCGTACGATAAAAATAATCAACAAGATAGGATCTTGCAATGGGAACTTGCTATTCTATTGAATTGTATTACATTGAACGGGCGTTCCTCTTATTATATCAACCAGCTGTATGTTGTGATTTGCACAACATGAGGGTAATGCATAGCAAGATGATTCAGCAAGTAGATAGAAGGCTCTTCTTATCACTGAAGGGGCTTATTTTAACATGAGCACTTTCTTCCTTCAGAATCCTGCTTATTACACGCTGCTTACAAAAGACATCAATCAGTTGACACTACAGATAAAACTGATGCTTTTATTTCAAACTAAAGCCACTGAGAAGCTTGAATAGTGGTTATGTCTGCATCAGTAAACAGCTTTCTGGTAGAAGTGAGCTGATATGAAAAGAAATCAACAAAATGGACCAGAAGCCCATGGCTAAATGTGATGAAAGAGACGTTTGGGCAGACCTCAGATTACCTTTCACTGGCCAATCACAATTGAGTGTTCAATGCAGCCGTATAATATTAAGCAAAGTGGCATACTGCCGCTCTATATTGCAGTTGGCAAAGGACGAACACGAGCAAGGAGAGGAGATCATCCTCAAAAACAGCTGAATCTCAGCAGCGTCAAATAATCAAACCGACTTATAATTTACACTTTTAACTTAAAACAAGTAAAAATAATTGATGATTTGAAGCACCCGGGATGCATATTTCTGAAGTGGAGCAGATGGAGCAGTCGGCGTTACACCACCAGATCTCTTGAGCTCTGTTGGTGTTGAGTTTTAGCATAGGCAGTTGATGCTAGACAGAGGGTTTGGTGTGAAGTTACATCCGTGTATCTTCAACGTAGCAAAGAATGGATCTTCAATGATTATAGGACCCAAAGGAAGCAGAGGTAGGGTTCCTAGTACTGAGCCGTGGGGTACCCCTTTGTTGACTAGGGCAGGGTTGAATATAGATTCATTGCTTTGCACAAATTGCTTTTTGTAGTTTAAAGGCCTTGAAAACTTAATTTTCACAATTTTCTGTCATGAAAAAGCCTCTGCTTAAATTTGAAAATAGTCTGTAACGGTTACAGGCTCGGTTGTAAACGACACACTGACTGATTTGGTGTTTTTAGCTGAGCTTGACCAGAACATATTTGGTTAAAATAGATCAGTGATGCTGAGTTGTTGTCATTGTTCTCCATGAAGTATGCTGGAAGTGATTCAATGTAGCCCCGTAGCGTTTTATGTGTGCTCTGATTAATTTGGCATGCAGTTAACACACCAGTCAGACTTGTTTCATTTAAAACGTAACTCCTGGCATTTGCTCCTGGTGTTCTTCACCACTGTTTTGGAAGAAGGGAATTATGGGAGTAACAGGCGAACCAGCTTTAAAAATGACATATTTTCTTTTAAGTTTACTGTTTGCACCGTGTTTAACATTTTTTTAAAATTGAATGACATTATACTGAAATGATAACAACGGACCCAAAGCCAACCAGTATGCACCTGCCCATTTTCATATGATTTCTGAAAATCGCTTCATTGAAACCAAACGATTATGCCATTCATTAGACAATTCTGATATGTTCACACTCTATTAAAAAGGGCAGGTCAGGTCTTTTTAATGCCCACACCCACCCGACCCGTTGTGAAAGCCAATCGCTCTTATCAAGAACAACCTCCCGGGGGTTTTAGAGACTGAAACCGTACTTGTTTTCCCTGTTGCTTAGATACACATTATACAAAGTATCAGTACTTATGGAACATAACTCTTTGAATTGCATGCATTTGGATGAAAAGCATCCTTAATTTCAAAGAAGTCCCCTTTTCTTTAGTGTTGATCTATTTTAAGATGTCCTTGTTTTCTATTTATAAATGGAGCCAGCTATGCAAATCATGTTTATTTTAGCATTAATTTCAAGTGAGAAAAATCTCATCATTTTACACTCTACTTTTGTGCTGCAAATGTCCATCTTTTTAAATCATGTGCACTCTTTGTCTGTTATGTTAAAATGGGCCACACACACACACACACACACACACACACACACACACACACACACACACACACACACACACACACACACACACACACACACACACACACACACACACAAAATCAGGAGTGATAGAGTTGTTGTGTGTTAGAAACTAGAAACTCACTGACCCACTACTGCCTGTAGTGGGTCAGTGAGGCATGTCCGGGCTCGGCTCGCCCCAAACTTTGTTTCAGCGGAGAGCGGAATCCCACTGTGACATTCCAGTGATTTTTCCTCTGTAAGCGCTGATTGGCTTCACCCTGTCAGGGTCGGTGGACGCTGGTCAGTGGAATGTGAGTCCTTGGCCGCCCCGGGGTTGACTGGACTGGAATTAGTGCAGTCACAACTCTTTTATCTCACTCTGTATCCTCCCCTTGTATCCATTTCTGCCCAGAAATGTTACAATGCCGGAGTGAAAACAAACCGATTTCTTCAGCATGGCCTGGCCTGGCTTGGCCTTGTTTTTTTCAAAGCTTCATATTCAAACTGTGACCTCCATTTAGCGTGTTCGCTCCCTCTGAACTTCACGGGTGTGTATCCCAGTGTGTGTGGCTGTGACTTCCCCATGAAAAAACAGGTCAAATCCCAATGGGGCATCAGATTCATAATCCATATTGATCACACACACACACACACACACACACACACACACACACACACACACACACACACACACACACACACACACAGACACAGACACACAGACACAGACACACACACACAGACAAACATCGACTGTCTCCGGCGCTATGACGACGACCAAACTCCAGGGAGCTCCTCACCCGCCTTTGAACAAAACACATTATCTTTCCTCATTTGCTCCAACGGTAATGGGCACTGGCTGGGATGATGCAATGCCAAATGAAGCCGATAGTAATTTAAGACGTACTGTGAGGAATGGTTGAGTGATTAAACGGCATTAGCGGCATTAAAGGCAAGCGAAAAAAACCGCCGCTCTTTTATAGCTGCTGCTGGGAGAGTCAGATAACGCAGTCGGTAAATTAACAGACAAAGATGGACGCACTTTGACATCGACACTATGTTCTTGTCGCCCGTGCTGGAGCCAGTGAGTGGGTGGCATCTTGAATTTACCGCTCTACTATTGAGGATGCCAGTGTGCAGCAACCAAGCATAGAAATTATTAGGACCACCTGCTCTGTCCATGAAAAAGACTGATTATGTGAAACCAAGTAGAAGCCATGATTCCCTATTACCGATGTCACAATACCAAAAATGTAGCAGTAGAAACCAACACCTGTGAAATCCCCTGAGTGTTGAAACCCATTTTGAAGTGTCGATAGTCTGTTAACTCAGATTTTGGACGCTGTTATTTTGAGAATTTAAGTGTCAGAATCAGCCTTGAAAACTAAATAGTTCCTATAGATTTAGCCAATAATTATTTTGAATAATCAATTACTTCTTTGATTAGTCAATCAATTGTTTAGTTTCCAATTACACTGCAGCCACTGGCTATGACTTGCCGTCGGCCAGAGAGGAAATGCTCCCCTTAAACATCAGTGAAGTGCCTTCACTGCTCACATCTGACTGAAGTGTCAAAGCAGGTCATTGTCACCTACAGTATGTGTAAATGTCGGGCTGCTATTTGAGGCCGTGCGAAAGTTGTGTCGCGCTGAAAAACAGTCTTTCTATATATAAATGTTTTAACTACAAAATCTTGATACATTGTTATCGCGCTGTGTAGTCTTTAATTAGTACTTCACCCCTGCAGCAAATTAAAGGTGTCATGTTGTAAAGATGTGCTGTGACCCTCTTCAATGAAGTGAGATGGCTGCCTATTAAAGTTCATGAAGAGCATGTATGCGCGGACACACATGACAACAAGATGCTCTTAATGCAGGGCGACAACCGAACTAACCTAGCAGGAAGGGGTGTCATGTGGATCAATAGGTCAACTGGTTGGGTTGGATTGTTTTCAATACATCCTGTAGTATTTGGAATTTACAAGCTAGTATATAAAGTGCTTTATATGCTTTTGTATATTATACTGAAATGGACTCTTCTGCATAGTGAGTACTTAAAGTTTTGGTACTTTAAGTATTTTTTAATGCTAATACTTTATAATTTAACTTGAGTCCTATTCTGAGTATTTCTACACTGTGGTATGGCTATTTTTTTACTTAAGTAGAAGATCTCAGTACTTTTTCCAGCACTGTCCCCAAGGTACATTTAGTGCACTAGGGTTTTCATTTTCTCCCCGCGTTCACGTAGGTTTTCTGCCCCAAAATCAGATATGCAGATCATAAAGTCAGATTTCCATACCAGATCAATATAGATGATTTGTGTTGCAACCCGATAACCGGAAGACATAGCAATGTATGGTAGTAATGGTTCAATTTAATATCATTGCAAAGTATGGAAAGCGTAGCCAGAAAACAAATAAATGGGAACACATTTATGAGCCCATCACTTCAAGCCACTCCCCCTAAATTATCATTATGAACATTGACAGAAACATGGTTATTGTTGTTCTCTCATCTGTCGCGCACTCGGCTTATGTACCTCCGGTGACGCACAATGAGCGACGTTAGAGATGTGCCGATCGGCTCTGACGTCACCTGAATCCGTGTGTACATAATAAATCCTCCACCCGTCCCCCACTTGAATTATTCTCTGATTTAGAGACCCCCACCATCATTTCATCCCTCTCGCTGTCTGTAGGCTATGTTGCTTTTTAAATTATGTATTGTACGAGTGCTTTCTTTAACGATTTACTTCAATGATCAGAGAGGCCGCTTTCCGTAATTGTAAGCTTTTCTATTCATGCAGCAAAATTAAAGACTGTAGTTTAAAGACCTGATGGGGAAAACAGAAGTAAACTTTAACATTCTCAAATAATCAATGGGATTACGCTGCTCTTCCTGCTGTGTCTCCCTTAATGGGGGGGAAATGAAGCTGTCTGCTGCAGAGCAAACGGTGACTCTACTGGCAGATTTTACTTTGATGGCCTGAAATTTCATTCATGAATGTCAATTGAAATACAACTTTCATCCAACTATATAATATGTGTTTTATAAATTATATAATTTTGAATAATCAGCTTGTCTCACTAGGATAATACAAGGATTATTAATCAACCAAAAACATGAAATTATCTGAACTATAATTCTGTCTTTTGAATCTTATCAAAAACATTTATTCTTTTGGTCTTTTTTGGTCAGGCTGAACTCGTCTCTGGTGAGTAGAGAGGGATTGATACATCCAGTACAGACAGCCATCCACATTAGTCCAGATAAATGTGTTTACATGAATAATCTTTGAAGAGATATCAACCAAGAGACAACGCCCCACGTTTGACAGATGTAGTATTTCAAAGCATCTGTGTGTGCGATTGTACAGTTTGTGTTTTTGTCTTTTTGTACGAGGAGGCAGTCAGTACACGCTGTTCTGTCTCTGTCTGTGAACAGCGTTTTTGTTGTTGGGACTGATAAATCCACTGAAGTACAAGTTCTGTGTGAGTGAGTCCAGACACTCTTTCCTGCTCCTTTTCCCTCATCTTTGATCACTTCAGCTTATCGAGATCCTTTATTTATTTATTTTGTGTTCTACTTTTATTTTTATGCCATTGCGGAAGGCTCAGATGATGAAGACAAAAACTCACTTTCATTTATTCTTTTCACAAATCCTTACTCATCCACATTAGAGATCAAGGTCGTCCTTTTGGAAAGACAAGCTAACCAAATTAGCGGACATATCGACTGAACGCATTTATCATTTCGTGATTGCTGGAAACAAGAAAGACAAAGAGAGGGACAGTGAGTCAGAGATGGAGAGGACAGATTATTATTGTCATTGGCACTCCATCAATCTAGCTCAGCCTGCGGTCTTCTTGGCGCAGCGATGCTGCACCTGTTAGGCAGTATGCGCATATCAAAGATGTTATTACTGACCCAAAACACGAAGCAGGTCACGGCAAAACAGCAAAGTACTTTTAATTAGCTATCCAGTGCCGTCAATTTACGGCACATTTACACATTTCACATTTTCAGCGTCCTGTGAGCGAGCAAGCAAGCAATCAACACTTTAATTATCTCTTTAGTTGCTATTGTGTTTAGGGTGCTGGTTTATTTTTTTAAATACTTTTTTAGTTTTTATTTGCCTTTTTCTTAATAAGGAAAATTCCAAAATAGAGCTTTTTCTCTCTCATTATTCATCACTTTGGCCCAGTCTGACATACATTAACATCTATTGGCAGGATTGCCAGGAAATCTGGTAAAAGATATCCATGTTCCCCAGTTGATCAATCTTTGATTGTCACCTGACTTTTCCTTTAGCGCCACCTTGCGGTTGACAATTGATGGATGGATTTGTAATGAAATTTGGTTCAGACGTCTCACTAAAGATGAAGCTCAGGTCGAACTGTTTTTTTGGCTTATGAAATATCTGCCAAAATGAGATTAGCTTCAGCTGTACCTTGCGTATAGTAGTATTCTACAAATATTAGCACGCTAACACGCTAAACAAGAATAGCATTACTCCTGATTTGCATCAGCATGATAGCCACGGAATTAAGTGCCATTCTGTCCACTATGTTATGCTGAACACTGGTCATTAAAAAAAATATATGTATATATTTGCACAACAATAGTCTATGGAAATGTGCATAAATTGGCATACAGTAAAAATAAGCATGCTAGATCACAAAATTGTTTACAAGAGGACAATGTTTTAAGAGATCCAGTCTCTTGATTTTGCACCAGATTGATGCATTTATTGTTAAAATGTGCAAAATTCTCTTCCGGGGTCTCATATCCCTGGACCCCCCTGAGGGTATGAGGTCCACCTAGCATAGTCTAGAATCTTGATTATTGTGAGCCTGTCTGCATGTTGACGTAACCGACAATCTCACAAAGCTGCTAGAATGACTATGAACTCTTAGTCTTGTTATTCATTCTTTAGTTCAAATTTTAAAATAAATTAAATAAAATCAACAATGAAGTGTTTAGTTGAACCAAAGGTTGTTTCTCTGTTTTGGTTTGGATGGAAAAGGGACTGACAGATTCAATTCAATTCAGTTTATTTTGTATAGCCCAAAATCACAAATTACAAATTTGCCTCAGAGGGCTTTACAATCTGTACACACGCGACATCCTCTGTCCCGGAACCCTCACATCGGCACAGGAAAAACTCCCCCCCAAAAAAACCCTTTAACAGGGAGAAAGCAAAGCTAATATGCGTAATGGTACAGGTAATAGTAATGTGACTAATAATAATAATAATAATAATGGTAGTAGCAGTTGGTGTCAGCAGGGCCACAGCAGGACGCGCGACCACAGTCCAGGTACAGCCACGATTTATGGAAACCTGCGAGGCGAGAAACACAAAGACTCCAGGGTAGAAGCAAAACCAATAAGCGTAATAGTACAGGGAATAATAATAGTAATGTGGCTAATAATAATAGAAATTAAATGTAAGATATGTGCCACTTGCCCGTTGAAGCAAAAATGCATCACAGTGCAAAGTAATGCGATTATAAAAACACCTTCTCCATTTCTTTCTTGGCCGAGGAAACAAAGCAACAGTTTGTTAATTTATTAGATCATGTTTCTCTCTCTCGAGCTTCAACTCTTCACCTCCTCTTAAAGGGAGACATTTCTTGAATCTAATTTTGGCAGACAGGTTGAATTGCTGGCGTCTCAATCAGTGGTGATAGGATGCTCTATATCCCGCAGCTCCACTCAAGTGATTACGGTTGATAAAACAGGTGTGGTTTTTTGCATAAAAGCTCGCTTAATGCTGCGTTAAAGTAAATTTCGTGGACTTTCGACGCATGCAAAACATGGCTATCTTAAAATCATTTGTCTGAGAACCCTTGACACAGGGATTCTAATGTTTATTCTGACCTTATTCATTCCTGCAAGTTTGGTTCCCCATCAAATAGACTCAACCTGTACATGCACTTAAACCTTGTCAGAATGAGAGAGAGGCCGCGGCCCTCGGCACTACAGCAACAGGGGAAGGACTCACTGAATAATTGAGTCCGTAGAAATTGAAGGACATTTTGAACTTCCACTCTGAAAAGACAGATGAAGCTATTTTTATGAAAGGGGACACTTACTTACAAGGTACACAAACAAGATTCACCAGAACTCAGACACACTCTTGCTTGACCTTATCTATTTGGATAGATATGCATCATAATGGCCCATGGTAACCAGTGAGTTTTCTTTTTAAAAGTGTTGGTGTTGGCTATCTATCTATATGTGTGCACACACACATGCGGGTACCCACATCAAAGGCTGAACCTCTTCAGAAGAGACTCTTAGTCTTAAATAGCAACATTGTGTTTTCCTCCCTCTGCCCCTCCTTCCATATCTGCTCCATATCTGCCGCTCATTTTCGTTTTATGCGAGGTTGAAAATGTTTGTTTATCTGTTATGGATTGCTCGGCGGTATCCTAGTGTTTGACTCAGGGGTACAGCTATTTTTGATTTGATTTGAACCTTCATTTATCCAGAAAATAGGACTTATTGAAACTGAAAGAGGATAGGAACTGTCTCATATCTGAGTTGATTGATGAGGTTATTAGCCAATAGCGGTGACTCGGCAAGTGGGCTGGATTCTGAAATATGTGGCTTCAAAACTGACTTTCTAGTGGACAATTCTTGGAATTTCAAAACAATGTAGAAGAGTCTGCTTGTAATTACAAACCCTCTGATTATAACCATCAAACTCAGCAGTTTCCATTAGTTCTACGCAGCATTTTGGCAATTTTCGGTTCAGGTTCTCTCTCTCCGCTCTCATTAGCATGATTAACGGCAGCAGCAGGCAACTCATTCAAGAAGTAAAAGCTCTGACACGGTTAAACAGTTGATTATTTACATCCCTTGGTGAAATTGGTAATTCTGTACCTCCTTGCGGCATATACCTTTTTAATTATGATTCAACAAAAGGCGCATGGCAAGTGAGACACACTACAAGTAGGGTAAGCTCTGAACAAAATAGTTCCTTAATCAGACTCAGAGTCTGAATTAATTCAGGACACAAAACACATCCCGGGTTTCATGATGTGTTAGATTATCATTTTGATGGTACTCAACACTCTTGAAATTCTAATGAGATGCACTTGGAACTCACTTGTTCATTGAATACAGTCCATGGGAGGGTCCTTCCATTATCATTGCCCTGTAGTATTTCAGGATCTTACTGAGGAAAATAAAGAACTCAGATGATTTTGACATTTCATTAAAATCTCCAGTTTTTAGTTTTTTTCCCTCTATTTTGATGCTTTTTTTAAGCTGTCAAATCAAGTATTCTTCACTTCACCTGGTTCACTTCATGATCATTACCACGGCATCTAGCTGATGCTTCGTCTGTGTGCTCGTGTCTATGTGTGTGTGTGTGTGTGTGTGTGTAGTTGGAGGAGCTTGAGCAGAGTAGATAATAAATGACAACTCTAACATCAAAAAGTACTATTAAAAAGAAACCAGTAACGTCGGGGTTTATGAATACTATCTGTAATAATTAACATCCATGCCTGTTTAATTCAGAGTTTCCGTATGCATACCTACCTTCAGATACCGTGAAAACGAGAAAGGCCCTCGCTAGAGCCAGTGTTTGGTTTGTCCGTTCTGGGCTGCCGTACAAACATGGCGAACAATGTGAAAGATGACCTGCCCCCTATGTAGATTTCAATGTCTTTCCTAAGCTAAAGAAAACACATAGTTGTGGATATTGTATTCCACTTCTGCAATTTCATTTTCCCAAATGTTAAAGACTGTTCCGTCGAGTAGAAATCTGTGTAGTTCCCCCAGTGTATGATAACATTAGTTAGTTAAAATGGTTTTCTTTCACAGGGGCAGTTCATGCTTTGTTTTGCAAGCACTGCTCACCTCTGAATCATCTGCAGGCTGTGTCTGTCTGTCTGTCTGTCTGTCTGTCTGTCTGTCTGTCTGTCTGTCTGTCTGTCTGTCAGTTGTCCCTTTTACACAAAGATGTCTCTCTCTCTCTCTCTCTCTCCAAAATACAATCACACTCTAAATTTTCACAGATAGTGGCTAGAGTCATTTACCGTTTTAATTGGTAGTCCCGCCATAACGTAAATAATGTTTGTGATGAGCGGTTCGTAAAATAAAATAGAAGATAGATGTTTGGGGGTGTGTGTGTTGATGTGTGTTGATGTGAAAGTGTGTGTGTGTGTGTGTGTGTGTGTGGGGGGGGGGGGTTGTGTCTTTTGTACCTTCTCCCACAGTTGACATTCAATGATGTGACTCATTTAGGTGCTGGGAAAGTGAGGCTGAAAATTCATAAGAAAAGGTTATCTGATTGCAGAGCAGAAGGTCGATGTTCTTTGCCTCTTGCACCATGACGGCCGACACAAGTAAATTCAGAAAATTTGATATGCAATTTACTGTGTTCAGTTGCATCCTCGGAGGTTGATGAGAAACCTGTGTTGCCTGGAAACACTAGTTATACAATTTAAGTGTTTCCCCGACATAACTGTCATATGTGATCTTTTTAAAAGGGTCACACCTGTTGAAAGTAGAGTTAGACGAGGCTCCGCTGTTACACTTATTTCTTGTGCCAACAAACATACCCTATGTGCTTGTTTTATAGTTTCTTACAAAAACATAGTGTATATCTTATAGTGGAAACTTTCGAACTAATGTATAATCTAAAATAAATACTCCAGACTATGGTAGGCATGCCTTACTTATGCATTCTTAAGTTAAAGGGACCGTTTGCAACAAAATCAAAAACACATATCTTTCATCCTTCCTTTAATACTATTTATCAATCTGGATTATTTTGTTGCGAGTTGTCTAGTTTTGCAGATATCGGCTGTAGAGATGTCCTATCAAATATATTGAGTTTATATGGCGTTCGGCTTGTGGTGCTCAAAGTGCCAAAGGAAATTGATTTAATAAAGAACACATGGGACTATATGGGTGATTGAGGTAGATATCAATCATCAGTGTCAGTATACAGCATGTAGCAGGTGGAAGAACGCTTGAGCAGGTGTGTTTTTCCTGTGCCGATGTGAGGGAAGGACAGAGGATGTCGCATGTGCACAGATTGTAAAGCCCTCTGAGGCAAATTTGTAATTTGTGATTCTGGGCTATACAAAATAAACTGAATTGAATTGAAAAATTATGATTTCAAGAGTCCGCTGATATTGATTAGCTGACATAGCAATAACTCGAGGATCACAAATCATTTTTTGTTTGTACTCTCTATTCCCCTCTCCAGCATCTTTCCTCTCAAATCCTTCAGTTGTCATTGTCAGCCCTCATCACTTCCCTTGTCCACATTAGATTCCATTACCTTCCACTGTTTCTTCTCTTATCTAATCCCTCTTCTTTTCCCTTTCCCTCCGATTCTCCCTCAGAATCAATGTATACAGAAATGCGGTGTTTATAGAGAAACTCTGCATATAAATTAGGTATGAGCACTTTGTGTTTGATGTTTGAAGCCCAGAAAAAAAAAAGAAGATCACCTGTTCAAAGACACTAGAGAAAAGCTTACGTATCAAAATATGTTTCAGGAGATAAACAAAAAAAGTGCATGCTGTGCATTAAAGCAAAATCCTGCTGCTGATACAAGTATAGGTGTACGTTTTAATATTGTATTTATTTGACTAAGATGATATTCAAACTTTAAATGGGATATTTATTCAAAATAAATGCAACGAGAAAGTAACCGGTTCTAAATAATCTTGCCTCAGAATCTGTCACGTACACAGTGGTGCTTTGACCTAACGTCAGCACGCTAACATGCTCGTTGTGACAATGCTGAGAGCAGGTATAGTTTTTAATATGCTCACCTTAATTTAGCGTGTCACTTAAACTCACCATCAAAACAGTATGAGCTCACTGTTATCACTGTTACTACTAGTACTACTTCTATTGTAGTACTAGTTGCGTGCCTAGTACTACATTTGTAGCAGCACTACTTGCGTATACATGCGGCCTCTAATAGGTCTAGTCCCGCTATCTCTGTTACCATCACAAAGAAAAGTAAATCATCAGTCTTAAAGTTGGACAGAGAAACACAGGTGTTGATTGTACCTCAGGCCAGATGCTCAGTGAAGCTCAGCCGACAGTTTGCGTCATTTCTCATCTTGTGTTATTTCCGCCCTCACAAACAGACTTCAAGTAAACAGCCAGGTATGCAAATCACATCCTTTTGTTTCAAAGGTCTTTTTTATTTGATCCTTGGGGATGAACAAGACAAAGGCATGTTTATGAGATAAGCTACACACACACACACACACACACACACACACACACACACACACACACACACACACACACACACACACACACACACACACGAAAGCGATCTTTAAAATGCCCTTCATGTCTGCAGGTAACGCACAGTTTTGTTTATTACACATGACAGAAGTTCATCAGCACCCCTAAGCGGTGGTTGAATGGTCGTGTTTACCGTTATTTCTGCCCATCACACACTGTGAGGCTGCCTGGGGGGCACAGCAATGCATCATGGGTGAATGTGTTTATTTAGGTGGTGTATATGAGGGCTCTGAGAACGAAACTGCGTATTTAAATATTGTCTATGACGCTGCAGTACGACGAGAACCACAGAGAAGTTGACATAGGATTCGGAGAAATCAAACTTTCCTCTTGTTTATCTTTCTTCGTCTCCTTGAGGGATTGAAAATGTAGTCCAGTGACCAATTTTCCAAAGTCTGGGAGATATAAATATTTCACTTATAAATATTTATACCAACTATGCGGCATTGGTTTTGCCTGAAGAAATACGTTAGTCAGTGATCTGTGCTTAAGTTTGAGATTTCCTTCACTGCAAAGCATAATATAATAAAGTGCAAGACTGTGTTTTAGAGCTCACTGGATTTCACTTGATCAGCAATGAGGCAGAGAAGAATCCTTTATGAGGGAGTTGTAATGGTGAAATATTTATGGAAGGCTGAACTGACTTTTTTTGGCAAGTTAATGAAGTAAACCAGCAAGGAGAAGTGTGTGTAACATCAGTGGTGAAAGTAGAACTCAGATCCTTTACTTAAAAAAACAGTGTTAAAACCATAGTCAATCCAAAGTAAAGTACTTTGATCCTGTCTCCTGGGTTTACGTTTGAGTTACAGGAAGTGGTTCACTGACTGTAGCTGAAAGGCCTAGTCATCCAACATTTAATATGACAAAACTTTGCAGCAAAATCACGTTATTCCAATTGAATTGCTGCAATTAGTGTATTCGCTCACTGAGGCAAAGCGACACGTCAACTTTGGTGACCTTTAACACGCAAGTTTGTGTCGTTGATAAATATCAAACTTGACAGTGCTGACTTTTGTGGGAATACAGAGCCCGAGAATCAAAATGGAGGATGCTACTGTAGCGTCTTAGCTGGTTTGAGAGCTTAGCTGGTTTGAGAGCTCTGCTCCCAGCAGACCACATGACACATGACAATAAAAACATGACAATACAAACCTGTGCAATACATTACACTGTGCAATAATAGTTGAAATAGTTTTTTCTGTCTGTAAATATAATATTTCAGTTATTGTTGATTTTCTACTGTTTTTTTTATTGCTTATTTATAATACTTGTTTTTTTTATTTTCATTTTTTATTTTTATCTTGTCTTTCTTCTACGATGTCTCTTGTGTGCACTTTGCTCTATGCTGCTGTAAGCCTGCAAATTTCCCCGCTGCTTGACTAATAAAGGATTATCTTATCTTATTATTTACAATTAGTCATAATTCTGATTGTACTACAGTGGTGAGCTTAACCACAACTGTTCTGTAAAAATGCAAAACAGTTTTTACACAAAAAATGTTTTGCATTTTTACAGTTGCCAAATATCTTAGTGTTCTGGTGTTATAGCGTTGTCACTTTGGGCGGAGATGGGAGCGCAGCACGGATGAGATCGACCTCGAACACTCTCCCTGCACGATCTAATCTGAGTTTTATTAACTCACTGTCATTTAGCGTTTGGAGAGTATTTCTCTTTCCACCATTTTCTCCTCTGCTGAAGAATCTATTAACCTCTTAAAAGAGCTACTACCTACGTTTAACAGGGCTAAGATGTTTTCTGAATAACTTTTATCTTTACCAGTATCATTATTAGATAACGTCTTAATTCTTAGAATTTTCGTCACTAGAAGCAACTCTTTGAACTAGAAAGCTTTTTGGAGGCAGCCCCTAGTGTGCGTCTCAGACATATAATGGAGGAGGAGGCAATATGGGCTCAAATAGAATTTGAATTAAACAAAGACATTGCAATGCATCATATTCTCAAGGAAAATCCGTGGTTTTGTATGTAAACTATTGAAAAGCATTTTTACAGACTCCACATCATGTAATGAATGGAGGAATCAGTAGTAAACAACAGAGGACCCAATTTAATTATTGATTTGAAAATGTTGATAGCAGGAAAGCCTTTCATTACCAACGAAGACACTTTATTTATTGAAAGTTTGCAATCTGAAACAGTCAGGCGAGAAGAACATTTCCGGCTCACCGAGTGTGAAGATTTCAATCAAGCTCCAAGTAAACACAAAGTTATAAAGATAAGACAAAGTAATACGTTTATCCGGCCTCTTGGGAAACGCGTTTTAGTACATGGATGTGGTAAATGTGGCTGAGTGACGGCCGTAATTGGTGGGGAGAGATCGGCCTCTGTGCAAAAATGATGAGGCTGGATAAGGAGGAAGCTATTTGTTTAGAAGGTGTTCAAGTCGAGCTAATTCATTTCAGTCAGACGTGCTTTGGTGTCAACATCCTTGGGCTTTAATAATGGATTTCATAATATCAGATTGTGAGTAGTATTTGCATTCCCCAAGATAGTAGGGGCGGATTTGTTTATTTTTACCCACCTTTGTAACAACAATTTAATTTGCTGGTAGCCAGTGTGTGCTGAATGTGTTGCTCTCGTTTGATATGGCAAGAAGATTTTAATGTCAAATAATACAATTCTGCCATAATACATGCATGTGAAAGAGTGTCACCTGCACCTTCACCTTTTTCCACGATAGTGAATCGGACTCGCAATACACACGAGAAACAATTAATATTCATTCGCGTGACGTCGCCCGCTGTGTAAAACTCAGTAAGGGACAGGAAGGAAATAGTTTATCACGTTCTGAATATTTTAAGACCTAAGATAAAATATTTATACCCTAAATAATGAACTTGCAACTCGCTGTCTCTGACTTTATATGTTGGATGTTCCCAGCAGGGAAAACCCAACACCCAGTCACCTTTGATTATCTCGCCTACAGGTTGGTGCTTGGTCGTTTTTTTTTGTCAATAGCGAGAATGAGTAATGGACTCCCTTAACACCTTTGTTTTCTGACTTTGAAATGGATCCCCAGGGGAATAATGCAAGCCTCCGTAGTTAATTTCAGCCGGATATCTCCCAACACTCAGCTCCATTGTTTTGCATAATACCCATGAATAATGGGCCCGCGTCAGCGCCTCGGCTTGTAGGTGTAGTCCCCAAAAGGACCCGCAGAAAATCCCATTGTGAGAGTTAATTCGCGCCAGGCGTAACATGTAACACGTAACACTTTGTGGTCCGCCGCCTGAATTATTGGCACGCGTGTCTCCCTATCATTATCCTCCAAAGGTCAAGCGTGCCGACAGTAACAATGGGGATTGTGGCAACAGATGTATTAGGAAGGTCAGGACTCGTCTGTCTGTTTACGGAAAAGGTCAAAAAAAAAGTCAGAGCGAGTATCACTGTGCATGAAATTGTGATGTTTGCAGTCAGTCTGCATTTTCACTTACTCTACTTTAAATACGCTGTTATGTATCTTATGTTTGGGTTACTCTACAAACTTTTGTTGAAGAAAAAAATGACAAAAAGTTTCAAAAATTCAACTCTGTCCTCTGGAGTAAATCCTCCTATAATTGAACACAGATCAGCTTCTTTCGCCAAACCGGATCATTCTGAAATAGTCTCACATAATAGGCTCTGAAATGCCATTTTTTTCTTTTGCTACATTTCATATCAACTAAAGATTGAGAATGGCTTCCAAAGAGTTCTCCCTGTCTGACCTTATCATTGAAGTACCAGTCTGCCTTGTTCTATAGAGGACTTCCAGCTGATGTACTGACCTTCTGCCTGCCATGTTGGAGGTCCTCACTTCCTCTGCACTGGGAAGCTGTGAATAGCTCGGCATATTTCCCAACTGACTGAAGGGTATTAAAATGTGTTTAATCTCTCGGCTGTTTAGATTAATCACACAGTATTAACTCTACAATCAATTTACCTTCAAATATTACCTTTATTTACATACGATATCTGGTATTCGGTATTATTCTTAGAAAGAATAAAACATTTTTTCGAAAGTATAAAAAAAAATGTTTTATGTACTTGAAAATGAGATTTTAATATTAGTGGATTTTACTTGACTAAATAAATGTTGTATTGTCTCAGCCAATAAGCGTGCCGTGTCACAGTTGCCATAAAAACATTATTGGAGACAGAGTGAACCAAACAAGGTTGTATACACGATGTAGCTCTCTGCTCTCAGGTTTTAATAGAGTGTCTGTTTGTCAAGATTGTCTCGAGGTTAGATACTGTGTGGCTTACAAGCTGTGGTTATCTCTTGCGAAACTAGAATATTTTTTAGTGTTAAATTTTCAGCTGAATGTGTTTTTGTTTGTGTGGTATCGGACACTTAGTCACAATCGTTTCTCCACTTTTACTAAAAAAAAAAAAAACATCACTAGTGAAATTGTAGTTAATATTTACTGTATTTAAAATAAAAGTAAACATTACAATGTAAATATACACCAGAAGATACTTCTAACCTGCTTTTCATACAGTGGGTACGGAAAGTATTCAGACCCCTTTAAATTTTTCACTCTTTGTTTCATTGCAGCTTTCTTGACAGAAAAAAACAGAAATCCATTTCTTCTGATCCTCCTTGAGATATATTCACAGGAGCCGTTATTTTTATGAGCAATAGAAGAGCTGCAACCAGTTAGGACTATGGGATGACCCAAACTAAGAAGAACCCAAAGATCACTGAGCTCCAGAGATGCAGTAGGGAGATGGGAGAAAGTTCCACAAATAAGATTCTCTGGTCTGATGAGACCAAAATTGAACTTTTTGGCGTTAATTCTAAGCGGTAGTGTGGAAAAACATTACCTGCCCAATACAATCCCAACAGTAAATATTGCAATTGAAGGAAAGATGAATGCGGCCAAGTACACCTGAAGAATAGTTCAACCTCATTTCATCTTACATTCTTGACTGGAGCCAGAGCCCTTATTTTTATACTAAATGGCTGCCACCAGTTTGTTAACCAGAATAGTTTCATTTCATCTTACTAGTACAGCAACAGTAGTGCGCTATTTGGAGTGTATTCTAAGATTTGGGTGAGTGAGGACAGCTGTGTTGCCAGCTGTCGGTACATCTTTCCATCTTTCAAAAAAAAAAAAAAAAAAAAGATAGTAGAGATAAATGAGTGACACACGCTGTCAGATATATCTTGCCAGGTTATATTCAGCCATTATTTTGACGCAAGGTCTCTAGAAGGACGAGAAAATCTCTTGAGATGGGTGGTTGCATTAGTAACTGCAAGCAAACAAAACAATATATTTTATAATATATAGAAATATAACAAAATAATGGCAGTAATCTAGTGTATTAAAATCCACGTTTTAAGCATTTAACATATTGTATAAGGAAAGGAAGCAAACTAAATACCAGCTAGACAAAAACTACCTTATAAGTCACGATTTTGTGTTAAAACTTCTCATGATTTGAAGATGGGTCAGTGCCGAGGTGAAAAAAAGGGCTGAAGTAAACAATTTTCGAAATGGTGTAATTTCATTTCCATATCAAAAGCATAATGTGTATTTGAGTGTTTCCAGTGAATGCTGCGCCGCTTTAGTATTTCCTTTTGATCTGGACACCTCAGCTGCTCCAGAAGGACTGGACCGAGACCGCCCAGCGCACTCGCTCCATCCGTCTCCTTCTGTCTCTACGCTGCTAAAGAAAGGATTGTCCGATCACTATATTGAGTCTGCTTTTCTCTCCCTTAGGAGTACCAGATCGATATTATCTTCGCCCAGACCTGGGTGGACACCCGTCTGCGGTTTAACAGCAGCAGCAGCATGCGGCTAACCCTCAACAGGTATGCTGGATTTACTGTGGATATACAGCTGTATTTCAGATTCCCTTACATGTTAGCTGTGCGGGTGCTGCGTCGATACCTTCCTATCGAGAATCACAGCATTTAATGTTTTTTTTAAACGAACTAAAAGACACTGCTGTGACTCTTTCTTTCCTCTGTAACAACGATTGTGTTGCAACACTTTCATACTGTGAATATCTCATTTGAGAACAATATTCGTCTCTCTCTCGGGAAGAGGCCTGTAATTAATGGAACAAATTGATTGATGTGCTTTGTTTTCCTTGTGAGAGCCGGGTATTTTATTATCCTCTTATTGGGAAGTGGATCCGCTTCAGACATTTCAAATATGAAAGAATTCAACAGAAATCGTTTCTCACCTTCTGCCCCCCCCATCTCTCTCTCTCTTTCTCTCGCTCTGTCTCTTTGTCTGCCTCTTATTCAACCAGCAATATGGTCGGCTTGATCTGGTTGCCCGACACCATCTTTAGGAATTCCAAAAATGCCGACTCCCACTGGATCACGACACCCAACCAGCTGCTCCGAATCTGGAACAATGGAAAAGTACTCTACACGCTGAGGTAAAAGCTGTGAAAACACACATTTCAGTATTAATCAAGAAACAAAAGTCTGTGTGGAGAAATCCAACAAAGACGCGTACACATTGAATCAATGGCACTTAGCTCTAATATCAACTGAACACAGTAGCAAAACTAAAAGTCCTTTTTTAATGTTTGGAATTCTACCTCAACTACAACCACTGATTGTGAATAATCCCGCTGATTATGAAATCAATATGAAAGCGATGGAGACAAGTACAGACATTTAAAAACCTCTAGAGACATGGAAAGATAGACATTGGCATCTGTTACATCAACACAGAACATAAATCATTTGAAAAATGGATTTCACTTTATAGCTTCTTGTCGTCTAAGAAGTCGCTGGAAGCATGACGTCCATATTTGGGAAACAGGAAGGAAGCTTGGGTGGCGCAAGCAGAAAAGTACAAACTTTTCGTACTCATTAATAGGCAATTATTGGTGCGTTTTGCCAATTAATTCAAGCTGCAGTCATCTAAAATTTATGTCTCTTGCAGTGGTTTTCAATAGTGATCAAAACCCATGGTTCTGTATGTTCCCATCAAGCTTGTTAGTAAGTGCACAAGTCTGTTTGTTCACATCAAAGCAGCCGACTCCTGTCCTTAAAGCCCCTGAAAACATGGTTTCAAATCTCAGAGGACACTCCACACTAGATTATTTGTGCGAGTACACATATTAGCATCACATAGGTTTCTTGTTGACATATGATGTTATCAAATATGATCAAAGTACACATCAAATACATTTCCCCCAAAGATGTTTTCTGTTATTATTATTATTTTAAGTAGTTCTTATCACACTGATGTATTTAGGTTTTATGTATTTAAGTTTACATTTTTCTGATATGTTATTTGATGCTATAAAAGGGGGTGTGACGTCATGATTGACAGCTGTGATCGACAGCAGCTCTGAGTGAAGTAGTCACGGATAAAGATCCTTATATATAGTCAATGGTTAATACAGTCACTGACCGTGTCGCCAGTTAGCTTAGCAACATTTCCACTGACAAAGCTGTCTGACCGCCGTGTGTGTTTCACACAAAGATAATGTCTGCTTGGACTAGAAAGTTCAGTTCAACTGACTCGACCCTCCCTAATCGTAACAATATAGTCGAGATTAGGACCCCAAATTATATATATCGTATGAGGTTAGAAAAAAAGATATCATTTTGGAAAGGAATATTGCTTTTATTTTGAAAGAAACAGTAGAATTAAAGTTTTCAAAAGGGCCCCAGCTGAAATCAAACCAGGGCGCCTTAGTTAGGTGCTTCTTAACCACTCTGCCACCTGCGCTTACCCAGCACACACTTCAATAGAATCTGAACTACTCTGTGTCCTGGTTATGGCTAGTACTTCTGTACAATAACTATATGTCTCTCTTCCCTGTATGTTGTTTTCAATATTTAAATGACAATATCTTAGCTTTTGGTATAAAGCCCTACTTTAACGCAGCAAAGAAGAATAGAAACTCCTCTTACATCATGTCATGTGTTACTGCTTGTTGAGTTCTGCTCTCTGTGACAGCTTCTCAGTGGTAGAGAAAAATGACACACAGGGGATCGTTGTGCGTGTGTGCGCGTGGCCTTATGACAAAATAACCCTCACCGTGTCAGTGTCTGCAGAAAAAAACACTCGGGATTGGAGTGGACAGGTTCTTTTTATATTTGAGTGGCATCTGTGTTTATGAACCCTCAAGCTCTGACATGAGCTTTTTCTGTCTTGAGGATCAAATTTCACCTGCGTACCCAGGATTTCAAACCATACCTTGGTCGTCAAAGCAAATACAACCATAAATGTGTTTGTTTTCAAGCCCTTAGAGGAACAGATGCACAGCTCAGGAGGATCGCTCTGATCCTGTCTTGTGGTGTCAAATCAATCAAATAAAGGTGACTGTAAGAAGAAAAAACTGTTTTAATAATGACCTAAAATCTAACTCATAGTTGTAATGATTTGTGGCGATTTTAAGGGTTAATAACAGCTTCTTAAACTAAACTAATGATTATGCCCAATAACCCCCCAACTCTGATAAACTCCCTGTAAAGTACTTGCGAGGCACATAATGGCTGACACAGCTAGCAGCTAGCTGGTTACCATAGTGAAGCATTTAACAGCTAGAGTAGGGCTGTACCGAATGTCTATATTTTTTTACATTGTAAGCTTTTTTTGAATGAAGCTTTGAATGTCTGTCATCATACTTTATATTATTGTGGTTATACAGATGTAATTTATGGTGCTAAACCGCCCTGGTAATGCAGTTGAGTGCCTCCCTTTGTGTGCTGCAAAGTGAAAATGGATATAGATTCAAGCAGGAAATCACATTACGTGAATTTTGGAAATGATTACGTCTCTCTTTTTTAGCCAATACATTTTGACTTTTTGATTTTATAACATTGGAAATGTTTGGATGGCATGAGTCGGAAACAATCCAATGCTCCCAACACATCAGGTGGCCATAAAAATGAATGCTAATGTTGTTTAAACGGGCAACTCTATGCTAACATGTTCGCCACAAAGCTCTACAGATTGATAGTATTCTGTTTTTCAGCTGTTTCCCGAGTGCCTAACGCAGCTTACGAGATTTTTTTATTGTTTTATTATAACGTCAAACAATCCGATTTCTTGCTTATTGGCTTTGATGATCACATATATATATATATAAAATGCTTTTAGATATGCTTACATTTCACAAATTGCTGTTTGTATTCAGACAAA
This sequence comes from Anoplopoma fimbria, assembly GCF_027596085.1. Taxonomy (NCBI): domain Eukaryota; kingdom Metazoa; phylum Chordata; class Actinopteri; order Perciformes; family Anoplopomatidae; genus Anoplopoma; species Anoplopoma fimbria. Next base: position 9,797,595 of record NC_072470.1, on the reverse strand, counting down.
GATGTGTAGCGATAAATACATGTATTTTATTTACCACCTTAGTTTGATCTTTCAAAGCATTGGCCCGTACCAGACACACACAATTAGTTTTACCACCAGTTTCCTTTTGTTACATCCAATCAGCAGATGAGTTTTAGTAATGGAGCTTCTAAAAACCTCTACGTGTACACAAATGGAAAAAACATATTCTCTCATGAAATTACTCCTCACCACCACAGCTTCCCACAAAATGTTTGTCTTTTAATAGCTAATTTCACTTCTGCTAATGCGTGCCTCGGTGATGAATTTGAAAATTATTGTTTCATTAAAAGGATATTAAGTCTGAAAGAGGCGCATGTTTGGAGGCGTATTTGCATTGAGTGATGCATCTCTCACAACCTCATCTCAGCAGCGTTTGCTTTCCTCTTGCTCCCCTCACCTCGGCTCGGCACTCTTGCCCAAATTTGGACTTCCTGGCTCCCGACAAGGATGGAAGATTATGCAAATTGGGACTGTACAGGACTTCATCTGCACTTTGTTCACCTACAAACAAGACGAGCACGACAGCCACCTTCCTGCTTTGAATTAGGCTTCTGTTTTGTGTCAGTGAATTAATGAGAAACTGTACCGGGACAAGTCAAAAGAAAAATCCCATTTTCACGATGGTACAGCCATCGTCGTATCCAGTAAAATTTAATTTCAGGATGATATATTGCAAGTAACACGCAGGGAATATAAATTTAGTCTGATTTCTATTTTGCACGTAAAACTAATCCGCTGTGTCTTTGTGCTCACCGTTGCTTTTCCAAAACATCTGGTGTATTGACTTGTCCAGTGATCGTAGCTAAGTACTGTTGTTTTTAGAAGCTTACATGCCTCTGGGCCCCCGACCTGTAAGTTAATGCCGTCTTTGCCAAAAACCACGTCTGACGCTGATGATTTAGCAGTTCTGTCATTTTGAGGGATTCCGCACATCAACAAAGCAACCAAGTGTGGTCCTGCGCCATCTGGTTTTCGAAGCCAGCACTCTATATAGTGCAGTGTAAAAAGTGCATTATGTGATATAAGCAGTGATGACATCTGTGCATTCACACCATGTGCTTCAATGACCAAGTATTTTTCTCTCTTTCTCTCCGCGTCTCTCTCTCTCCTTCTTCAGGATGACCATAAACGCAGAATGCCAGCTGCAACTCCATAATTTCCCAATGGACGAACACTCCTGTCCTCTCGTCTTCTCCAGCTGTGAGTATTGGCGTTAGCATAACGCATGCGCACACACAAATGCACAAATATGCACATATCTGAACACCTGCTAAGGTAAAATGTTCAAAGCAGAAAAAAAGAAATCCAAATAGCAACGTCAAAATGGTTCCAAAAAAAGATTGCCCTTTGCGTTTGCAGTATGAGGTGGTCGGAGCAGGTGGAAGTGAGGGCACAAAAAACGAGTATGGAAACTGAACTGTGCTACCCGAAGAGCACAAACACAAACCTCAGCTGCTAACCCACCTCAGCACAAACGTTTTGTTTTATTTTTGTGAAAGGTCAATTGCTGTTAGGGCAACATTTTGCGTCACCGCAATTTTATTATTTACATATTATATTTACTCAGACTACATAGAGGTATATGCCCAGCTGCAATATACTGAAGGAGGGAGACTACTTTTTTGATATTATTTTTGTGAACAGATAATACTGGCTTCTTCAATCATTATGCAGAGGGCAACAGAGAGAGTGCAGGAGCAGAGGGGTTGTTTAGTTGAATATGTTAGTCTAGTCTGATTGAGGTTTGCGCAAGTTCCAATCTGTAGCCCCGACCAAGATCCTGAAATATCAGCACCCTAATTCTGCTGTGAATTGACAAATCTAAGCGCTGTCCAAGGTCCTGAAGTGCTGAACTGAGAGCTCCTATGAGATAACATAGGTCTGGCAAAGTCACAGATTCACACCTGCATTTCCCACGCATTAAATTTCTGACCCGGCTATTGTGTATACATTTCCGTTTCTTCCTCCCACACGTCGCACTCTGAATTATACGGCTCCTCCCAATGGCCCCTGAGATTCAGATGAGGAGAATGAAGAGGACGAACATAGAGCCACAGTGAGGGCCGCAGCATCCGCATCAGTAGAGCCACTACTGTTTCTGATGGAGGAGGCTTAGCTTTGAGTGTTTCTGTGATTTACAGCAACACACGCTCTTTAGTTATGTTTTTAGGCATGTAGGTGAGAAAAAGATCTGACGTCACAAAGTGTTTCAGAACGAAGACAAAAGACATAAACTAGAGACATATTATAGGAATAAATGTTCAACAAGAAGCCGGAGAAAATAGACCAGGATTGACGTCACATCTCTTTGAAGCTCTGGTCAAAATCTCAGCAGCAGCATTTTGGCCCCCCTATAAAGACGGCATGAAATAAAAAGCGTGAATAATCATCTCCTTCTCAGCTTGAGACACAGTAGGCTCACACACGCAGCAATATTTCTCAGCTGGAAAAACGGAAACGAGTCAAACGCTTCCCCCACCAGTCCAGAGTCAGTGTCTGGTCAAAAGTGACAGCTAAGTTTTAGACTGAGGGTTTAACAGATGAAGAGAATGAATCAAGAACAAGAACGGCAGTGGATAAGATAACGACCTGTGTCTCATCGGCTTTAGCTGTAAAAAGGATTATCCATCTAGTTTTTAATATTAATGAGGTAAATGATGATACAATTTTCTATTGTAACAGATCAACATTTTTTATATCTGAAATTGGCAACATATCTAAGGAGATACAAACTGAAATGGGAAAAAAAATGGATTACCTAAGCCTTAATGTGTTTGGGGGGGGACACACACACACACACACACACACACACACACACACACACACACACACACACACACACACACACAACTGAATTGTATTAGCTATGTCTATGTTCTTGCACATTTAAGTGGTTTAGAGCCGGAAACTATGGCACAACGACCGCATTAGCACTACCAATGGCTTTATGCTGGCGTGAAATTGGGATCCCAAAGCGTTTATCGTCCCATTTACCAGTGCCTTATTAGGTTACCCCCCCACCTAAAATGAACCAAAATCACATTTGATTTTGTATGACGGGTCATTCTGTCGGACCAGTCATCTTCTTTTGCTAGATATGATTTAATTAAGGTTATAATCATTACCTGATACGCCTACAGATGGCAGTATTTATCACAGACCATTATCAAACCTCCCCGTCTCTGCATTGAGTTCGGCTAATTACTTGACTATTTTCACATCACAGTGGGATTAGAGCAGATGTCACTGTCACACTGCTGGTTGTGAAAGTGCTATTGACCGCAAATGGGCTTCCATTATGTCTCTGCTCTCAATGAAAGGATTTGCAGTAATAGCCCTTTTTTGCCACACCGTGTGGACGGACATTCTTTCTGTCTGTAGCTGCGACACAAGAGCAGCTAAGATCTTCAGCCGCACCGACGTTTTATATTTCGCCGAAGCTGAAACCATTTTGATAGCTAATTAATCAACAACAACAAAAAAACGCTGCATAATTTCACGGTGTTCTGTACATTTTAGATGTGGCCTTGCAGCAAAAGTTATGATATTAGTCAAAAGTAATGAATACAAATGCAGATGGCAGCAAATTTCTTTTTTATTTGTCTTTGGCATAATAATATTAACTCCCCCCGTTAAAAACTGAACAAGACTACTTGTTAAATCAGACTTTGGTTAGACACAGTATTCATGATGATGAAGCCACACACAAAAGACCTCGTTTTTTTTATCCACTGTCCAAACACATAACCCTTTCCTACACGCTGCAACATCCACTGCTATCGACCTCTCTTACCACTCAGCGCGCGTGGCTGTTAATGTGTTACGATACTGTAGAGGCCCTAATGCACAAAAATGCTCCGTCTCTTCATCGTGAAGCAAATTAAAAGCCTTCCCGTTATGACTGCAATCAATTTCATTAATAACAGTATAAACATGATGAATGCCTTGATGACCTCGCTAATCTATCTCATTATTTCTTAATATGTTTTGATAGCAGACGTTTTCCAGACACCTTGCAAACACGTTTTGAATTTGTGGCTTTTAAGTGGTCTTTTTATTTTTTAGATTATTCCAACACTCTTCAGATGGCAGGTGATCTCAGCATAAAAGCCTTAACTATGATTACGCGGACCCATGCGGTTATCCACACCACGGGCATAGCCGCAATCACTTCACACCTAAAGAACCCCCTCTGTGGTGCTATATTAGTGGGATATTTACATCATTGCCCATACCGTTATATATGAGTGATGTCAAATCAGTCACAAAATGCAGGCCGTGATTGATGTCTTGCTGTGTGCAAGAAATGGCAAAATATGACATTTTCAGTACATTTCTTTGATCCCTGTTGATCATCTGACAGCTACCAAAAGTCACTAATTTGTCAGAACTGTAAAAAAAATTGGCTACCGAAATCTAGCGACTCTTCGAGCAGGCACTAGTAGTCGGTTAGTTGGAAACAGTGGGATTCATGCTCTTGGGACCATGAATGTCTGAACAAAGTTTCACCTCAAACTATCCGGTAGTTGAACATTAGTAAAATCCTAACCAGAGCAAAACATTTTAAAGGCAAGATGTATATGGTGTGTATATATATATATATGACTTAAACCATTCTGATATGTTGAAAAGAATGTCAGTTAAGTAGAATGTATTCTTTTTTGGCCTATTTTCAAACACAAAATGGCTGTTGCAGCAGTTGGAAAGTGATCACCTCCCAATACAAAATGCAGAATTAGCCACCTCTCAGTGCTGTAGAAACAGGCGGGTCATGCATTTAAAGATGTAATCAGCAGTGCTGTCAATCTCCAAAGAGCTGAGGACCTCCATCGTAACTGCCACGGGGGGGCTTGTTACATTATTTGAAACCCTGGCACAGGACTTTCTTGAATGGTCAATCATGAGAAGTTTTCGGTCTGATTTTTGTGTTCCTCACAACTTTTCATCCCGAATACCTCATCGAAAAATAGCCCCGTGTGAAACTGCGTGGCGTCGGTGTAAAAAACAAGGGAAAGAATACCGAATGCTTACGGTTTAAACAAATTCCCAAAGCAGCTGACGTTGGAAATAAACTGTTCCCGACCTTCTGCACAGGTGTGGTTGTTAAAAACACTCGCTGCTCTGCAAAAGGTGTGGAGTTTTGCCTCGAGTCGGCTGTTTTCTTTCCCTTCTCTTTACAATAACTAAACGCACTGTAGTGTATTTCGGACAAAGCCCGAACATCCGTATGCAGGCACACCGCAGGAAGATAAGCATGCTTTCCACGTTCGAGACGATGACGTGAGCTTTTGAGTTCAAAATCATAAAATTTGGAAAACAAATAATTCTTCATAATAGCTGCAGTATCACTATTGCCTACGTTCTCAACGCAAGAAACGAGGAGAATTCAAATTTGCGTGTGACTTTAAATCCTTTATATCTCTACTCGCCTTGTTTTGTTTTCAACCTCACACATAACGAGACTTTGTTTACCATTATATGAAGTGGCGCTCCCTTGTGATATTTGCTTGCAGGATAGACGTGGCAAATATTAGAGGCAAAGCCACATAACAGGGTAGTTTATGTCACTGCGGAAGAACATGTTGCTTCAGGGGGCTTTTAAAGGCATGAAATACGAGTAACATTTTGTTGCTATGAAGAAACACTGGTAACATAATGGTAATACTGTTTGAAGCGGAGGTAATTGTACAAAGACACCAAGAGAAATATGATTGCAATAATGTTTGCCATCTACTGTATATTAGTGTTTATAAAAAAAAAAAAAAATGTCATGATGGTGATTGCTCTTCTTGGTTATAGATGGCTATCCCCTAAATGAGACTGTTTAACATAATTAAGTCTGCTCTCCACTACAGGGCTCAACAAGGCCTGCTCATTATTGCTGCTACTCATTTTTTTCTCAGTAAAATTGCTTCAACTTGTCAAATGAGCCCAGCTTCTTCTTTTATTTATTTTTTTATTTTTTTATATACACTGTCGTTAGTTTAGCGTAGAATTCCTCGCGTGCCGCTTCGTGCTTGTGTTCAGGTGCTTCACCCAGCAAGGATCAGCGAGTGAAATCCTGCCGTTTTAGTGTTCATCACGTCCAGGATCAGCGGCTCTGGCTTTAACGCATTTCGAGCAGGGTCATTGTACTTGCGAGTTCCACTTGGTTCCTCCGTGGAATAGTACTTTTGCACATAAGTATATGAGAGATGCTCTAGCCTATAATCTAACACTACAAAAATGAAATAATTTCTACGAATAAACCATGAGCAATTTCATTTTATTTTCCCTTAAAGCAGCCTTCCCCCTTTTCACACCCAAGCGAGGGCTGCTCTGTTTTTTTACCATTAAAATATAATTTCATTCAAGAGCGCCCTTGAGACCAATTGACTTGAAATAGGTGAAATTATTCCACTGAAATTAAGATTTTAAACCGAGTAATACATTGAATTACATGGGAGACGGGGTATTTCTTCACCCTCGGTGAACTACAGCAGATTCCAAGCAAACAAGATAACCGTAATTGCTCAGTTGGTCTGCAGTCCGCTGAATTGCCAATAAAAACTTGCTGTATGAATGTGTGTAAATCAGGTATAAATCACGCATACAATAAATGCTGCATTGCTGCGTTAATCTTTCCTATGTTCTCTCTCGCTCGCTCTACGCCTGTCTGTTTCTTTCACACTTTTTGACTCGCTCTCCGTGTCGTTTCCAGACGGCTACCCGCGAGACGAGATCGTGTACAAGTGGAGCCGGAACTCGGTGGAGACCTCGGACCAGAAGTACTGGAGGCTTTACCAGTTTGATTTCATGGGGCTCAGAAACACCACGGATGTGCTCACGACAACAGCAGGTAGGAAAGACGGCAAAAGGTCAACGATCTTGTCATTTGAATTGTGACCGATGTTATTATACAAAACGTTATTAGTCCCTTCAGGGAAGCTCTTTTCACCTCCTCCCTACCTTTTAAGGGGAAGTCAATGGCAAGGTTTCAGCTGCAGACTAGCTTTCTGCAACTGGTTAGCTGTTTAGCAGGCTTCCAAATGAAATTCTCAAGCTGCTTTGCTACCTCGGCGCCCCGAGCTTCGCACAGGTTAACATTAGCACCGTGCCCATAAATGTAATCATAAAACTACAAGCACAAAGCTCATAAGTATTCCCTCCGGGTACAAGGGCAAATAGGTTTCTCAACTGACATTAATCACCAAGATTAAAGATTGAAAAGGAAGTTTAATTATTCACTCCTTTTCCTTCTCTCTTCTCATGCTTTCTGTGCGGTTATTAGGCCTTTTGTTCTTTGATGACTTAATCTAAGTGTGTTTGGGAGACAGAGAGAAGTGTTGTTGCCCCAACAGGTGGCTGTAATTAAACCTACAACTGGCACGGGATGGACAAGTTCCTAATCCATTTTTAATGCTTTTGGGTGACAGATTCTAACAGCTTAATAAGTGAAGCATTATGAAAGAGGGAGATAGAGAAAGAGCACGACGCAGCGATCGTTAACCCCTCTTAACCTTGTTTGCGAGTTGCATAATCCTTCTAGTTTGCGCCACGCGGTCTTTTGTCTTCGGCGCTCGGGTCTGCATAATGTGACCCAATTCGGCTTTCTAAGAGCTGAACCTCCATTCGTGAATATTCGAGGAACAGGAGCACCCTGCATGGTTAGGAAAGAGATAACGAGGAGTGGCATCAAATGAATAAGGAGCTCAATGGGAATTAGCCGTACGGCTTCATTTTGCAAAATGTTAAAGCGCGGTAGCGTTTGTCCGCTTACTCACACGAGATGTTCAAATCGGATATATACGGGTTTTTTTTTAACCGACATATCGGTTTAACTGTTGCCCCCGTTGGGAAAACTAATCAAGCATCCTGTTTAATCTAATCTGATAAGAAATTGTTTTTCCGTGTGTCTGATCACGACAGGAAAAAAAGTTGACTGATTAGCATCCCGAGACACATGGATGGCCTTACAAACGACATGTTTTCCTGGACTCCCGCTGCATTGTCAAAGCACAGCCAAGCTCATTTTCTGCTGAGATGCTCAAAAGTAACGGCAAACCTACACATCTACCTCATGCTGTTCAAGAAATTAGCAGTTTTCTCATTTATTACCTCGTTTTCTCTTTCCTGTTTCACTTGCCGGCTCCATCTCCACACGCACGATGATTAGATCCCCGGCTAAAAATACCTATCATTAATTTACATCATGACAAACTGCAAAAGCGCTGAAAGTGTCTCTCCCTCTCTTATTTCCTTCTCTCTCTCTCTCTCTGTCTCCTAACTCTCCAGCGTTATCCTCCATCCCTCATAAACACATGAGAGACGGGGCTGTTTTAATGAGGAGAGAGCGGACAGGTCCCCGGCCGCCGCGCCGCCGGGGACCCCCGCCACAAATCCTCCTTCGTTATCAATTCAGCGGCGTCCTCTTCGAAAGGCCCCGACGCGGAATCCCAAACACTTGGGCGCTTTGTTCTACTATCCCCTCGCAAATTCCCCGAAAGCTCCCATTATGCCCCTTTCTTCGGTTACGTTGCAGAAATGCTGACGTTCTCTCTTTTTCTTTCTTTACCCTGGAAATTCTTCAAATGCCCGTTCTGAGGAATATGTCGTAAAATTGCTGAGAATCCCAGGCCTTGTTCTCTGATAACATCATGGGTCACGACTGACATTGGATTCGATGTTCCTTCTCTGCTTCTCAAATATCCCTTTACTGTCTTCACCGACCTGCAGCTGACCACTTTAAAATCAGAGGCACGCAGACATTAAAGAAGAAAGGTATCAATTGTCCGATCACAGCTTAGCAACTGTAACTGGGCCCGCAGGTCCGTCTAGCTTTTGATTTCTTCACGTGTTGAAGATGTCCACGAGAGCTTCCAAGTTGGCAGCTGTCCTTCTGTTTATTCGAGTTGGGGAAGTTCACGCTCCAACGACAAGCAAATGTTATTCAAGACAGCGCTACGTTATTTTTATTTGCCATACTGATCTGGTTTTAAAATGATATTGCGTATGTAGCCACCAGACGCACACGTGGGACCCTTTCACAAGATTTTCCTTTTTAAAACGGCAATTTTAACCAAATCAAGGCGATAACGTTGGCTTAATTAGCTAGCTACAGCTTTTTTGCTTGAACTATACTTTTGTATAACACAAGTGCCGCTGTCACATTATCAAGTTTAATAACTGAATCATTAATAACTATCCCACATACAAAACTGTAAAAAGATTTCCAAACTTATGCCGCTTTCTTGACATAACTGCAATTGTGTGTCAGTGTGTTAGTGAAGGAGCAACGAGCCACTGTAAAAACATTTCAACTGAGTCGTCTCGAGCTCATTAATGGAACGGTTTTCACCCAGAAATTCCTCGCAGCTCCCAAACAGAAAGTAGACCTGACCGCATGGTACGACAGAGCCTGCGGACAAAGTGTAGAGCGGGCAACTCGGGCTAATAAGTATTCTGCGGGAGTGCGTTTGCTACAATGTACGGTACGAGGACAGAAGTCGCCACACGGGCACAGTGCACGCGCACAGCTATAGATAGTCCATCTGGCAATGTACATTTTTTTATATCCTCCATACAGTCTGTAAGGCAAGCTTAACATTATTATCCGGCACTATTTGCAAGAATGACTTCTGTGCATTAAACCGTCAAATTAGATTCTAATAATTATGTGCAGTGTTTCTGGATCGGCCCGCTTCTGCAACTCTGCAGTTTTGTCAGTCGAGCTAAAATGAATTGTTGTTTAATTTTATGTTGATATCTTTAAATAGTTTTTTTAATCCAACCGAAATTACGTTCAATCTTTACCCACTTTGAATTGCTTTAAAATAACCTACACTCTATCTTGGACATACATGGGTACATGACATAAAATAGACATATTTATTTTGGTGAGACTGTGCTGTGATTAAAGTTCCCTTTGGTGTAACATTAACCAGGTAAATTGCAGTACTCTTTGTGATATACAGTTAATTAATTCTCTTTAGTACAAGATCAGATTACACGCATCCTTCCTTAATGGGCTGTAAAATGCTCTCTTTAGTCTTTCTTAATTGCATTTTTGTATCGGAAACCGTGGTATTTACAGACAAGACTCTATATGAATATAAGGTGATTAAATGCACGTTACATATTGTCTCTATTTTCCACTTCCACACATTTTTATCACCTGATGCTTTAACAGTAATTATTTTCTTAAGAGCTATCTACATCGGTGTTTTTGTTAAAAAAAAAAAATGCCCTTGAGCAAAAAACATTAAAACAAAATATGTGAATGTCATTTTTGTGCAAAATTTGTAGTACCTTCACCTGCGCGCAAGTGTCTGTAGTTTGTCTCTTTCTGGTTTCAATCGTGTCCGGGAAATAATATTGAACATAACAAACCCGGTCGTATTTGTGTCCCGACCACTTTTAATGATCCACATTACACATTGCGTACATACATTACGCACACTTAGCCCGACTGTACAGTCAAACTTGCGATGCTGCTCCGCAGACGACGAGCGAGACACTGATTTTGTCTTTTTAATACCCAAATGAGCTTCATTGTATTGTGGTGTTCCGAGTTGTGAAAACACACACCTCTCACATATATTTGACATAGGACGGGCTCATCTGAGAGCTTGCCTGATGCCCGTTGTTGTTGGGCCTAGGTCACGCGGTCACCCTACGACTGGAGGCTCGCGTGCCTAACGATGACGCCCGGGGACGCGCCAAGTCCAACTTCATCACTGACCAGATTGTGGGCTCTGTGGAGGCCATATCCATTATTCCAAACCAGCCAACGTTACACCCTATTGAGTTGCACATATCATACAAAGCTCAAAACAAGTCAAGTCTGTCACCTAGATAGAGCTGCCTAGCGTGATCTAAACCTCGGAGCCAGATGGTACACCCTTGTCCTTCCAACCTACATCACATCATGTATATTTTATTCTGCAATAGTTCCTCCTGCGTAGTCGCATTGGACGTTAGTGTCTTTTAAAAGTAAAAAAAGGTGTCCGACACTAATTAAAAAGACCTAAACTGTAAATGCCTTAAAACGTCAATGTGCACCACCGAAAAAGTAAAAACCGAGGTAGTGTGCAGATAACGGTTACGTGCTCACCTTTGCCAGCGATGAACACTCCCCTGCAACAGTGTCGCAATGACACGACGCTCCTTTCATTGCGCCTGGCAATTAAAAGGATGATTTCCGTTCTATGTCGAGCGTGTACGAGGTGAGATTCGGCTGCGAGCCGAGGACAATAGGTCTTCTTCTGCAGATGTTTTATTCAATTTTTGGCGGCGGATTATCAAACGACAATCTTCAGTAAAATGCAAAGCAATGCTCGTCTGGTCAAGGTTACGGAACAATGGCTTTTGTTCGCTGAGTGTTGCAGCTCAATTTCTCCCCGCTGCCGTCAGAAAAAGCATCCCACTGTTGGTCGGACCAGTAAAGAGGTCCTCGTTTTTCCTTCCCCTCACGCCGATTATGGCATTGTGTAGTTGTTAAAGTCGGAGAGAAGATTCTACCTCGGTTTTCTGGGCTCCATTAACGTTTTTCACTCCTCTTCATCTCTCTTTGCCCTCTGCTCTTCTTAAATCTCATTCGCCGGATATTTTTTTTTTTCCCCGTCTGCCTTCCTTTTTGATAAAGATTTTGTTGTGTTAAGCAATTACGGATCTTATTCGTAACCATCAGAAAAATTGAACACTTTTCTGATGTCTTGTGTGACCGAAAATTTCAGTGAAGTATATCCGCTCTTCACTGCACAGACGGTCTTGATTAAAGTTACTGAAGACCTTGGATGTCACTACAGTTTTGGAGACTTCTAAAGATCTCATTATAAAACCGTCTGAAACGGTTTCACTTAAACTCCACCGACACCGAATGGCTCGTTTTTTTAATCTTTTTGTGTGTTCCCCAAGCGTCCTTCCCCGGCGCCTGGCTGTTTTGTAAGCGATACACCTGCATTCTGTTACGCAATACGTAGATATGTCTTCTTACAAAATCTGCTGACTTATCTGCAGACTATCGCAGCTTATCTAATAAAGTGCAGTAAAATGTGGTTCTGGCCTCAGTTAAGAGCACAGCACGATGCAGCCTCCAGATGCACATTAGACCTTTTAATTACTCAGCGTGCCGCTTCAGTGATCCTCGGGGATGATGGCTGTTGGTCATGGGTGGATTGAAAAAAGTGTAACTTACAACATGACAAGGTCACCTTGCAACATGATGCAACTTAATATTATTACAATTTATAACTTTTCCCTCAGAGCTCTGAGGGGGGGGGAGAAATAATAATATTATTCATTGATAATATTAAAAAATATATAATTGGCTGTCGCAGCACACGAGGACAGAAATGAGTATAGACATACATAGAGAAAGGTCAACGGTTATAAAAATTAAAGTTTATAAATGAGGAATAGATTAAAAATAGAACTACAAAAGAGCATTTTCCACAAAAATCGTCTCAAATACAGAATATAGTATATGAATAGTAATATGATACCACTTACTAAAGCGGTGTAAACCAGATTTACACAGATTTACTTGAAATGTATGATATAGATATATAATGAGCAGAATATAAAAATGTAATAAAAATAACAATGATAATAAAAATAATGGATATAGTATAGTATTTGATAAATGCTATATGTTTTTGGTGTGTAATAATTGCAAATCAAGTCCAGGCTAAATAATGGAGAGGGAAGTAGTCAGAACGTCCTGAGTGTGCCAGACAGTGTGTGTGTGTGTGTGTGTGTGTGTGTGTGTGTGTGTGTGTGTTTGTGATTTTGGCTGGCTGTCCAGAGTGAACGGGACAGTCTGTTGCTTCTAATGCTGTTGTACAGTCTGATAGCAGTGGGCACAAATGAGCGCCTGAAGCTGCTGGGTGGGATGATCCGGTGGCAAAATGAATCATCCTGATTCATCACGAGAGGAACGCATTTTCATGGCAATCCATCCGATACTTGCTGAGATATTTGCGGAGTGTGTTTTAGCGGCGGGCTGACTGACTGACTGACGCCGCCATCCGTTGAGCCACGTCGGTAGCGCGGTTAAACATATTTGTTCTATTTTTGCCTTTTTAATCCCAAAAAAACCCCCCTCTAAATCTACTCTGTCTCCTCTCTCCTGGCAGGTGACTATGTGGTGATGAGCGTGTACTTTGACCTCAGCAGAAGAATGGGCTACTTCACCATCCAGACCTACATCCCCTGCATCCTGACTGTTGTCCTCTCCTGGGTCTCCTTCTGGATCAAGAGCGACGCAACGCCTGCAAGGACGGCCTTAGGTAGGCAACTGCGCCACCCGCGTGGCCGTAAAGGGAACTGTACATCATGCGAAAAGGGCTCGTGTAACTTATTCCTCCTTTCTTGCAATATGTTTTCCCACCAAATTATTAGTGGTAGGGAATAGAGTTGACGTCCAATATTTTAATTGAAGTGACGGTTAAACTTTCACCAGATAACATGAACGTCTCTGCCGCTGCTCATTCAAGACGAGCCGAATCTAATATGAGGAAAATGAATCGGAAATTGGTGGCAGGATTTAAAGCTTTTTTGATAATTCACATTCAATCTGAGATTTAGACGGCTCGATAGCAAAAGCAATAATCTCTTTTTGATTGGTAACTGCAATATTATTCCCCAGCCTTTGTTGCAGTAGTTATTACCGGCAAAAGCAATCATATTACTAGAATACTTTGGCATCACTCAACATTGTTGTGGAGCGAGAGAACAAAAACTATAATTGTGTGTCCGTGTGTGTGTGTGTGTGTGTGTGTGTGTGCTATACTGTATAAATATGCATGTTTCACCTTCAGCTGGTCATTTAGTATAATTTGAAATGCGTGTACTATCAGTGTTTCCTATTTCAGTTTCGTCCTTTATTGTAGATTGAATCTTATTTTCTTTGCATGAGTTGACCATTATTTTTAATTATTTTCCTCCCACGCTGCATGCCTACCATTAGCTTGTTTGCTTTCCTGTGGATGATGATGATGATTTTGTGCTGGCAGTCCCTACTTCAGGTGGAACTCAAGGTAAGTGTCTGGCGAGTTAATGTCCACGACAGTATACTATATAGATTTAATATTTAACAATTTTACATTTTAGTGAAGAACGGCAAATAAAAGAATTCCCAAAATAGTTCCAAAAAATAGGTAAAGCGATACGTCGCACTTACGAGGAATTTGGCTGGGTGATTAATTGGTGCGTACGGTAAATAACAAACACGGTGCCATAATAAAGACGTCATTTTAAAATGTGCAATAAAATATGTAAACGAGTAAAGAAATAAGAATATGTTAAAACAGGTATATTATATTATTAAAGCGTCAACATAATTCAATTCAATTCAATTCAGTTTATTTTGTATAGCCCAGAATCACAAATTACAAATTTGCCTCAGAGGGCTTTACAATCTGCGCACATGCGACATCCTCTGTCCTTCCCTCACATCGGCACAGGAAAAACTCCCCTAAAAAAAACCTTTAACAGGGAGAAAAAAGGAAGAAACCTATGGGAGAACGACAGAGGAGGGATCCTTCTCCCAGGATGGACAGAATGCAATAGATGTCATGTGTACAGAATGAACAGCATAACAGAGATACAACACATTCAATGTATATGACATAAATGATTCATATAATAAGACTACTTATAATAACAGCAGCAATTATTACAGTAGAATTATAATTATGAAAATAGCGATAGTAATGTGATTGATAATAATAATCGAAGTAGCAGTGGGTGTCAGTCGGCTCACAGCAGGAGGCACGACTACGGTCCAGGTACCACAACGATTCATGGAAACCTGCAGAGCGAGAAAGCAAAAGGGCTTCAGGGTGGAAGTAAAGCTAAAATGCTTAATGGTACAGGTAATAGTAATGTGACTAGTAATAATAATGGTGGTAGCAGTCGGTGTCAGCAGGGCCGTAGCAGGATGCACGACCACGGTCCAGGTACAGTCGCGATTTATAGAAGCCTGCGAAGCGAGAAAGCACAAAGACTCCAGGGTACAAGCAAGTCAATAAGCGTAATAGTACAGGCAATAATAATAGTAATGTGACTAATAATGATAGTGGTAGTAGTAGTAGTGGGTGTCAGCAGGGCCTCGGCAGGTGGCACGATGACAGTCCAAATATAACCCCGATTCCCGGGAACCTGCGAGGCGAGAAAGCACAAGAACTCCGGGGAAGAAGCAAAATCAGTAATGTGCATAAATAGGAGATTAATACATAAAGATGGAGGGAGAGAAGAGGAGAGAGGAGCTCAGCGTATCCTAGGTAGTCCCCCGGCTGTCTTGGCATATAGCAGCATATCTAGGGGCTGGACCAAGGCGAACCTGAACCAGCCCTAACTATAAGCGCTATCAAAAAGGAAGGTCTTAAGCCCGCTCTTGAAAG